>NW_015161953.1:977001-1005082 GCF_001447785.1 Gekko japonicus
ACACATCCCCAGCACTTTGAATTAGCACCAGAGCTTTAAGAGCTCTCCAGCTGTCACCTGGAGATTGGCAACAGCTTGTTTGGAGAGTGGGGTCTATGGCGTATCTGTCTGAGGTTCCCCCTCTTCCTCCTCTTCAGACCCCACCCTCAGCACACTTCATCCCTAAAATATCCTTGAAGTTTCCAACCTGGAGTTGTCAACCCTATGTCCTTTCCAGGCAACCATCAGCCAACCTTTATCTGCCTGTCTGTCTTAAGTTTTACATCCCCCCCCCCCCCGCCTCTGCCTAGGGAAAGGGCAGTCTTTCCCTGCAGTGGGAACCAAAGCAGCTGACATCATTCTCCTCTCCCCCGTATGATCCGCACAACTACCCTATGAGGTATGTTATGGTTGAAAGTGTGTGAATGGTCCATAATCCCCCAGGCAGCTTTTAAAACATGAACCTGGGACCTGCACACCATCTGTGGCAGTAATGGGGTGACTGCTGGCACCTTTTCCTATCATTTTTTGCCTTGTGGTATTCTGCTTGTGGTGTGATCTGTCTTTCTTGTGGTGTGGCATGATTGTGTTATTGGGTTTGTTTCTTTTGAAGGGGAAGTGATGTGTTGTGAGTGAGGACATATTTTACCTCAGAATACAGCAGGTCCCATATGCAACTGACAGTTCCAACTGTCTCGTGGGGGGGTAGTTTGAGGTGTGGAATGGAGTGAAGTCTTCCCTTCCATATGCAAATTACCTTGAAACGCTGGCCCAATCAGAGAAGAGTGGGCTGAAGCAACCCAGCTGTAGAAGCCACGTCCCTGCGTTCAGTCTGCAGATGGTCCTCTCCTGTCAGAGGCCCAGAGCAGACTGAGCAGACTGAACCGGCGGGGGCTGACGTGGGCGGGACTGCACAAAGCAGCCAGTCAACCCAGCCAGCGTCTTCTGACTGACAGTTCAAGCTTCCAAACACTGTTGGTGTGCATTGGAATGTTGGGCCCCACTATGGCTTTATATATAAGGGAGAGATATGGTTTTATCAGCAAATGGTGCCACTACTGTAAGCCACCCTGAGCCCGCTCAAGGGGAGGGCGGGGTATAAATTGAATTAATAAAAAATAAATAAAAATCTGTAAATTTGGCCACTGCACGGTTCACTTCAATTCTAGATAATTAAGAACATTTTTTCTTTACAGTTCCTTGTTGGAGCACACGGATTAACTCCATTTCTTTTGAGAAATGTCCATTAATTCCTAATCTCTGCATCCTATTATTTAGCTAATTCTTAATCCATAAGAGGATTCATCCAGCTGCTGTAATGCAGCATTTTATTGTTGTTGTTCAGTCGCACAGTCGAGTCCGACTCTTCGCGACCCCATGGACCAGCTCCCGCCAGGCCCTCCTGTCTTCCGCTGTCCTCTATTATCTGGCCTTCCAGGGAACAGTCAGGGTTGATTTCTTTTAGGATTGACTGATTTGATCTTTTTGCAGTCCAAGGGACTCTCAAGAGTCTTCTCCAGCACCATAGTTCAAAAGAATCTATTCTTCAGTGCTTGGCCTTCCTTATAGTCCAACTCTCGCAGCCATACATGACTACTGGGAATACCATTGCTTTGACCATGTGGACTTTTGTTGGCAGGGTGATGTCTCTACTTTTTATCATGCTGTTTAGGTTCGCCATCGCTTTCCTCCCAAGGAGCAGGCGTCTTTTAATTTCATGGCTGCTGTCACAGTCTGCGGTGATCTGGGATCCCAGGAACGTGAAGTCTGTCACTACTTCCACGACTTCCCCTTCTATTTGCCAAGGAGTGATGGGGCCGGATGCCATGATCTTAGTTTTTTTGATGTTGAGCTTCAAGCCCACTTTTGCGCTCTCCTCTTTTACCCTGAGCAAGAGGCTCTTTTTTTTTTAAAGTTTTTATTATTTTTGAATAAAAGTTGTACATAATGATATTTCATCAGCTTAACTTACATTACAAGTCAGAGTCATTCTTCTTTAGTTACATACATTACCAATTGGCTGGTTTTACATTTCTAATACCAAACAGTGATATAACTTTTCTATTGCGTTTCTATCTGGCTTTCTAACCATTTATACACGTTGTCCCATCTCCTTTTATGTACCATCTCATTTTTGTTTTGAAGCTTTAAGCTTAGATCATCCATTCTGGCTAATTCTAGTATTTTATTTAACAGATCTTCCCTTGTAGGTAAATTTCCTGTTTTCCATTGACGAGCTATTAACAATCTGGCTGCAGTTATAACATAGCTAATAATATATGCATCCTGCTTTTTGTATCCTTTCGGGATCATATTTAACAGATAGATTTCCGGCTTTAGTTCCACATTTTTACCCAAACTTTCTTGGAGCACTTCCCTTACTATTCTCCAGAATCTTTGTGTCATACTACATTCCCACCACATATGATAAAAGGTTCCTTTACAGACTTTGCATTTCCAGCACTTATTTGAGTACCCCTTGTAACATTTGGCCAATTTATCAGGTGCCCAATGCCATCTATGAAACATCTTATACACATTTTCTTTGTATGCTACCGCTTTCATATATTTAACAGAATTCCACATGCTTGCCCATTGTTCTTCACCGATTTCCCCTATATCTTTCATCCATGTAATCATTACAGATTTCCTCGTCTTGCAGGAAATCCTTTAATAAAAAGTTATACAACTTCTGTATTAATTTATCGTTTGAGGATAACCATATTTTGTCTAGTTCGTTATTTTGATCCTCAAAGCCTCTTATCATGTCTTTCTTGTATCTGTCTCTTAATGTTATCTGTTCCCACCATGACAAATTGTTCTCCTGTCTCAATTTTTCTTCTGTTTTTAACTCATTTTTTTATTTAATAGGGTTTGGTAGCTTTCTCTTAAATTCATAGTTATTGTTGATGGCTTAATAAAAGCTTCCAATGGGGCAACCCATCTTGGAGTTCTTCTGTACCAAATTCCTTTAATTTTGGTCCATATTTTATTTAGGGATCCTCTTAGTGTATGCCTGTCAAAGTTTGAGTGTATCTTATCTTTCCCATACCATACATAAGCGTGCCATCCCATACTGAGATCATGACCTTCTAACGCTAAGAGTCTTGTGTTTTCAAGACTTACCCATTCCTTAATCCATGCTAAAGCAGCCGATTGATAGTATATGTACCAGTTGGGAACACTCAATCCTCCTTTTTCTTTTTTATTTTGAAGTACCTTCCATTTTATTCCGGGTTTCTTATGCTGCCATATAAATTGTCTAGTGATTTTGTTTAAATCCTCAAAAAAGTTTTGTTTTTTTAACACTGGTATGTTTTGTGCCAGATACAGATATCTAGGTAGTACGTTCATCTTGACCAATGCTATTCTACCCATAAAGGATAATGGGATGGCATTCCATTTTTGCAGGTCCAATCTAATCTCATTCAATAGTTTCGTGTAGTTCCCCTCCATCAAGGAATTGCATTTATTTGTCATATTGATTCCTAAATACTTTACTTTTTTAACTATTTCCATTCTAGCTAACTCTTGAATTTTTTCTGTCGTGCTTGGGAAACAATTCTTTACTATAATTTTAGATTTTTTATAATTAATTTTTAATCCCGCAACCTGTCCATAATTTTGTATGGTCTTCATTAGTTCCTCTACAGAGTCTTTGGGGTTCCCTATTATAAACACCAGGTCGTCTGCAAATGCCTGTAACTTAAATTCCTCTTCTTTTACCTTCAAACCTTCTATTTGCTTATTTTTTCTTATGTCCTCGTTGAGTGATTCTAATGCATACACAAAAAGTAGCGGAGACAACGGACAACCCTGCCTGGTTCCTTTCTGGATCTCTATCATTTCCGTCACATCTCCATTTATTATTACTTTTGCGTATTGCTGTTTGTATATCGCTTTGACTGTATTGTAAAATTCCTGACCGGGATCCGCTCCTTCTAATTTCTGTAGTAGAAAGTCCCATGACAAGTTGTTGAACACCTTTTCCGCATCCAAAAACATTAACATTAACTCTTTCTCCAGATGTTCTTCGTTGTATTCTAATACATCCATGATAATCCTTATGTTGTTTCTAATTTGTCTTTTGGGTAGAAATCCGGTTTGGTCTTGATGGATTATCTGTATCAAAACTTTTTTGAGTCTTCCTGCCAATATTGATGCAAATATTTTATAATCAGCATTAAGTAGAGATATTGGTCTGTAATTTTTGATATCGGTCTTATCTGTGTTTGGTTTTGGGATTAATGTGATTAGGGCATGATTCCAGGATTCTGGTATCTTAGTATTTTTACCTACTCTTTGACAAAGTTCTTTGAACGGTGTCCATAGCTGTTCTTCAAAAGTCTGGTAGAATTCCGCTGGTATTCCGTCAGGACCTGGAGTTTTTTTCTTTTTTTGTCTTTTAATTGCCTCCACAATTTCGCATGGAGTTATCGGATCACTCAGTATTTTTTTCTGTTGCGAATTAAATTTTTGTATTCTGTTTTTAAGATATTCTGCAGTTTCGGCTGCTCTTTGTATATCTTGATGGTACAGTTCCTTATAAAATTTTTCCACTATCTTCTTTAGGTCTTGTGTATTAAACTTTTCTTCGTTGTTGTCGTTTCTTAATTTAATTATGGTGCGCTTCTCTCTTTCTTTCTTTACTTTATAGGCTAACCATCTGTTAGGTTTGTTTAGATTTTCAAAATAATATTGTTTAGTAAATTCTATTTTTTTTTTCTATTTCATAATTTAGTAGGTTATTTAAATTGTGATGTAGAATGTTAAGTTTGGTCTTTGCGCTTCCGTCTCCTTTGGATTTTAATACTAAATTTTCCTGTTGCTTAATATGTTTGACTAATTGATCGTACTTCTCTTTCTTCTGTTTACTTTTCCATGCATTGTAGCTAATAAAGCGTCCTCTTATATATGCTTTGAATACGTCCCATATTATTTCTAATGATGTTTCTGTGGATAGATTCAACTGGAAAAATTCTATAATTTCTTTTTTACATCTTTGTACGAAAGCCGGATCTCTTAACAGAGTTATATTTATGGACATCCTGCTTTTCTTATAATCTTCTTTTATTACTACCGACACTGGATTGTGATCCGCAAATGTTTTTGGTAATATTTCACATTCCGTCACTTCCCTGATCATATTTGTTGACATCCATATCATATTGATTCTTGACCATGAGTCATGACGTGATGAATAGAATGTGAAGTCGGCTTTGTTTAGGTCTCTTACTCTCCATACATCCATTAAACTATACTCTTCTATTATCTGTACAAAACTGTTTGGCAAAGTTCCTCCTGTCCTGTGACCTTTCTTAGAATTTTTTCTGTCTAATGCTCTATCTGTTACTGAATTATAATCTCCCAAAATACATATATTTTCTGCTTCTGTTAAACTTAATACTTTCTGTACCTCTGTAAAGAAATCCCCCTGATTTTGATTGGGTGCATATATGTTAATAATTAGTCATTTCCCCCCCCCTCTTATAATTCTGATGGCCACGATCCTTCCATCTTTAGAGCTAAGTATTAATTCTGGATTCAATTTCTCCTTTACATATATTACGACCCCTCTTTTTTTAACTTCCGCAGAAGATTCAAACATTTCTCCTAGCTTTTTACACTGTAGGTATTTCACCTCATCTTTTTTAATATGTGTCTCCTGAAAGCAGACTACTTCGGCTTTTATTTTCCTTAATTGGTGAAATGTCTTTCTTCTTTTTTGTGCACTATTCAAACCATTTATGTTTATAGACAATATGTTACATGTTTTAAGGCTTGTCATATTCCTGATTAATATTTCTTCCCTTTTGTTCTGTATTTGTATCTAGTTTGCTCGTGGTACATGGGTTTATTGGCTTTGGATTTATTCTTTGTTGATGTCTTTTTCTCTTTCTCTTTCTCTCGCACATTCCTTTCTTCTTCTTCCTCCTCTTCTTCCTTTTCTTCCTCTTCTTCCTTTTCAGTTTCCATCTCTTTCTCTTCCTTTTCCTCCTCTTCCTCTTGTAATTCTTCCATTTGCAAGCCTAAGTCTTCACCATATTTTCCCAAAAAGTATCTTACTTTAAAGATGGAATCTATTCTATGTCTTTGTCCTTTAAGGGTGAAAAGCACCCCTTCCGGTATTAGCCACCTGAAGATAATTTTGTTTTCTTTCAATAGATTGGTCAAAATGTTGTATGGCATCCTTCTCTCCCTCACGCGCCACGGAACATCCTTCAAGAAGATTACTTCTTCCCCTTGAATTGTTACTTGTGTCTCATTAGCCGCTTTCATTATTTTTTCTTTTAAATCTTTTCTGTAAAATTTTATGTGTACTTCTCTCGGTTTCTTTGTTCTTTTGGCGTACGCTGAATTTCTTCTAAATATCACTTCTATTCCTTCTTCTAATTCTTCTTTAGTTGTCACTTTCAGTTGTTCCGCAATAGAAGATGCTACGACTTCTTTAAGATTCTTGTCTATAGCTTCTGATATGTTCTGGCATCTTATAATAAAGGACGCTTTCTCCATTTCAAAATTTATTACAGTGTCCTCCAATCTTTCACATTTGCTCTTAATGTCTTGTGTGTCCAGATCCATCTCTCTTACTTTTTCTTTTATTTTTCCCTGCTTCGTGGCAAGGTTTATAATTTCTTTTCTGTTAGTATGTATTTCATGCCTATTGTTTTGAATCTGCAGTTTCAATTCTTCAGTTTCATTTTTAATTTGTGTCGCTAAGTTATCTATTTTTGTTGTGACTGGTTCTATTTCTTTTTTTATTAGTGTAGGTAGTGTGTCTTCCAATACATTTTTCATGGTATATGCAACTGCTTGCGCCACTGCTTTTGACACACTCTCCTCTATAGTTTTATTAATTTCTTTCATGGTTGCTTGTGGTATTGCCATGTTAGTTAGTTTCAACTGCGTGCTTCCCACACCTTGTCCTGGAGATGAAATAGAAGCTTTCCTGCCCCCACTTCCACCTGAAGCCATAAACTTGTAGATTTAAATGATTTCAGCTATGTTATCCTACTTATTAACTTATTAACTTTTATACTAAATATCTCAGTTCTTTGTATCTTTTGCTAATTGCTATATTTCTCTCTGGGCTCCCGCTGAATTTTACCCCTCTTGTTTGCCCCTTTTTACCCAATTAATTCTGTTCCTTTAAGTGTCTGTCTCTTTAAGTGTCTATTTCAAAGTCTGTTTTCAGCGTCTATCAGGTCTCTCAACCTCCGCTTCTCCGCTTTTCCACCCTTTTGCCTGTTTTCTCCCAATTGTTTCTGTCGTTTTGGATATCTATCCCTTTAAATATCTATTTGACCATTCAAAGTCCTTCCGCCGCCGCTTTTCTGCTTTTCCCCCCTACTACAGTCAGCTCCAGCTCCTCTGGCCCCTCCTTTCCTTTTCGTCACCTCCTTGATGATGTCAGCCTCATCTTTTGCGCCCCGCCTTTCTCCTCCTCGTATCTCGTCGCTCCGCACCGTTCCTCTCCACTCGGCTTTTTTCCGGTCTAGTTCTCCGCTGCGCACGGCTCTCTCCCGACACAGCTCCCAGCTCCTTCACCTTAAAGCCGCAGCGTCCTCTTGTAACAGAAACGGTAACAGGAAAACCTTTTTTGCAGTCTCAGTATTTTGTTTTTTAATTTCTGCCTCCTAATTCAAGCCCAGTCTCTCCGTTTCTCCTCTTTGCACGCTATTCTAATAGCCGCTCTCAAACCTTGTTGTGCTTATTGCTTTCTCTGGCTCTTGATTATTTAGCTCCTTTACTTTGGTTTACTCAACAATAATAATACTAGCCCCACTCTCACACCGCTATTCTCTATTACTATGTTATATATATATGGTACTTAGCTTCGGTTTACACTCTTGTCCTTCTGTCGACTCTGTTGCCTCCTCCTCGGCCCTGTTGCCCTCGGTGTCTCCGCCGTCGGTCCTCGTTGAGATTAACTCCCTTGCTTCAGGATAGCTGGGGTAACCTGGGGGGTCGCCACCCCACCAGTCTTTCTCCCAGAAGCTTCCCTTGCCTAACTTTCCGTCTCTTGAAAAGTTGAAACGTTGTAAATGTTTAAGGGAGTCAAAAGTCCTGGGAGAACGATGCAAGCCCGTCCTCCTCTGTTGAGACCGGATCCGGAAGGAACAAGAGGCTCTTAAGGTCCTCTTCACTTTCTGCCATCAGAGTGGTATCGTCTGCATATCTGAGGTTGTTGATTTTTCCCCCAGCAATCTTAATTCCGGCTTGTGATTCATCCAGGCCAGCATTTCGCATGATGTACTCTGCATATATATTAAATAAGCAAGGTGACAATATACATCCTTGTCGTACTCCTTTTCCTATGCTGAACCAATCAGTTGTTCCATATCCGGTTCTAACTGTCGCTTCCTGGCCCTTATACAGGTTTCTCAAGAGACATGTGAGGTGGTCTGGTACTCCCATCTCTTTAAGGACCTGCCATAGTTTGTTGTGATCCACACAGTCAAAAGCTTTAGCATAGTCAATGAAGCAGAAGTAGATATTTTTCTGGTACTCTCTTGCTTTCTCCATAATCCAGCGAATGTTGGCAATTTGATCTCTAGTTCCTCTACCTCTTCGAAACCCAGCTTGTACTTCTGGTAGTTCTCTATCCACGTACTGTTGAAGCCTAGCTTGTAGGATCTTGAGCATGACCTTGCTAGCATGTGATATGAGTGCAATTGTGCGATAGTTTGAACATTCCTTGGCGTTGCCCTTCTTTGGGATTGGAATGTATACTGACCTTTTCCAATCCTGTGGCCACTGTTGCGTTTTCCAAATTTGCTGGCAAATGGAGTGCAGCACTTTAACAGCATCATCTTCTAAGACTTTGAATAGCTCAACTGGAATACCATCACCTCCACTAGCTTTGTTGTTACTAATGCTTTCTAAGGCCCATTTAACTTCACATTCCAGGATGTCTGGCTCGAGGTCAGTGATTATACCGTCGTGGTTGTCAAGGACATCGAGGTCTTTCTTGTATAGTTCTTCTGTGTATTCTTGCCATCTTTTCCTAATCTCTTCTGCTTCTGTTAGGTCCCTACCGTTTTTGTCCTTTATCATGGCCAGCTTTGCATGGAACGCTCCCTTGATTTCTCCAACTTTCTTGAAGAGATCTCTAGTCCTTCCCATTCTATTGTTTTCTTCTATTACTTTGCACTGTTCATTCAGGAAGGCCTCCTTATCTCTCCTTGCTGTTCTCTGGAAATCTGCGTTCAGTTGGGTAAATCTTTCCTTTTCGCCTTTGCCTTTCGCTTTCCTTCTTTCCTCTGCTATTTGTAAAGCCTCATCAGAAAGCCACTTTGCTTTCTTACATTTCTTTTTCTTTGGGATGGTGGTGATTGCTGCCTCCTGTACGATGTCACGAACCTCTGTCCATAGTTCTTCAGGCACTCTATCTATCAAATCCAGACCCTTGAATCTATTCTTCACCTCTACTGTATATTCATCAGGGATGCGATCTAGGTCAAACCTGAATGGCCTCGTGGTTTTCCCAATTTTCTTCAGTTTAAGTCTGAATTTTGCAATGAGTAGCTCATGATCTGAACCACAGTCAGCTCCAGGTCTTGTTTTTACTGACTGGATAGAGCTTCTCCATCTTTGACTGCAAATTATATAGTCAATCTGATTTCGGTGTTGCCCATCTGGTGATGTCCATGTGTAGAGTCGCCTCTTAGGTTGTTGGAAAAGGGTGTTCGCTATGACCAGTGTGTTCTCTTGACAAAACTCTGTTAACCTTTGCCCTGCTTCATTTTGCTTTCCAAGGCCAAACTTGTCTGTTATTCCAGTTACCTTTTGACTTCCTACTTTAGCATTCCAGTCCCCTATGATGATGAGGACATCATTTTTTGGTGTTAGTTCTAGGAGGTGTTGTAGGTCTTCATAGAACCGGTCCACTTCAGCCTCTTCTGCATCAGTGGTTGGGGCATACACTTGAATTACTGTGATGTTGAATGGTTTGCCTTGGAATCGGACAGAAATCATTCTGTCATTTTTGAGATTGTATCCCAGTACTGCCTTTTGCACTCTCTTGTTGACTATAAAGGCCACACCATTTTTTCTACGAGATTCCTGGCCACAGTAGTAGATATAATGGTCTTCTGAGTTAAATTCGCCCATTCCTGTCCACTTTAGTTCACTGATTCCTAGGATATCGATGTTCAGTCTTGCCATCTCATTTTTGACCACGTCAAGCTTACCTTGATTCATAGATCTTACATTCCAGGTTCCTATGCAGTATTGTTCTTTGCAGCATCGGACTTTCCTTTCACCATCAGACACATCCACAACTGAGCGTCCTTTCGGCTTTGGCCCAGCCGCTTCACTCTTTCTGGGGTTACTTGTACTTGCCCTCTGCTCTTCCTCAGTAGCATGTTGGACACCTTCTGACCTGAGGGGCTCATCTTCCGGCATCATATCTTTTAGCCTTTTGTTACTGTCCATGGGGTTTTCTTGGCAAAGATACTGGAGTGGGTTGCCATTTCCTTCTCCAATGCAGCATGCACTCTTTTAAAAAGATTGACACTAAAGTTTTAAGAAATACTTAAATGTTGATGGCTAATGATGATTGAGAAACATTTATGCCCTGACAAAGTCATATAGGGGATGACTGGCTGTTTTGAGTATTCAAGAAGACCTATATCCATGACTAGGAAAGGAACCAACCAGAAATATTGTGAAGAAATATTCTGCATTTGTTTTGGGAATTTGCTTAAGAACAAACTACATTTTATTTGGACCTAATGCTTTAGAGCAGAGGCTCTTACTTCTCAATCCACACTGTAATACCACAGGTCCAGGACTCAGCTTAAATTGGCTGCTGCTGAATTAGTGCAGGAGGCAAGGGACATAGATTATGCTTCCTGTAGCATAGCTGACTCAGAACAAGGCAAGCCCCAAGCAGCACTGCAAGCAGTGCTGGCAGTACAGTTCTGGGAGGCAATGAGCATAACTGCTCCTGCACCATGGCTGGCCAGAAGAAGCCAAACTTAAGGGAATGAAAGATGCCTCAGGATGAAAAAAGGAGTAGGGAACAGCACAGATCTGTCCTCACTTCTCACTGTTCCTTAAGCTGGGAGGATAGGGGCCAAGAATGGATCATACAACCCAACCCACTGTTTATAGACCACTGTTCTTGCTCAGCTCAATGAAAAAAGGAAAAAGAACTGTGACAATTTAGCACTTGGTAATATATTCATAAATCATAATATACAGTAACAGAAAATAAGTAATATATATAGTGAATGTAGACGGTGGTCTCCGGAATGGTGTGCCGTTTCGACACTGATCTTCTTCTGAACAAGGGTGTGTACAAAAACTGTGTTTCAACAATTCATTTCTCTTGGTAACGTATTGGAAATATACTGTTGATTCACTTCATCATGAGGCTATGCTTACAGCTATGTTCTTCAATGGGCTATAATTGCTGAATTGTCACAGTTCTTTTTCCTTTTTTCATTGGTCTTATTACTGTGCCCATTCTTGTAACTATTCCTTGCTCAGCTCAAACCATCACAAATGGTAGCCATTTCTCTACTTTGTTGTCAGTGTTTCACAAACTTTACAAAATTGTTCTACAAATACACACATTCAACGACTGAGAAAACTCGCTGGGGTATCACCCAGCTCCAGCATTTTCTGTCCAGCTCCTATAACCCCATGCTTTGGCCTTAAGAAGTCCAGCAACATTTCTCTGATATACCCTATCCCTGTAACATTTTCCTCCATCCTGAGGTAACAGGGTCTACTCACATGCCCACCCATCCTTTTCAGTAAAAAACCCAAATACTATTATGCTTTGGACCTTGACTGCTTACACAATCAGCAAGAATATGGGAAAACTTCCTCACACCTGCTAGCCAAGGCACATCCTAGGGTCATTAAAAGCAAAGTGTTAATATTTTGTGCTTAACCCTTTAACAGTAAGACAGAAAGCACTAGTGAAAACAATAATTACAACTTTTGGCAGATTATTGCTGCTGGTGGCAGATCTGGTTTGCCATTTCAAACGTTTTGTAAATCCCAATGGAAAAGAAATATTGATTCATTCTTTGAGTTAGTGAAGACTCTGAAATGAAGTCTACAAGCATTCACATTTGTTTCAAATGTGTTTTGTAAGACACATGTGTGCCTCCATTCTATCTTACAAGGCATAGTCATGTTGATTTGTGACAGGAAAAAATAGCAGTGTTTTACAGTTTTAACATTTAAGATCCCCCTCCCCTTTGGCTTGTGTTTTATCTTAGTTACAGCAAAGCAAGTATTTCTTATCAATGCAGGAAGGGTCTCATCATAGCAAAGTGTGAGAAACCATTGAAAATTGCTGGGCAGTGGGGTTAGCCAATGTTTGTCTGCTGCAACTAAAATAACAAAAGTCTTGTGACACCTTAAAGACTAAAATTTATTTCAGCATTCTGGATCAGGAGATAAGTAGATGTCCTGGTTTCTCATTGGGTACATATAAAGGAAGATCCAGTTTAAAAATGCAATAAAACTATTCACCATTGGTGAAATGCACTGACTGAGTAGGACAAATACATATTCAAATCAATTTAACATAAGTGAAGGGTGAAAAGTGATCATGCATTGGTTCAGCAAAACTAGTTGAGATCTGGAAAATGGAAGGGAGTCCCAGGATTTGCTAAAATAGTGAGTCAGGAATCCCATCCTAATTTACAAAAATAATGACTTAAAAGTATTTTGTTAGTCCTGGGAGGGATTAATAGTCAGTCCTAATCCACTATGAGTGATGATCACATCTGTTTCCTTTCATTTGACAGATTCAGGTGGGGTAGCCACGTTGGTCCGAAGCAGCAGAAAAAAGTTTGAGTCCAGTGGCACCTTTAAGACCAACATAATAAAACTTTCTTGGTCTTAAAGGTGCCATTGGACTGATATCATTTGACAGAGACTCACACCTGAATATCAAGATTTCCTTTGCGCCCCCCCCCCCCATTTTCTTAGTTTTCAAGTTGTGTTTCACTTTGAACACTGGAACTAGTGAAAGATCACTTTTCTCCTTCATCAGCAGTTCCATCACCTCTTAGTCTGCAATGCAGCACCCATTTCCCCTCCGCTCAGGTTCTGTGAAGCCCCCCATCATCATCATTCCAGCGCTGTGCCTTTATAACTGGCATCTCCCCCCTCCCCCCTTCACCCCCCTTCCCAGCAAACAGAAAGCTCTGCTTACCCCCTGGTGAGAGACAAGAAATTATAAAGGATCCAGCAATTAGAGTGGCACAAGATACAAAAAGACAGATATTGCTGTGTATGTTCATCAAATTTTCAATTTTCCAAGTTGTATTTTGTTTTTCAGATACATCAAACAACTCAATAAGAACAAAGTCTTCAGAAGAGAAGAAGACTACCGGTCTCCATTCAGGATTATAAGCATATAATCCTGAATGGAGACCGGTAGACAATAGAGCTATGAGCAGCTGTTTCTGGACATCTGAGAAAGATATTGTTCGAAACGGACTACAGAAAGCCTGGGAAGGTCCGTCCTACTTCTTCTTCTCTTCTGAAGATTTTGTTCTTATTGAGTTGTTTGATGTATCTGAAAAACAAAATACAACTTGGAAAATTGAAAATTTGATGAACATACACAGCAATATCTGTCTTTTTGTATCTTGTACCCCCTGGTGAGAGACAGGAGCAGCACCCCCCACCCACAGCATCATTTTGAGAAATTAAAGGTTCCCTTCACTTGGTGGATATGGAGGACTCGTGTCTTTCCCACCCTGTTCTCCCCACACACCAGCATGCCCTTTTTCTTCTTAGCTGTGGACAGATCCTTCCCATGCTTTATTTTGTGATTTGTAGTGGTGATGATGGTGACCTCCTGTGGTCTCACTAGTGGGACAACACATTGTTTTCCAGCTGCCAAATTTAAAAAGGGGTGGATGGGTGTAAAAACCAGAGCTACTGAGGAGTGGAAGACCTGATCCAGGATTTAAGGTGTCACCCATTCTGCATAGGGTTACATACTCCTAGAAGGAACAGGTCTGCAGTTTAGGGGTGCTCTTGGACCCAGACCTTGTGATGGGTAGAAAAGATCTGGCCACTGCGGTGCATGCCCTGGTTACACCTAGATTAGATTAGTATTTGGGACTGCCATTGTTTGGAAACTTCAATTGATGTAGTATATTGCAGCCAGGCTATTGCTTAGAGTGGGTTGTAGGAACCATATCACTACAGTCTTGGCCATCTACACTGGCTCCCAATGTTTCCAGGCACAATGCAAAGTGCTGGTGTTGACATTTAAAGCCCTACATGGTTTGGGACTAGCATACCTGAAGGACTACCTACTCCCTTACAAACCTACTTGACCGCTACCATCATCTTCCAGGGCCCTGCTTGGGGTGCCCCTGCCTTCTGAGATCAGGCAGGTGGCAGCCCAGGAGAGGGCCTTCTTGGTCATAGCTCCAAAACTCTAGAACTCTCTCCCCAGAGAGACTCACCTCTCCTCTTCTGTTGCTGTCTTCCACTAGGGGGTGAAGATGTTTTTGTTTTATCTGGCATTCCTTCAGTGATCCCTTCTTCCTGCCCTGTGTTGTAATTGTTGTTTCCAGTTCCAATAACCTTTATTGGCATACATAGTTGTTGTTTTTACATATGCATATTTTAGCTTGGTTTTAATTGTTTTAATTATGAGTTTTTGTTTGGTATTAATGGTTTGTAGCCCGATCTCACCAGATTTCAGATGCTAAGCAGGGTTGGCCCTGGCTAGTATTTGGATGGGAGACCTCCAAGGAATACCAGGGTTGTCATGTGGAGACAGGCAATGGCAAACCACCTCTGAATGTTTCTTGCCTTGAAAAACCTTATGGGGTCACCATAAGTCAGCTGTGACTTGATGGCAAAAGAAGAAAGTGGGGAAGAGGAGAGGAAGCACACATAAACACTACTTTTTAAAAAAAAATGGAGGGGGAATGAAGACTGCTCAGGAGACGTGGTCTGTAAAAGGGATGGTGCTATGTGGGCAGGCCTTTAGGGAATGAAGCAAACTGCACAGTCTCTGCCGAAAACAATCTGGATGTGTTTTTCTTGGAAACATCAGCACAAAGGTGGTTTGAGAAAACACAAAGAAAAACTGTGTTGAAACTGGCACAGCAGTGACATATACATGACGTTGTGTGGGGGAAACTAGAGTATTTTAGAGTATTTTATCTTGTGTGGAAATGCCCACTACATTGGAGGCTGCAATATGACCCTGTGCTATCCACAGTAAGGGGGTTGCAGTGCAGCCAAACCTAACCCAACCATTATCTCTGTTTGTAAGATACAGAAGTGCCATAAGGGAATACTGTTTCTGGACCCTGCTACTAGACCTCCCAGTGGAAGATTTCTGGCACCTTCCATTTGGTTCAGTGGTGATAAGAAGTAGAAAGAAAGCAGGGGTTTGATTCAGCTAACTGGGTTCAGGTCCCTGCCTCTTTGGAATTGCAGAAAGTTTCCAGTGCAGCAAATCTGTATAATTTCAACTGAATGAGCACATTTCTCTCAAAGATGGAGAGGGGGAAAAGTACCTATTATGAATCTTATGTAAACAGAAGCTTAATTCTAGCCATTGTGCAAAATGCCATTCTTTTTGTGCCTCCCGTTCAGCTCTCCTTGATTCTAAAATGTCTGGGGCTAATCAGTCTGAGAAATAACACTGACTCCCATTGTGGTTCCTTGGCTACTGGCAAGCAGACTAGTGGCTCAGCTAAACCACCAAAGCTGTGGTGGGCCATGGCAGGCTGGATGAGAGACACACACCCCCATCCACATAGCCCATATGAGAAGGCTAATTCTGTTCAACCGTAATTAGAGGCTGGCTAATTCAATGCAACTGTTGTACAAAGGGTTGGCATCCTCTTAGTGTTTTGATATGTGGGAGGATGTTTACTCACGATAAGCACAGAAATAAAGCTAAACGTTTTTAGTGGGCAAGCCACAACCAGGAACAAAGTACTTTGCATCCTTCATAGATTGGTTCATTTGCATTTGGGTAATAAGCCTTGAACTATGAAACCAGCTCTATTCAACATCCCACACTGTCAACACTGCAGGCTCTTTTTAAGTCAAAAGTTCCTGCTATCTAAGCCCATCAGCTTCAGATTCTAACCTGTTGGTTGGTTGTCTTGTGGCCAGCCCAACAGCAGAGCTGGCACAGGAATAAATGGCATAACCTTTTTGGTGTGTGTGCCAAAAATCCACAACATCTATTAGATGTTGGTGTGGTGCCAAACAAAATGGGAAAAGGGGAGGGAAATGAAGGTTGAACTTGAGATGAATCACCCAATGTCACAGTAGCAAAATTCTTGTGGCATCTTAAAGACTAAAGCATAAGCTTCCATGAGTTGACCAGCAAACACACACAGTGTACAATAATTCTGCAGTCACCTTTATAACTAAAAGTACAAATTGGTGGGGGGGGGAGGAACATTTGGACCTGTTATAAATCCTATTGTAAAACATTCAGGTGTGTTGTTGTTGTTCAGTCGCACAGTCGAGTCCGACTCTTCACGGCCCCATGGACCAGATCATGCCAGGCCTTCCGGTCTTCTGCCGTCCTCTGAAGTTGGCTCAACTTCATGTTCGTTGCATCGATGACACTGTCTAACCATCTCATCCTTTGCCGTCCCCATCTTCTTTGACCTTCAATCTTTCCCAGCATCAGGGTCTTCTCCAGTGAGTGCTCCCTTCTCATTTGGTGGCCAAAGTATTTGAGCTTCAGTTTCATTATCTGGCCTTCCAGGGAACAGTCAGGGTTGATTTCTTTTAGGATTGACTGATTTGATCTTCTTGCAGTCCAAGGGACTCTCAAGAGTCTTCTCCAGCACCATAGTTCAAAAGAATCTAAAGGCACGTCTGACCACGGCCTTGGTTTCTGACAATTTGCTGTTCAGGAGGAGGTTGAATTCATATAGTGAAGGCCAAAACACTGTGGGCCAAATTGACATGGGAGATCTGTGATTTTATTTCCCAGCAGTTTTGTTCATACTTAAAGACACCTACCCCCTCATGGATCACTGCCTTGTCGTGGCGAGGGGGCTTGCGCAGTTCAATGAAGCTGTGGGCTATGCCGTGAAGGGCCACCCAAGACGGACAGGCCACAGCAGAGAACTCAGACCAAGCGTGATCCACCTGGAGAAGGAAATGGCAACCCACTCCAGTACTTTTGCCAAGAAAACCCCATGGAAAGTACCAAAAGGCTAAAAGATATGACGCCGGAAGATGAGCCCCTCAGGTCGGAAGGTGTCCAATATGCTACTGAGGAAGAGCAGAGGGCAAGTACAAGTAACCCCAGAAAGAGTGAAGCGGCTGGGCCAAAGCCGAAAGGACCCTCAGTTGTGGATGTGTCTGATGGTGAAAGGAAAGTCCAATGCTGCAAAGAACAATACTACATAGGAACCTGGAATGTAAGATCTATGAATCAAGGTAAGCTTGACGTGGTCAAAAGACGTGGTCAGAAATGAGATGGCAAGACTGAACATCGATATCCTAGGAATCAGTGAACTAAAGTGGACAGGAATGGGCGAATTTAACTCAGAAGACCATTATATCTACTACTGTGGCCAGGAATCTCGTAGAAAAAATGGTGTGGCCTTTATAGTCAACAAGAGAGTGCAAAACGCAGTACTGGGATACAATCTCAAAAATGACAGAATGATTTCTGTCCGATTCCAAGGCAAACCATTCAACATCACAGTAATCCAAGTCTATGCCCCAACCACTGATGCAGAAGAGGCTGAAGTGGACCGGTTCTATGAAGACCTACAACACCTCCTAGAACTAACACCAAAAAATGATGTCCTCATCATCATAGGGGACTGGAATGCTAAAGTAGGAAGTGAAAAGGTAACTGGAATAACAGACAAGTTTGGCCTTGGAAAGCAAAATGAAGCAGGGCAAAGGTTAACAGAGTTTTGTCAAGAGAACACACTGGTCATAGCGAACACCCTTTTCCAACAACCTAAGAGGCGACTCTACACATGGACATCACCAGATGGGCAACACCGAAATCAGATTGACTATATAATTTGCAGTCAAAGATGGAGAAGCTCTATCCAGTCAGTAAAAACAAGACCTGGAGCTGACTGTGGTTCAGATCATGAGCTACTCATTGCAAAATTCAGACTTAAACTGAAGAAAATCGGGAAAACCATGAGGCCATTCAGGTTTGACCTAGATCACATCCCTGATGAATATACAGTAGAGGTGAAGAATAGATTCAAGGGTCTGGATTTGATAGATAGAGTGCCTGAAGAACTATGGACAGAGGTTCGTGACATCGTACAGGAGGCAGCAATCACCACCATCCCAAAGAAAAAGAAATGTAAGAAAGCAAAGTGGCTTTCTGATGAGGCTTTACAAATAGCAGAGGAAAGAAGGAAAGCGAAAGGCAAAGGCGAAAAGGAAAGATTTACCCAACTGAACGCAGATTTCCAGAGAACAGCAAGGAGAGATAAGGAGGCCTTCCTGAATGAACAGTGCAAAGTAATAGAAGAAAACAATAGAATGGGAAGGACTAGAGATCTCTTCAAGAAAATTGGAGAAATCAAGGGAGCGTTCCATGCAAAGCTGGCCATGATAAAGGACAAAAACGGTAGGGACCTAACAGAAGCAGAAGAGATTAGGAAAAGATGGCAAGAATACACAGAAGAACTATACAAGAAAGACCTCAATGTCCTTGACAAACACGACGGTATAATCACTGACCTTGAGCCAGACATCCTGGAATGTGAAGTTAAATGGGCCTTAGAAAGCATTACTAACAACAAAGCTAGTGGAGGTGATGGTATTCCAGCTGAGCTATTCAAAGTCTTAGAAGATGATGCTGTTAAAGTTCTGCACTCCATTTGCCAGCAAATTTGGAAAACGCAACAGTGGCCACAGGATTGGAAAAGATCAGTATACATTCCAATCCCAAAGAAGGGCAATGCCAAGGAATGTTCAAACTATCGCACAATTGCACTCATATCACACGCTAGCAAGGTCATGCTCAAGATCCTACAAGCTAGGCTTCAACAGTACGTGGATAGAGAACTACCAGAAGTACAAGCTGGGTTTCGAAGAGGTAGAGGAACGAGAGATCATATTGCCAACATTCGCTGGATTATGGAGAAAGCAAGAGAGTACCAGAAAAATATCTACTTCTGCTTCATTGACTATGCTAAAGCCTTTGACTGTGTGGATCACAACAAACTATGGCAGGTCCTTAAAGAGATGGGAGTACCAGACCACCTCACATGTCTCTTGAGAAACCTGTATAAGGGCCAAGAAGCGACAGTTAGAACCGGATACGGAACAACTGATTGGTTCAGCATAGGAAAAGGAGTACGACAAGGATGTATACTGTCACCTTGCTTATTTAATATATATGCAGAGTACATCATGCGAAATGCTGGCCTGGATGAATCACAAGCGGGAATTAAGATTGCTGGGGAAAAGATCAACAACCTCAGATATGCAGATGATACCACTCTAATGGCTGAAAGTGAAAAGGATCTAAAGAGCCTCTTGCTCAGAGTAAAAGAGGAGAGCGCAAAAGTGGGCTTGAAGCTCAACATCAAAAAAACTAAGATCATGGCATCCGGCCCCATCACTCCTTGGCAAATAGAAGGGGAAGTCGTGGAAGTAGTGACAGACTTCACGACGGCGGAAGACCGGAAGGCCTGGCGAGAGTTCGTCCATGGGGTCGCGAAGAGTCGGACTCGACTGTGCGACTGAACAACAACAAAGGCACCTACAAATTAGATCAGAGCAGCAGTGCTGGAAGGGGTGCAAAGCTCTTTCTGCCGGCATCGTTTTTGGCATCAAAATCTCCTCAAATGAGTCCAGTTAGGGAAAACAAATCAGAAGTTATACAGTGCCCCCCCCCCAGCACAGCCAATTCCAGGTTTGGGGAACAATTTTGATAAGGAAGATGGCACAGGATGGAAAGGGTTAAACACACATTTCAGTTCCGCTGCTATGCAGCCTCATTTTAACAAAGGAAATGTTGGAAGATATTACAGATCTCCTTATCACATGTTTTGGTCCCAGGTCCCTGCTGAATCACCTGCCCAGTTTATTGTGACCCTTCTACCTGGCCCTAACACTAATACTACATGGTAATTCAATGCCTAGGGAATATCTACTTCTCTAAGACAAAACTCACCAAAGTTCAGCTTCAGATATGCATATGCACCAGCAGAGGAACCTATAAACAAATGCATGTCCACAGTGCATATTATCATTTCTGGTTTTACATTAAGCTTCTGAAAAGCTCTTTTATTTTGCAAGAACATCAGGAAACACCAGTTTTTTTAACTGTTGCCTGGGAAGAAAATGGAGGGAATGGGCTTCACCAGATCCCAACACACACTACTGTGAAGATGCCTTAAGCGGAGGCCTTTGGCTGAGGCAGCAGAGGCATCTACCAGCTGCTCTCCCTACTGCTGCTACATGAGACCATCATGGTTCAGCACCAGCCCGCTTATTTCCCTGGCTGTAGAAACTGGAATTAAATGCATTGCACTGCCCATTCTAAATAGTTTAAAGTTGTTTTATTGTACTATTTTATTGTATTATTTTAGATTGTTTTATATTTATTGTTGTGAGCTGCCCTGAGCCCGTTTGCAGGAAGGGTGGGATATAAACTGAAATAATAAATTAAAATAAATGAATAAATAAATAAAAATATCTTGCAAAATATAGAGATTGTCTTTTGATTACTCTGATTTTTAAAATGGATGTCTCCCTTTAAATAATTATTTAAAAAACATTCCCTTGATACCTTTTTAAAAAGAAATGTGGAAACTCTGCTTGGACATCACCTTCGAATGGTCTGTACTTACTTTACCCTAACCTCTAGATTAGACTACTGCAATATGCTGTGTGTTGGGCTGCCCTGGAAGAGTGTCTGAAAGCTTCAACTGATGCTGAATGTTGCAGCCAAAATTCTGGCCAGAGTGGGTCATAGGACCATATTACTCTAGTCTTGTTCCACTTACATTGGCTCCAGATTTGCTTATGGGCCCAATTTAAGGTGCTGGTGCTAACCCTTAAAGCCCTATACTGTTTGTTACCAGCATACCTTAAAGACCACCTACTGCCATATGAACCTATGCAGCCATTGCAGCCATCCTTGGAGGTCCCACTTCAGGTGTCCCTGCTATCTGAGTCTAGGCAGGTAACAACTGAAGGAAGGTGCTTCTCAGTCATGCCACCAAAATTACAGCATTCCCTCCCCAGGGACATTCGTCTGTCCTCTTCTATCATTGTCTTTCACCAGTGGGTGAAGACTTCTCTGATTCGTTTGGCTTTCCCTCACTGGTTCTTATTGACTGTTCCTTCCATTCATCATCATCATCATCATCATCATCATCATCATCATCATCATCTTTCAATTTATTAATTGCTCAATCCTGCAGAGCTTGTTGGCTCTGAGCAATTTACAGTTACTCAAATACACACGGGACTAACAATGAGCTTCTCCTACATACTCAGTAGACTTCCTGTATCTGCAGAAAAATGCAAAAACTAAGAAAATCCCTCCAGGGATGGCTGAATTCCCCCCAAAACCCTTTTGAAATGGCCCCTGCAGGGATCTGCTTCAGACACCAACTGTGAGAGAGAGGTTAGAATGTTCAGGGCGGGAGGGGGGAGAGGCTTCTAACCGGCTCTGTGAGTCAAAGGGTGTGGGGGAAGGGCCCTTTTCCAGGCCTCCTTTGGCTTTCCAGGGAGGGAGGGAGCCTTGGGGCCTGGCCTGGGGAGTCCCTAGAGGTTTTGAGGTGGGATTGGGGAAGAGAGGCCACAGCTGGGTATAATGCCACAGAGTCCACCTTCTAAAGCAGTCATTTTCTCCAGGGAGACAGATCTCTGCTGCCTTGAGTTCAGTTGTAAGTCTGGGTGGGGGGGTTCCTAGGCCCCACTTAGAGGTTGCCAAGCCTAGGCCTGCCAGCACTTTAGGGTTGCCAGGTTCCCCCCCTGGCCACCGACAGGGGATTCTGGATAAGGTTGCCAGGTCCAGGCTGGGAAACTCCTGGAGATTTGCGGGAGGAGCCTGGGGAGGACAGGGACCTCAGTGGGGTACAATGTCACAGAGTCCACCCTCCAAAGCATCCATTTTCTCCATGGGAAGTTATCTCTGTAGTCTGGAAATGAGCAGGAATTACAGGGGATCTCCAGGTCCCACCTGGAGGCTGGCATCCCTCGGCAGCACCCTCTGGGTGACTTGATACCACCTGATTTGCATGACTCAAGTAGGCCCAGCTGCTTGCTACTGTTCATCAGCAGCCACCCTATGAAAGCTGGGTTGTTGTGCAGATTAAAAGTAGGAGAGAATAATGTAAGCTGTTTTGGTCCCCACTGTGGAGAAAAACTGTAATTTTCCTAGGTAGAGGCTGTGGGGGAGGGGTGTGGAGATGGAAAGTTGCAGACAGAGAGGCAGATAAAGGTAGGTTGGCTGTTGGGTGGGAAGGAAATTGTGTTGCCAACTCCAGGTTGGGAAATTCCTGGACATTTGTGAGGTGGAGCCTGGGGAGGGTGGGATTTGAGGAGGGAAGGAACTACAGATTAGTATAATGCCATAGCTGGAGGAGAAAAAGAAAAAAGGGGGGGCAGAAGGGAGACAGAGTGTGAGAGAGGGAGAGGGAGACAGGAGGAAGCAAAGGTGTGAGGAATAGGATAACCATTCCGCAAGTTTCTTGCGGGTCTCCACTTGTAATCTTTAAATCACACACGTTCGCAGCCGACGGGGAGTTTTGTTTAGCTGTAAGGTCAGACGTGTTCCAATGGCATTTTTCCCTCGGCGAGGCTTGATGTCATCAGCTTTCTCCGGACTGCTTCAAGTTGCAGCGCAGCACTGCCACCGCCTGGCCGGACGGCCCATTACAGGCTTCCTTGATGCCAAAGAGTTCTTTCTAGGCTTCTCGGTCTTATGCGCTGGACATTCTGTTCACCGGCTAACACTCCCCCACCGGGGGGTTTAGTGTGCCCACCCTCTCTAAGGAGTGGTACCCATTTTATCTACTCACCGAAGCTTTTGAACTGCTGGGTGGACGGCGAGCTGGGGACAAGGCTGATAGCTCACACCAGCACGGAGCTAGAACTGACAGCAGCTCTATTCAGCTCAGATGTATTAACCAGAGGATAAATCCCCTGTGCCACCGCTCCCCCTTCCCCTGTATGTGTCTTGCTTTAATTGTTTTATCTTGTTTACCACCTTCGGGACCCTGAGTTGGAAGAAAAGGTAGCTTTAAAATGTTTTAAATAAATATTAAAATCTTTGAGCCTACTTACATCCATGATAAGATCTTCTCAGCATTTTTAAAAGTAAATTTCAGAGGTGCAGTGCCCTGAGCTGACCTGGGTTCAGTATGCAGAGTGTGTTTAATCCACCCCTGTTTAATCTTGCATATCAAGAATGACACATGTCCCCATCTGCTGTTATTAGCCCTCAGAGAGAAAAGATGACTATCCTTATCTTTGTGGGCCAGTATCCACCACAGCAACCCTCACATGAAGTGGTACAAGTCTACAAAAAATCTTTACTACCTGATTTTGTACAAATTGTCCCATGTAGCCTAGTCTTCCACATGTTTACTCTGAGGTAAATAGTACTGAATGAAATAGCATTTAAGCCCAAATCAGGTTGTAACCTTAGACTACAATCCTAAATATAGTTACATCCTTCTAATTTCATTGACATCAATGGACTTAGGCAAAAGTAAAGGTCTCCCTTGCTCGAAAGCCAGTCAAATCCGATTCTAGGGTTGTGGTGCTCATCTCCGTTTCCAAGCTGAAGAAGCCAGCGCTGTCCAAAGACGTTTCCGTGGTCATGTGGCTGGCATGACTAAACACCGAGGCACATGGAACACTGTTACTTTCCCACCAAAGTGGTACCTATTTATCTACTTGCAACTTCTTGCTTTCAAGCTGCTAGGTTGGCAGGAGCTGGAACCAGAGATGGGAGCTCACTCCATCTCGTGGCACTTGGGTCTTGAACTGCCGAACTACCGACCTTCCAGCCTGCAGTTCAGCGTCTTAACCACTGAGCCACCGCAGCTCCAATGGACTTAGAAGGCTGTAATTCTGCTTAGGTTAACACTGTTAGACTCATACTCAGGTTCACAATGGTGAAAAATTGGAAAAGTTTAATCATATCAGTGAAAAACAACTTCTATTTTGACTTTTGCGACCGACATATGATATTTTATACCACAGATTTTATCTTTACTAGTAGTTCAAGCAGACAAAACATTTTTTAAAAGTTCAACATAAGGATAGTGGTAGTGATCTGGTATGTTGAATATTGTTACACAGAAATGTTTTATGCTTATGATGAACATGAACTTCATCCAAAGAATGGAAGACCCTTGACACTTACCAGGTCTTTGACAGAGTCCATTTAGAGAGTTGGACATTGTTCCCAAGCAAATAGCCTTATAAGCATGGAAGGGCCTGTGTTGCGCACACACAAAGTCAGAGTATTCGATCTAACTGAGAAACCTCTTAGATCGGATTCCAAAAGAAGAGTTGCCAAGAGTACTAATGGAGAGGGGACAGAAATTCATACTGCTTGCTTTCAGTTGGTCAAACCAACTGAAACGAGTGCAATGTTCTCTAAACACATGTCATGGCTAATCAATCAGGTATAGCTCAGGAAAAACTGGGAATAAAACACATTGGCCAAGGAAGTAGCTCTGTGATGGGCAGTCGAAAACAATCACTGAGCTAGTCAAAGTCAATGTAAATATATGGATATGGCTTATTGTTCAGCTGGCTAAGCCTACCTGCTCTCTCTAGCTTGTCTTTCTCTCTTCTGTAATATACCATGACCTCTCCCTCTTACTTCATTGCTTTGGTTTTGGACCCTTTTTTGCCTTGCAGACTACAAGAACTCAAACCTTGTGCTGTGGCCAACTGCTGGATCCTGCTTTTATACACACACACACACACACACACACACACACTAATACTGAACTGGCCCCATGCGTGCGGATATCTAAATCCGCGCTCCGGGGCCACCTGGGGGGCAGGGAGAGGTTTGTAGAGCACAGCTTTGAGGGAGGGTAGTTAATAATTTTTTCCAGTAAACCATGCTCACCTTTTTTTTTTTACTGGTTGTTCATTGCCCAATCTGCCCATCCCTTTTGTTTTTTTCTTTGTTTTTGTTCCATACTAGGACCCATTCTCCCTGGGATGGCTATCCTACCAATCAAGGATTACTCAGAACAAACAATGGTAAAATGAGTTGGATCCACCTCAAAGCCAGCCAGCTGAGGCGAGGGCGGGGGGAGCAGCCGGCCTCACCACCAGCCTCGCTTGGGAGGGGGGAAGCAGCCGGCCTCGCCACCACCGTCGCCGCCTCGAAGCCAGCCGGCTGGGGTGGGGGAGCAGCCGGCCTCACTTGGGAGGGGGGAGCAGCCGGGCTCGCCGACGCCGTCTTGGAGCCAGCCAGCCGTCCGGGGCGAGGGCGGGTGCGGGCGGCCGCGAGTCCCGGGCGGCTGCAAGCTGCTGGCCCTCGCTTGGGGGGGAAGGAACGGGGTGGTGGTGGAGGACATGGAGGAACCGGCAGGATGGGGGCGGGAGAGCTTACCTGCTCCTGTTGGTTCCTCCTCCGTCAGCTCAGTTTGAAGCTCCCCTGCCCCCCCCCGCGAGTTTCGCGGGTCTTCTTTTTTGTGTGTATACACACACACACACATTTTATTTTACTTCATAGTCAAATACAGAGCAAACTATAACTCAGCTACAATAATACAATAGAAAGTAAACATAGACATAAAAAGAGATACATGGCAAGCTGCCCTTTAAATAGTATACAGAGTTACATAAAATGTAGAACATTATAGAATTTACCTGGTACATTATAGTTTGGAGGCATATCATTGCTAAAGACATATTGCAAGAATGGAAACCATTTTAATTGAAAATTGCTACCACAGGTATTGGTATTAAAGGACGAGACCTTGTTTGACACCTTGTCCATAGAATAGAATTCCCATAGTTTAGCAAACCATTGAGTGAGGGACGGGACTTTTTTATCCTTCCAGTTGTTTGCTATGACTGTCTTTGCTGCAGTCAGGAATATCGAGCTCAACTCCCTCCGCAATTTGGGGATTTCCGAGTCTCTCTATAGATCCTGCTTAGGTACTGAATACCTGCCAGTTTTTAGTAGTGAGGTCTATCAAGGTGGTTATCGTTGCAATTTTCCATTAATTGTATGCAGCAGTTTTGTATCCTGGTAAGTACCAGGGCTTTTTTTGTAGAAAAAGCCCAGCAGGAACTCATTAGCATAATAGGCCATACCCAGCAGCAGAAACTCATTAGCATATTAGGCCACACCCCCAGGTTACCAGAAGTGTGGTCATCCAGCCACACCCACCTTTTGCTTCTTATTCTGTTTACCTTGTTTGTTGTCAAAACCCATGGCTTCTTTTGTAGCAGGAACTCCTTTGCATGCTAGGCCACACACCCTTAATGTAGCCAGTCCTAATGGTGGGTGTGGCCTATTATGCTAATGAGTTCCTGCTGCGCGTGGCCAACTCGGGAGCCAACTGGAACTCCGTTCCTGTGAGTTCCTGCCCCAAAATAGCCCTGGTTAGAACCATTTCTAATTCAAAAAAGCCTAGAATCTGATTACTGTGGATAATAGTTTCTTTCTTTTATGGTCCCAGACCAATAAGATTAAAGGTAAAAATGGGTTCTGTTTGATTTGTTGAGTGCAATCTGATGGTGATTGCAAGATAACCTCTTGGACAAGGTGTGGATAAATGTAAGTGTGTTGTAGTACTATCCAATCTGTAGAGCTATCTTTGATTATATTTGCAAGATGGACAGCCTGATAGTATCTAGATAGGTTTGGTAAAACCATTCCAGCCCTCTTGGGATTCCTTTGCATATGATAATACTAGTCTGATACCTGTGCTTCACTATGGTATTTAAGTTCCGTAAATCCAGTTATAATACTGATGATGTAAAATTTGAAATATGACATTTGTTGTAGGAATTCTAATGGAGAAGATTGTAGTGTAAGAAATTAAGTGAGACATATGTACTTTCCCCCCTCTCTACTGAAGAACCTCTCTCTAGACCACATTGGTGGTTCTGCCCTCAAGTGAGCTCACTCTGGAGCAGGCAACATAGAACTGTCCATTTAAGAAGCAGTTGTCTGTTACAAACATGTGGACAAGGGGGACCCAGTAGATATTGTTTACCTTGGCTTCCAGAAAGCTTTTGATAAAGTTCCTCATAAAGGCTCCTAAGTAAGCTCAAAAATCATGGGATAAAAGGACAAGTCCTTTTGTGGATCAAAAACGGGCTAATTAACAGAGAGTGAGTATAAATGGGCAATTTTCTCAGTGGAGGGTGGTAAGCAGTGCGGTACCGCAGGGATCATTACTTGGTCCAATGCTTTTTAACTTGTTCATTAATGATTTGGAGTTGGGAGTAAGCAGTGAAGTGGCTAAATTTGCGGATGGTACGAAGTTGTTCAAGGTGGTGAAAACCAGTGAGGACTGTTAGGCACTCCAAAGGGATCTGTCAAGGATGGGCAAATGGGTGTCAACGTGGAAAATGGGGTTCAATGTGGCCAAGTGCAAGGTGATGCACATTGGAGTAAAAAATCCTAAATATAAATACACATTGATGGGGTCTGAACTGGCAGAGACTGATCAAGAGAGAGATATTGGAATCGTAGTAGATAACTCACTGAAAATGTCGAGACAGTGTGTGACTGCAATAAAAAAGGCCAATGCTATGCTGGGGGTTATTAGGAAGGGTATTGAAAACACATCAGCCAATATCATAATGCCCCTATACAGGGCTCTAGTCGGGGGGGAGCTCTCAGGTACGGAGCTCCGGAAGAGAACCTCTAGGGGGTGGGGCGGTCACGTGGTGAAGCCCCGCCCCCTTCTTTACCCCGCCCTCTGCTTCGATCCTCATTCCGTTTGGGAATGAGGATGAAGCAGGAGGGTAAGTAGCCGGGCCTTCTGACACACTTCCGGTGATGTCAGGGGGTGTGGCCTTCTGTCACTTCCGGTGATGTCAGGGGGCGTGGCATATGCAAATAAGTTATGCTAATGAGTTATGCTAATGAGCTCCGGCAGCTCTTTTTCTACAACAAGACCCCTGAATA
>NW_015161953.1:1005264-1029539 GCF_001447785.1 Gekko japonicus
ATGTTGTATTTCTGAGAAAATATGATTGGGTTACAAAAGATAAAGAAAGAGGTACTTTTCTCCCTTTCTCACAATACAAGAACTCGTGGGCACTCCATGAAATTGCTGAGCGGTCAGGTTAGAATGGATAAAAGGAAGAACTTCTTCACCCAAAGAGTGATTAACACATGGAATTCACTGCCCCAGGAAGTGGTGGCGGCTACAAGCATGGACGGCCTCAAAAGGGAATTAGATAAGCATATGGAGCAGAGGTGGACCTCCTGATGGCACCTGGTATTTCTGGCCACTGTGTGACACAGAGTGTTGGACTGGATGGGCCTTTGGCCTGATCCAACATTGGCGTCTCTTATGTTCTTATGTTCTTAAAACTCTGAGTGGCTAGCTTACTGCAGAAAGTAGTCCTTGCCAGTTTTTACTGGCAAGGCAGGGTATAAATTAGAAATAAAATAAAATAAAATAAAATAAAATAAATAAATAGTCCTTCTTTACAAGTTTTTTTTTTTGCCAGGTGGCTAGCTTACTGCAGAAAGTAGTCCTTGCCAGTTTTTACTGGCAAGGCAGGGTATAAATTAGAAATAAAATAAATAAATAAATAAATAAATAAATAGTCCTTCTTAACAAGTTTTTTTTTTGCCAGTTCATCAGTATTTGGACACATTTTGATTATTAGCTCTTGTATTATGTGCTTGGTAATGTAATATAACACACCGATGTCTCAGGAGGCTTGGCCTTCTAACCTCCCTTTGTAAGCTCAACTCCTACATTTGTGTATATAAAATAGACAGGGGGTGGGGGACTCTGGAGCACATCGACACTTTGCAAAGAATTCTACTAGATGACCTTGGACTAGTCACCATCCGTGAGCCTAACATTCCTTTTGGGGTTGTTCTGAGGATAAATTAAGGAGAGAACCATATGTGATGGGGGTCCCCAACATGGCACCTGTGGCCACCATTGGCACCCAGGAGCACCTTTCCTGGTGCCTACCAAGTATTCTTAGAAATTGGCAAGGGCCAGATGGGGCTTTTGCCCAGCAGTTCTTCTGATTGGCTATTGGAAATCTCATTGACTGTGCAGATTTTATAAAAATTGCAATAGTAGCAGAAGCCACCACAGCACAAGGATCTTCACTGTGTGACTAAAGGGAAGTTGTGTGTATACAATGAATGAATTAATGAATGAATGAATGACAATGTGTTCATTTTGAAAGGCATCCTGTTAAACTCAGCTGCTTCCTGAAATGATGAAGGATTCTTTATTACTGTTATGCATAACCTCATTTCCTGACATTTTGTGGTTAGCTCCACCTCCTGCAGCAGCCATTTTGGTCAGAATCCCAAAGGCACCAGCAGGCTCAAAAAGATTGGGGACACTTAATGTATGTTTTTTTGAGTTTGGGGGAGAACAGACAGTTTTGTTATTTTAGCTGCAACAGATTAACATAACTAACCCGGGAATCAGTCACAATCCACACACCAAATGTGCAGAGAGGAGACCTGAAAACAATACACCACAATAATCACTTTGGAAAAAAAAATTTTTTGCATGAAAAACAGAACAAATGCCAAGATCTAACAGGAGAACTGAGCTTGTGGGAAAACAGTCAAACACAGTACAAGTACTCTGAGTTCAATCCAGGGAGTGCAGCATAAAATCAGAATAAAATGTAAGAAAATAATGAGGAATCAATCTTCCCTTACTTTGCATTGAACTATACTCTATTCCAAATATGGCACCTCCCTTGGGAAACATTTCCCTGTAAGGCACCCATTCAAGGGAGCAATGCTCAGTTTTTGATTGTTGTGAAAATCCTCAAGAAAACCACACATGAATCAATGTATAAAAATCCATCAAGGCATGTCAACACCTCAGTGAGGAGTTAACCAACATGGCTCAAAAAATTCCCTGTCTGTAAGTACAGGAACTATTTTCATACCCTCTAATTGGTACACCACTTCCCCTTCACACAGCCACCTAGCAAGCCTCAGCTTTTTGGCACAAGTCAGTTTGACATATGATATTTTACTCATTTTAAAAGATGTCTGGAATCCTTTCAAAGAGTATTCTAGGCTCCTTTCCGAGTCATATTTCTTGCTCCAAGCAGCTGGGTTCTGACCCGTCTTTTGCTGTTTAACTGTATAGAATCTGATTTTGTTGTAATTGCCATGTCATAGGTTCCTACCTAGAGGAGGACACCTAGTAGATCAGAGTGTGAAACAAAATGTATATCTCTTTGACAGGTATCTTCTTAAGCCCAGTGACCTGTTGTTACATGATTGCCAGAATTACACAATACATAGCTAATTAATGTGCTCTTGTAGGTAGATGAACTGTTCAAAATGTAATTATTTGACGTGTCACTAAAAGTGAAAACTTTCAGTAAGCTACACATATTTATAAGCAATTTCCCTCTCATTTTGCCTGATAGATAAAATGTGCTATATACTGCCTCTGAAACAAATGGTGCCATTTAGCTGTGGAAGCAAATAGCTGTGGGCAGGTGAAATCCTCCATGTGTCTGTCTCATTCTTTTTAAAACACATCTAACTTAGGAGCCAGCACATCTTATGACAGTGAATTATGTGTTGTGTAGAAAAAAGTACTTCCTCTTGTTTGTCCAAAGGCTGCTAACAATAAATCTTGTGGGGTAAGTCTCAGTTCTAGTATGATACAAAGAATATTTCTCTCTCTCCACATTATTGATAATTTTATGAAGCTTGATTACACCCTGCCCTACTTATCTTTTTCCCCTTCAATAGTTTGAGCACAAATGCCTTTGTCTTTCTTCATAGGGAAGGTATTTCATATCCTAATCCAATATCCTTACAGATATTTGTTATGCTCATTTGACTGAGGGAACAAGATGGTTCTGTCAAATGCATGGAAGCAACATGGCAGCAAGGCATTCAGCTACTACAAACAAAAAGGAAATTGAAAAACAGGTGACATATCTCTAAAGAGAAAGTAGATAATACGCTTACAAAAGGGTGTGGTGCTCACTGCTAATTATAACATCAGTTTATGTGCATTTAAAATGTCATAATTTCATAAAATAATGTACTATTTCTAGTTTAAGTTTCTTTAAAATGTTTCCATTCTGCCTCAACAGCAAGCCAAATGGTACAAAAATGCAACGTAAACATGAGCTATAGAAGGGCTTTGACTCATGAAATGTGAACGCTGGAAGGATATGGTCACTTAATGTTGCATTTCAGTTTCTCACTCTGCTCTTATTTATTAAGTGTCACAGAGATATTACTTCCAAAATAAACTCTGTTAATGTTGTTCATGTTCCCAGTTTAAACCTCACTTCTACCACAAACTCACTACTTGGCCGGATTGACTCTTTGTCAGATTGCTGTCTGCAATCTGTGGATAATAATATTGGCTGTCCTCACTAGCCTGTTGCAAGGATTGCAGCTAGTGAACATGTGTGAACTACTTTGAGCAGTGAAAACTATATACATACTATATGTTACTATTAATCTTTCCTTGCAGATATGTGCTTTTATATGCTATGTCTAATGAAGCAGTACTGTAGGGGATGGTCTGTGGATCTATGATAAGAGTTTAAAGAATTTTGTGTTACATGATGTGAAGGTCCTCTGTATAAGACTCAGCTGCAAGTCAGACTAGACAATACTGGGCTTGACAGACTACTGATCTGAACTCAAAAAAAGGCGGCTTTATATTTATTTGTTTGTTTGTTTGTTTTTGAATTTATATCCCGCCCTCCCCAAAGGCTCAGGGCGGCTAACAACGAGGTACAAGTGCCAGAGTTAAAACAGATAAGAACAGCCTAAAACAATAAAACAATAATGGCCCCAGTCACACAGGCCGGCTGTTTGCTCCCCAGCAAAATAACGTGCGACTGCGTAATCAGGCATCCCCTCGCAGTCCCATCGAGGTCCCGTGGTTAGGGGGGAGGTGCCGATCACAGGACGCGCCAAAGAAGTGGCGCGGCACGGCAAACGGGGTTGTGTTGTTGGTTTTTTAACCTGAAGTATGTGCATGCCCCGTTGGGTGCTTGTGCGCATCCCTGGAGACTTCGGAAAAAACCAAACTTTTCACAATGGGGCATGGGCGGGCGCTGGATGCCACCGGAAACGCGATCAGACGCCCGCCCTTGCCCCGCGGTTTCCTGAAACTAGTACTCCGAGGAGGGAAGCCTCGGGTTCGCCACGGGAGCTCTACACTTCCCAGATGTGGTGGTGAGATCGCGCCCGGAAAATCCGCCTATCTTCCATTGCAGTAGCTTGTGACCGCAGTCAATATACAACAACAAAGTGTCCGTGCTCCATTTATTGCAAGATGGGGTAGATCTTAGTCCAATGGCAACGTTCCAGTAACCTGTCATCCCTTCTCCTTCCAGGGTCACCTCGCACCCCAATGGAACCACATATTGGTGGTAGTGGTGCAATGCTGCATACATAGCAGTGGTGGAATAGTAGTGGCGGGGGCTCCTACTCAAAAGCCTGGTGGAAGAGCTCCGTCTTATAGGCCCTGTGGAACTGAGAGAGGTCCCACAGGGCCCGGATCTCCTCTGGGAGCTCCTTCCACCAGGTAGGAGCCGCCACCAAAAATGCCCTGGCTCTGGTAACAGCAAATTTAATATCCCTGGGGCCTGGAATTTCCAGGAGATGTTGACTCCCAGACCGTAGTGCCCTTGGGGGAACATATGGGGAAAGGTGAACCCTTAAGTAAGCCGGACCATGGCCATACATGCCTTTAAAGGTAAGAACCAGCACTTTGAAGTGGATCCGGTATGCTATTGGCAGCCAGTGCAGCACTTTCAGCACAGGCCGAATGTGATCCCTCCTAGAGAGACCCATCAGCAGCCTGGCTGCAGCATTTTGCACTAGCTGCAGCTTCTGGATCTGCGACAAAGGCAGCCCCAAGTAGAGAGTGTTACAGTAGTCTAACCTCAAGGTGACTGTTGCATGGATCACTGTGGCCAGGTCATCACGGTCAAGGAAGGGGACCAACTGCCGAGCCAGCCAAAGATGATAAAAGGCTGACTTGTCAGTGGCTGCCACCTGGGCTTCCATCATTAAAGAGGAGTCCAGGAGCACACCCAAACTCCTAACCTCCAACGCTGGCACCAGAGGCACCCCATCGAAGGTCGGAAGTGGGAGCCCCAGCCCTGAACTGATCCGACTCAGGCCCAGGACCTCCGTCTTTGCCAGGTTTAGTTTCAACCAGCTCAGTCTGAGCCACCCAGCCACAGCCTGTAATGCCCAATGGAGGTCATCCAGGGCAGAGTTTGACTGGCCGCCTAACATCAGATAGAGCTGGGTGTCATCCACATATTGATGACACCCAAGCCCACAACTCCGGGCAATCTGGGCAAGGGGGCGCATGTAGATGTTAAACAACATCGGGGATAGCACAGCCCCCTGAGGCACCCCACACTCAAGGGGATGTCTCCGGGACCGCTGGTCCCCTATCGCCACCCTCTGTCCCCAACCTTGGAGAAAAGAGGCAAAGCATTGAAGAGCAAGCCCCTGAATCCCCACGTCCGCGAGGTGGTGGGCCAGCAACTGGTGGTCGACCATGTCGAACGCAGCCGACAGCTCTAACAATACCAGTGCTGCCACACCACCCTGATCCAGATGCCTATGGAGGTTGTCATTCAGGGCGACCAGCACTGTCTCTGTCCCATGACCCAGGCGGAAGTCCGACTGGAAGGGATCTAGGACAGAAGCATCATCCAGAAAGCCCTGTAGCTGTAACGCCACCGCTCTCTCAATAAGTTTGCCCAAATAGGGCAAATTGGACACCGGCCGATAGTTGGCCAATTTGGCTGGGTCCAAAGATGGCTTTTTCAAGAGAGGGCAGACCATCGCTTCCTTGAGTGCCTCAAGGAACCGTCCCTCCAAGAGGGACATGTTGATAATCTCCCACAGGACACCTCGGAACCTCTCATGGCACGCTTTGATGAGCCAGGAGGAGCACGGATCAAGGTCGCATGTGGTTGGATGCACAGATACGAGCAATCTGTCAACTTCCTCCAGACTGAGCTGGTCAAAACACTCTAAACCTGGCACCAAAGGCGTGCAAGGGGCCTCAAGTTCACTCACTGTTTCAATTGTGGCGGGGAGGTCACGACGGAGCGCCAAGACTTTGTCTGCAAAATAGCTCGCAAATGCCTCACAGCCAATATCCAATTCCCTAACATTTTGCCTGCCCTGTGGCAGAGCTCTCAAAGACCGAATTGTACTAAATAATTGGGCCGGGCGTGAGCTAGCAGATGCAATCGTGGTCACATAGAAGTCTCTCTTTCCGGCTTTGACTGCCATCTCATAGGCTTTCATAAGCATCCTTTAGGATGTTCTTGATGCCTCATTGTGAGCTCAGCGCCACCGTTTCTCTAGCCGTCTCAGTTCTTGCTTCAGCTCTCGCAGCTCCTGGGTATACCAAGACGCTCGCCTAACACGAGTGCGGAGAGGACGCCTGGGAGTGTTCTTGTCGATGGCTGAGGAGAGCTGGACATGCCAGTCCTCCATCAGCTCATCCAACGAGCTGCCAGGGGGCCTCAGATCTCGCAGGGCCATCTGGAATCGCATTGGATCCATTTGGTGCCGCGAGCGAGCAAAAATCCGCTCGCCACCTAAACAAGGTCCGGGTAGAACATTTAGACAGGCCTTCAGAGCCAGGTGGTTCAACCATGGCACTGCCTCTGCAGTGATCCAGTCCACCGTCACCCCCGACACACTCAACGCCCACGATCTCCACTGACGGAAGCACCTTGAAGGAGTAAGACTCCCGAATGAAGATAGCCACTCCTCCCCCCGCTCCCTAGTCCGTGACTGGTGGAGGACCGAGAACCCAGGTGGGGCAAGCTGGGCGAGAGCTACCGTTTCACCCTCCCGGACCCAGGTCTCGGTCACGCACACCAGGTCAGCTCATTGTTCCTGTACAAAATCCCAAAGGATTGTAGTTTTGTTGTTAATAGACCTGGCGTTGCACAGCACCAGTGACGGAGGGGGTTTCTCCATCCTGGCCCCACTGCTGGCCACCATTGGGATACGCTGTAGGCTGGAAGGGCGCCGAGCTGCTCTGTTTCTCTGCATCCTTCCCTTGAAGCATCCTTCCCTTTGTGCATACACAAGCACAGAAGGCATCTTGACTGCATATGCAGAGGATGCAGATGTTAGGAAGAATGATATAGAATGGCAGCAACCAATGAAATTTAGAGAAAGTTACTTTGATGTTCAATAAGACATGAACTTACACGTATGGTTGCATACCGGTATCACTTCTCTTTGTGTTCACACTATCCAGTTTTTGTTTACATTATGTGACACTTCACACTAATGCAGATTCATTTGTGGACACTGGTGTTGTAGAGTTCACCATTGTCCATGGCTAGGTGCCAAACAAATCATATTTGTGAGACTAGATGAGTAGGGCAGTCAGACATATTTAGAACTCACTGATAAGACTCCATGGCAAGGTGATTCCATTCCATGGTACATGTGTTTTTTTTGGGGGGGGGACGACAATTTTGTGCCTGACTTAAAATATACAGCTGAAAAAACATAGCAACTGCATTAAGGTTCCATGCCGTCCAAGTGATGCTTGCACATTTGTACTCTGAAATTTTGGCATGTAAGAACTTGCTTGAAATAAGCAAGTGTTTAGAAGAGCAATTGGCATCACCCATGCAAGTTCATCTCCTGATGACTGCAAAATAAGTGATGACTTGCACCTGTGAAACTACTACCATAGATCAACACTTCTCAACACATTCTGAACATAATGCTTTTTCATTGGAAATGCTTCATATTCTACAACTGCAAGTGGAGAAGAACTGAGTGATGAATATGCACAAGTTAAACTGTTCTTAACTGTAATTCAATGTAGCTGGACTGTACACGTTCCAAATGTTTATGTGCCCCCATAATTATTATATAAATATGTAAAATACAATAGTTGGGCTTTATAAGATTTAATTGGCTTCCATCAGTTTTGTTACTGAATTGTATTTATCTCCGATATGTGGGGAAATAATATTCAAAATGGAAAAGGTAATAATGTCAAAAGACAACATGGTCAAACTAACTCCAGATTTCCTCTGGCAGGAAAGTAAGATTAATGCAGGAAACTGTTAGAGGGCTCCCCCCCCCCGTTACTGGGGGGGGGATGGTTGGCCTTCTGAATTTAAATGCAGATGTCAAACCTTTGAACAGACTGCTTTGCGTAAATATTATAGATTCCCTTGAAAAACCTGCTGCACTAAACAGAACCACTGGAGAAAACCCTCTGACTAAATGACATTGATTTCTGCTTTTTCTTGACTGAAAAGTATGTGGTGTCACACAGGATATGGAGCACGACTTATGGAGTTGAGACAACTAGCAGACCAATACAACACATCTGTTTCCCCTGCAAATGCATTGGTACAAACCATGGCTTTGCACCACTGCAACAAAAGACAAATATGATCAGAAAGGCACACCTACAGTATAGCACTTCATTCTCCAAACGTCAGGCACACAGGTCTAAGGGTGGTTTAAGTGTATAAGGAAAAAGGATTCTTAGAAAGCTCTTCTATCTTCTACTCTGTTGGGAGTAGATTTGTGACCTATGCTTTGTCCTCATCAATTTCACAGATGGAGGTGCTGACAAAGACAGAGCGACAGGTGGGGAACAGGCACGCAAGGAGGAAAAGCGTGCGAATGAGGGCGAAAGGGTACGGCGAGTGGCACTGCTGAATGATGTGGCAATGAAGATGACTGAGCAGGGTACCTCTGAACACATGGAAACCATGCAGCGTTTTGATGACTGGAAGGAGCTCGAGGAACGGAAATACCAAGCCATGCTCCAGGAGGGTCAGCGTGACAGGCGGTTGCTCCAGGAAACTATGCAGCGGAATGCAGATGTTTTAACTATGGCGGTCAATGCTCTAAGACATCTTGGAGATGTGTTATCAGGTACGCAGTCAAGTGCTGGGGCCAAAGATCATCCCTGTACTTGTTCCCCAGCAAATGGCCCTAGGACACCTGCATCCAAGGGTTGGTGTGCCGCTAAGCGCATGACACCCAATGCTGACTCCGAGGCTGCTCCTGAGGCAGGACACACCTGAGGAAAGTCAGAGCCTCCTCTCTAATGAACCAAAGAGTGCTGAGAATAGTAGGCCTGGTGGAAGGGGAACAAAAAGGGCATGCGTAGGGAGGGAACGTGTGTTCTTTGAGCCATAATAGCTTGTTGTGATGTTGCGTGTCTTACTGCACTCAAACGCTTGAGCTCTGGGCAGAATTGCAATCCCATGTGGTTATTTCTTGTTTAAGTTCTGTTCCAGTTGATCCCTCCAGTTATTTAGTTTAAAAAAATTCATTTTTTTGTATCTATGTTGTCACTCGCTACCTCAATGTTTGACGTGACTGTCTGGTGTTAGCTCATTGTGTCAAATAGGTCTTAAGGTGCAACAAGCTTGCTTTATTTCATTATCACATGACAGTTATAACCGTAACTATGAAGAACCTGCCTATCTGTCTTGACTGTTGTGGTGTTGAAATAAATAGGCACACATTATAATAAGCAAAATATTTATTTGTTCATGTTGAAAACCTCTAAATAAATAGACTGTGAATCTTTCTGCTAACAATATATTTCTTTGAACAAATTTACTTAATTCCCAGCAGAACTTCCACCCTCACCCACCCTGTGCTGTGCTCCGGTCGCCCTAAGGGCCCTCAGTTCCCTGTCCATGCCCCTCTGCTTCCTCTCAAATCCATCCATCCTCCTGGAAAACGCAGCAACTGAATGCAACCATTGAAGATAGGTGGTTAGCGCAAAGCGCACTGTTAGCATGCATTTGTTCAACACATTAACACATGTTATATCCATGCACTTGTACTCACATGTCATCCTGCACAGTGTTTCCAAATTCGTGAAGGCAGAGAGAAGGTTGTCTCCAGCTGCTCCTGCTGTGAGTCCTCCTTCTTGTCTCCCTGATGGTCCTAAAGAGTGGATTTAAGGGAGAACATGATATCCTTTTGAACAGTGTTCAGTGTGCCATGCTGCTCCTTCCTGAGGGGGGACCCAATAGTAGTGATCACCCCATTCTGATTCAGTTTGAGCCAGCTCATAGTACTTAGCCTCCGCATCACACACTTTCCACTTAGCCCAGAAGAGATGGCTACAGAGCGAACTTATTTATTATGCAGTAGCCAAAGAACACACTCACAACTGTAATGCCAGTAGCTCACAAAGTAGAATTTCTGCTCCCAAGACTCCGCAACGTGGAGGAAACATTGTTCACTAGCTCTCCCAGACATCACATTCCCACCACATGTAACATCATCACACGGGTACCTGGCTGAACATCTTCTTGAACTGGGGTGCCCCCCAGTCTTTCATCTCCATGTGCCACATGGCGGATGTCTTCTCCCTGGTCACCTGGCACTGTGGGCGTACGTGGTCCTTGTCCTTCCCTCTTGACCGCATCTGCATCTGAGGAACAGCAGGAACAGTTAGGCTACCCAGTGGTGTACATGCAGTAAGGGTGGCATCACAGCAGGTTATGACGGGCATTTAAATGTAGCAATGTTCGGGAGACATTGTGGCCTGTAATAACTGTCGGATTCATTCTGCAGTACCTGAGACTGGCATTGAAGATGCTGGTGGGCTGATGGCATGTGCCACTTCCTCCCCTGCTTGCACTCCAACCGGTGGATCGTGTACTTCAGCAGCTGCCTGTGGCACTTCGCGTGACACCCTCTGCCTGGGACGTGCGGCTTCTGCAGTAAAGGAAGTACTGACACTTCTGGAAGCATTCTCCTCATTCCCTTGCTGTCATGCACATGGAGAGCATTGTTATGGCTGCCTATTCAGAAAATTTACCTCCTCTAAACTGTACTTTCATTGACCAGGAAGACATGCTTAGCTGAAGCTGAGAAATGATTTTAGTGCATGCAAATGCACCGATGTTGATGGTGGTGTTCTTTACAGGCCCCATGCACACTGGTAATTGTGACTGAAGGTTTGCATCCTCACCTCAACTCAAAGCACTGTTTAATTTGCAATAAATGATCCTCACATGTTGGTTGTTTGGTTTCTTGAAATTCACAGCGAGAGGGCGTACAACTCTCGTCGTAGCAGTTATGCATGACTGATTCCCTTATGCATTTTATCTTATAAAACAAAAGGGAAGGGGACACATGTGCATGAGCATGCATATGGGACTGCCAAACCGGGTCAATAGACAGCCTCTCATGAGGTCGGTCTCGGGGAGAAGGCACTGAGAGAATTACTGCTCTGGAGAAAACAGTGACTGACCCAAGGACACCCAGCAGGATGCCTGTGGAGGAGTGGTCAATCAAATCTCTGTTCTCTCTGATTGGAGTCCATGCCCCTGAACACCACAGCAGGCTGGCCCAATGTAGGTGGTCTCTCCTCTGTTTGTCGAACTCTCTGGGGTTGGGGGGGGGTCATCTCCCTTATTTTCTACCATTGTGCATGGGGTCGGACTAGATGAGCCAGGAGATCCCCCATAACTCTATGGTTATAAATCAGGGTTCCCCTGCATTGAGTGTTATCAAAAGAGATTGAACAGCCTGCTTTGTGAACTGTTTTTATTCAACCACCGTTTTGGGGGGCTGGGGGCCGTGTGGGTGTGGGTCCAGTTCTACTAGGTAGTATGCATATGGGGCTGAAAAAAAGGAATATGCTATAACCACAGCAATCATTAACCAAAGGCAGCAGTGTAAGCTCACTACAATGTCTTATAAACCATTATATCCATCCTCCTGACAAAGTGCTGCCTGGAAAGAAGAGTTGCTGCCAGTTTGTAATCTCAGCCCCCCCCCACACACACACACACTGACCACTCACTCTCACTAGCATGGTGACAATCCTCCCATCGAGGTCGTCCTGCCACCTGCCAAAGCTCTACCATCTTTTCGTGGTAGGCAGTCCGTCCGCTTGGCCTGGGAATGCCCTCCCAGGCCTCCAGGCTTGCCATAAAGTTGCACCTGACTTGTTTAAATTTTGATCGGCCCTGATCAGCGGTGCGATTGAATCCTCTCCTGGCCATCCATCTTGAAATGGCCTCATAATACCTCCTGTTCTCCAGGTGTGTGCTGGCCATTAATTCCTGGACATGTCCAGAATGGCCAACAATATCCAGGAGGAGGTCCACCTTGTTGTGTTGCCAAAAGGTTCCGCGTCTCCGGGCAGCCATTTAGTATTTAGGACGTTATAACGTTGTTGTAAGTTAGTGAAAAGAAAGTTTGAAAGTAAGGGACCAATAGCAGCAACTCCGTGAACAGCATGATTGGTAGGTCTCCACCCACAGTGCTTAACCCTTCCCCCCCAACCTTCAGAAACATGTGCAAAAATCCCCCCCTTTTCTTTTCTTTGTCCCCGTGCCATTTTCTTTCCTCCCTTTTGCTGCTTCATTGAATGAGAAAGACTACGGTATCGCAAAAGCAACAATTTATTTCATCTTTACAGTAATTTTACAAACCAGGAAATGTGTCTTGATAAGCAGGAGTAGGGAGCTATAGAATTACCTGAAGGAGCCTGAAGGCAATCTGTACTCTGCTTCCCTTTAAAGTAGCATAATCAGTAAAACGAGTTTGCGCTGTAACATCAATAGAGTGACCATTTAAATATCTACCATCGTCTGCGCAAGCGCAAAGCAAAACATACAACAGAAGCATAGGAATGTGTCCCAAGTCCACCAGCGCCTGTGGTTTGCATACATAAATTCTTCAAAAGCACGTCATACTCGTGTCCCTTCAGCTTTCTTTCATTTGTTTACCTGCCTGTAGTCCGTTTCCTCCTCCAGTGGACAGAGGATTGTGTCCTGCTCGGGCAAATCAAGGTTAATTTCATACCCCTTGTCCTCACAAATGTTGTGAAGGATTACGCAGGCTGTAACAATTGAGTTTACATTCTGGATGTGAAGAGTAAGCCTGGAGGACAGTATACGCCAATGTGCCTTCAGCCTCCCAAATGCCCGCTTAACAACATTCCTTGCCCTGCTTTGTGTTTTGTTAAAACTTTTCTCAACAGCTTCCCTAGGTGTTCTGAATGGGGTCATCAACCATGGCCTCAACGGATAGGCTCCATCACCAAGGATTAAGGCAGGAACGGAAACTCCATCTAGACGCACAATGGGGTTCCCTGGCACAAAGAGCCTGGCATCCATCAAAGAACAGATATTACTGTTTGCAAATACAAAAGCATCATGAGTCAGCCCCGTAAATCTGACCTCTGCATCAATAAAGCGTCCTAAATTATCAACAGTCCCCTGCAAGAGAACAGAGCAGTAATGTTCCCTGTTCCTGTACTCGTTGATTTTTCCTCTTGGCGCTCGAATTGGGATATGACTGCCGTCAATTGTGTCAATGCAATGTGGAATGCCCAGCTGGCCAAATCCGTCCATAATCTGCAAAGCAATAGCGTGACCATTAATTAAACGGCATGTGGTGCCCTTTAAGTTTTGCGTAATAATGAAACATTGCTGTAATAATAGATAAAAAAAATTACCTTCCCAATTTCTGCTCCTAGGCAAACGACACTTGTGAACAGGGTGGACTCTAGAGCAAGGCACACATCCCGGAGAATTCCAGCAAGCGTGGAAACACCCATCCCGAATTGCTCTCCCACTTCTCTGTACGTGTTGGTGTTTGCCAAGAACCAAATTGCGGCAGCCACACGCTTCATGGGGGGAACAGGCGACCGCATCTTTGTGGCTTGGTGCTCCAGCGTGGGAGTTAACACCGACACGATTTCCATGAATGTTGCACGGGTCATTCGGAAGTGCATCAACCACTGCTCATCACTCCACACACCGAGCACAAAATTTTCCCACCAGTCCTTGCTTCTTGGAAATACCCAATAGCGCTTTTTAAAATGCAAACCTGCAAGCGCATGCCACCTATGTCTCCTGCGGCAGGAGGAATGAGCGTGGGCGCTCAGCACATGCTTTGTCATTAAGGGTGATGAAAGGAGGGACCGCTGAAAAGGCACCTTCGTCTTCTGGATCGCTTGGTAAAAACGGTCAAGAAATTCAGAGTGGAATCCATATACAGCAATATCCACTCAAGCAATGAGCTGACAACAGCTAGCGCTTTCTCCCGACAGTCCTCCATCATGGCCAAAAGTATCAGAGATGAGAGGTTCAAAATGGAGAATCCCCAGACCTTTTTTTAAAATTCCTTGCTCAAAGAACAAAGATTACCAATCAGAAAGCTGAAGATGTGCCACATGATGCCAGCTCATTCCCATTCTTGTGTAATAACGATGTAACATGATTGAGCATGCGTCTAAAAAGGGGGGGTTGGGGGGAGGATAGGAGGATAGGAGGGGTTTGGAGGGTGAGGGGCGGGAGTGGGAGGAGATAGATTGCAGGAAACCACTCCAAGGCTGTAATGCGAAAATGAAACCCCCGGAGCAGACCGGCTGGAAATGCTTTAAATGTGAAATTGACAAAAATGATCCGGGGCAGAAAACTCTGACGAAAACCAGGGGTAAGTGCCAAGTGAGAAATCGGCCCTGTAGATTTGGGGTGGAGACTGGGGAGGTCAGGGACCTCAGTAGGGTACAATGCCATAGAGTCCCCCCTCCAAAGCATCCATTTTCTCCAGGGCGACTGATCTCTGTAGGCGGGAGATAAACTGTCATTCCAGGAGATCCCCAGGCCCCACCTGGAAGCTGGCATCCCTAAGATTAGGGATTTATTTATTTTCTTCATTTATACTCCATGTTTCTCCATAATGGGGATCCAAAGCAGTTTACATCATTCTCCTCTCATCCATTTTAGGTTAGGTTAGGCTGTGAGTGTGTGAACTCCCATTTTCACCAGGGAAACTGATCTCTGTCATTTGGAGATAAATTGTACTTCCAGGAGAACTTTAGGTCCCACTGTGAGAATGGCAACCACAGTCAGCCAGAAAGTTTCTATGCAGATTGGGGATTTGAATATGAGTCTCTCAAATCCTAGTCCGACACTTTAACCACTTTACTGTGCTGTCGCTGAATGAGGAAGAAGTTTGTGGAAAAGGTGTGTTCTGTGCTTGTGCTGCTCATGAACTTGAAAACTACAATGAAAACTCACCAATAATCTACGTATTTGACACCGACCAATATAATGTATATCAAATGGAGACCACCCACATTTTTACAATCTGATTTTATGGTAGATTGAATTTAGGTTTGATCCCCACAAGGCAGGCATCGTGAACCAAGCCTCGTGTAGATTTTTATTCTAGACATTATTGGACTCTGCTTCTTGCATGAAGAAATGGTTGGCTCAGAAAGCACAGAAATTCATCTGTTTCTTTTTAGCCATTGTTTTAAAGTGCATTAAGTATTCATAGGAAATAGGTTATTTTTATTTCTATCCTTATTTGTCTTTCGGCAGAAGTCATTAATGCTGTTGTTTTGTATGTGTGAACGTGCGCTTGAATGAAAATGTGATTTCTCTTTCATGTCCCATAAGAACATTTTGGTCCTCAAAGCAAACTGTCACTTGACATTAGACTAACTTAAAGCTCATGTCAAGTCACTGATGTGGCATCTGGGATAACAGCCAGCATTAAAATCTCTAGTTTGCTTCCACCCCTGAGTGTCTAGAAGGGCTGGACAAACAAATTTGTAACCCCTGTGTACTGAAGGAATACCTTGCAGGTGAAGTAATCCCCTTTTCTTTGAAGCAGTCTCTTTATGAAATCAGTACAGCTTAGCTGGCCCAATTGAACAGGTAAAGCTTCTAGAAATGTTGAAAACTTTGTGTCTTTTCTTGGAAATAGTGCTTTTTAAGGGGAAATTAAAATATATGCACTAGCTGCTTGGGTATGAAATTTAGGGCTGCATATTAATTTTGGAGTTGATAACGTGATATTGCTGTGAAATACTTCACATATGAGGCAATGGTGATTTGCCCATCCTCTTTTCATGCTTCCGGAGTCTTGTGCAAATGGGGAACTTGAGCATCCCTGTACCTGTAAATCCCTGTACCTCATCCACCAAACATATAGCCTGTGGGGTTCAAAAGGTTATAAAAAGAGGATGGATGAGATCACAAGACTGAATTTTTTTTGAGTTACATCACTAGCCAGATATCTTACCTTATACTTAATACTGTAGCATGAAGTGTAAAAATTGAACATACCTGAGAAATAGCACAATATAACTACATTAATTTTGCATCAATTTCAGGGGAGCTTTTTTGGCATTACTTCATAGGTAACTACCATTGGGTTGATGTGTAATGACACAGTATTATGATGTCCAAGCAAATAATGACAATGTAGAAGTCTGAAGTGGGTGTACAGAACATTCCACACACAGAATTAAAGAAGTAAAGGCACATTCACTTTAAGGTAGCAGAAGTCCTTGTGCTTCTGTTCTGCAGCAAGTCTTGAGTCCAACCAATGCACATTCATTTGATAAATATACAAAGGTCCTGCATCTATAGAAGTACACATAGGTAAGCACTTCTTTGTACAATTAATAACAAAAAGCAAGAGTTGCTGATTGTAGGGAGAGAGCCCTAAATCTATGCACTTGTACATTCATAGGGCATTAATACATCTCAATACATGTCAAAGCAGAGTCACAAATCCAAGCAAGGGAGGTGGGATTTTGCAAAGGGGGGGGGGATCACTCAGTTTAAGTTGTAGACTGGAGGCATATGATTTACCCAGGAACAATAAAAGACTGACAGGGTAATAATTAGCAGGGTCATTTCTTGCCCCTTCTTATAAATAGGCACAGCTGTGGCTTGCTGCCACTGGTCAGGTTTTATCCTTGTTCTATTGATTGTCATAAATAAGGCAGCAATTATAGGTGACCACCAACTGGTTAAACATAGTTACATAAGGAGCATTCACAGGAAGACAATTAAATCATATTAAAAAGACTTTTAAATTTAATTTACTGTTCTATTTTTAAACTTTGGTGTCATCAGATGAAAATAACAATACAAAAAAAAACCCCATAAAAGAGCTGTAAAGCAGTGTTAAGTTTGTTACTATCCCATGCCTTGGTAAATGATAAAGAATAAACATGCAGAAAAAATAATGTTGAGAAACATCACAGGATGTTGCTGATAAATAAAATAAATAATATAAATTTAGGATAGACATTTGGAACAGAATAATTTGAGGAGATAATTTATATAATGTTATAACAATAATATCAGGGTATAACAAAATATCAGATCTGTGTCTTGAGATATTTTGTATAATTATAGTAGATCCTTACAGTGCCAGCGCTAATATTAGTATTTTATTTATTTATTTTAAACATTTTAATCCCTCCTTGCCATCCAATTAGAGTTCTCAAGATGATAAACAGATAAAAAGATATTAAAAATAACTATGTATATTTATAAAAAACAGAAAGGAAGCTCAATAAAGTAATCCCAAATGAAAAAAAAATACATCTTCACCTGCTGGGAGGAGGAGGAGGAGGGGACTGAATTTATACCCCGCCCTTCACTCAGAGTCTCAGAGCAGCTTACAAACTCCTTTCCCTTCTCCTCCCCACAACAGACACCCTGTGAGGTAGGTGGGGCTGAGAGAGCTCTGAGAGAACTGCTCTTTCAAGGACAGCTCTGACAAGACTATGGCTTACCCAAGGTCATCCAGCAGCTGCAAGTGAACAGGTCATCCCCTCACCAATGCATGGTACATGAACCAGTCATCCCCTCACCAGTGCACGGTGCAGTACAGATCCTATGCATTCAGAAGTATACATGCATAGTGCTCTCTGTAAACATCTAGGGACCCTGGAAAAGCAGGATTCCCAGTGGCAGGGAGAACACCATCTATATGTACTTAAGATTTTCATAGGTGTTCCAATGAATGAACTTCTACCGGTGAGTGATGGAATTTACCACTATGATTCAATTTCTACCACCATGCGCATTCAATTGTTTTACCCCATCAAATAACTATAAAGACCTAAAGCTGACATAAAATGCCCATTGAACTACAAAGTGAGAGTGCATCTCTGTCACACTTTCTGTATATGCATATACAATTAATTATTATCTGAAGCCATTCAAAGATGCTGAATTTTCTACCTAATATAGGCTTAGAACAAAGGACTCCCAACTAATATATAGCAAATAAAGCATGACTTTCCTTGTTACGTTTCTTCCTGTCTTTGTCTCAAACACAGAGTTTTAATCTAAGAAAACTAATTCCATCTGGTAGAAAACCACAGCTATCCCTGAAGGTTAAAAGGTATGCAATCAGACATGACAAGCATTGCAAAGAACATGAGGTTCAATAGAGGTTATCAGGGAAAGAAGGAAAGGTACTTATTAAAAGTAGAATTGCCATACATAATTGTTTGAAAGATTCAATCACTATCTTGACAACCAATCTTGAAAAAGCAAGGGTCTTTTGAAAAGAAGCTGTCAAGGGAAAAATATGAGAAGTGTATGTCCAAAATATATCCAATCAATCTTCTTGTTGAGACACTGTATGTCTCTTTTCTCCATATGAGGAAAGCATTACATCACCTGAAAATCTCAAGGTAATAAAGTGTGGTGTTCTTTCCAGCTCCTTAGAATCCAAGCAGTTTTCTGCTCTCCCATCCTGGCACATTGCCTAGACATGAATGTCTCTCTAAAAAGGGCACAGCTCCTTTTAGGGTGGCTTTTGACTCTACATTTTGTGCTCAGGTCTAGAAACTCAAATAGAAAATATACTACATTGCTTCTAGCAATTGTAGTTTTACTACAAGGTATACTAATACTAGTATTTACAAACTACAGAAATAAAACCAGAGACAACTTATGCCCCCCCAAACATATAACAGTCTATAAAACAAATATAAGAACAAGAGAGGGACCTGCAAGACTTATGGGAAGGATCCCATCCCTTTTTCGCCCCTCCCACTCCCTTACAAGACTGCCCATTCTCTGGGTCATCCACTTGCTGGTCAGCCTGTCTGCCAGCACCACCACCATCACCACCTCCCATCTTCCTTCCACACTGTCACCCACATGTACCCTCTCTCCAGCCACCAACAGTGCTAACTTTGTATGAGGTAGGGTGTCTCATTATCTAGGCTTGCAGCGACCTGGAGGCCTCCTGGCATGTTAGTGCTGCTCCTGGCTCTCACTTTCTGCCAAAGACAGGAGGGGGAGAGACAGCAGTGTTCCCTCTAGAAGAAGAAGAGAAGAGATTGGATTTATACCCCACCCTTCAATAGCCAAAGATGTCTCAGAGCGGCTTACAAACTCCTTTCCCTTCCCCTCCCCACAACAGACACCCTGTGAGGTAGGTGGGGCTGAAAGAGCTCTTGACAGAAACTGCTCTTTTTCAAGGACAGCTCTTATCAGAACTACGGCTTGCCCAAGGTCGTCCAGCCAGGTGCAAGTGGAGGAGTGGGGAATCAAACCCGGTTCTCCCAGATTAGAGTCCGCGCACTTAACCACTACACCAAACTGGCCCTCAGCTGTGTCATCTTGTGAGCAGAAATTCTTTTTTTCAAAAAAATTTCAATTTTATTTTTTTTCAAAAAAATTTTATACTTTTGTACGGTACATATAACTCAAGAAACAGTACAAACACCATTGTGCAATACAGGGAAGTGTACGTCACAAAACGTTAAAAGGTATAACTACAGTATTGGTGAGATCTGTATAAATTCCTATTGGTGAGATCTGTAGTCGTACTGGAATTAGACAGCTTGCCTTCCTTCCCACTCCAAGGAGCAGACAGGGGTCTGCCTCCAGTTGAAATTGAACTCTGTGAGGAGCTTCCAGGCTCATTTCCCTCCCCTCCTTCCCCCTTTACTTGTGCTTACATCACATCAAATAATCCAATTCAATTTATGCATAGCATAATAAATTGGAACGTTTTATGATATTAGATCCCTGCATTTGTATCTTGCAATGAAACTCTGGCAGGCAATGAGTTGGCTAGGATGGGTGGGTCTACTGCTATGTCTTCCGGCTCAGCTGACATCTGTAGGCGAATGGGAATTTTTGTGTTCTTCTCTGGTGTGTCGTTTTGCAGCATTTTATGCTTCTGGGATCTGCAGTGATCAGCTTCGTTGGATATGTTTAGGGCTTGTAAGAGCTTGCTCCCAGTCTCTTCATTAAAACCATACGGTATTTTTCCCTGATGGATCACTTGGAGTTTTCCCGCTGGAGACCATTTATACCATATGTTATTGGCTTGAAGTTTTAAGGTGGTGGGTTTTAAATGGTATCTAATCACTAGGGCTTCCTGAGGAACGTCTGGGTAAATGGCAATTCATAAGTCATTAAGGAGTAGGCAACCTCTGGTTCTTGACTCTTTTAAAATTTTGGATCATGTCTCCCAGTTCTCTAACTGTAATAGTATGTCTCTGGGAACTCTCTTATGGGGATTATTGATGGATCCCAGCCTGTGAGCCTTTACTATCGCTGGGACTCCGTCTACCTGGAATTTGATTATGGAGCGCAGCTACTCCTTCATCATATTGCACATGCTTGAGTTTTCCTCCACCCCCTCCAGGACCCCCCTAAATTTGAGGTTTAGATGCCTAAGTTGCGCTTCTACTGTGAGTAAACGGTCATTGGTTTGCCTGTCAGACTTGCGGATGTCCCTTAACTCAGACTTAGTCGAGGAGCTCATTTTAAGTGCTGATTCTGCTGTCTGGGTCATTATTTTTAGTGTAGTTTGAATGTCTTTTAGTTGTTCCTTTATCGGTTGTGCTATTTTTTCACTTAACCTGAGCTCCATGTTTTCGAGTAGCATCGGCAGGTCCTCTATGGTAAAAGCTGCGCCAATCAGTGTTGTCGGCGGTTGGCCCCCTGCCATTTTTGCTGCCGCCTCTGACCCTCTCTGCTCTTGCCTAGTTTATTTTGGCATCATCAGGTTTCGCGGGGCTTTGACAATTTTTTGTGACCCAGATGTGGTCTTGCTGTTTTTCCCCATCGTTTGGTATGATTTTTTATGTCGGCTGTGTATTTTGTTTAGGGGGAGAAGGAGGGGGGATTATGGAGCGACGGTTTAGGCTGCCATTACTAACGGCATCACCGCGCACCTCTCATGAGAAGAAATTCTACCTCATGAGCCGAAAAATTTACTAGCCTTAAAGTTGTGAGTGGGCCTACATTTGTTAAAATTTCAGTTCACAAACATACAAACATGAAATATAAACTACTATATGTATTACAAATCATGTATGAAATTGATCACTGATGCCTTTTTATGTATTGAAAGGCAGGAGACATTATCAATACAAGGCTTTTATTCAGAACATTACTCAGCTCTAATCTGACTCGGCGAAGAGCGGCATCCAAACTTATACTGTTCCAAACTGAGCTATATACAATGTAACTACTTTCATGAGGTCTGATTGGACCTAAGCGGCGCTTTCTGATAGGATACTCTGGCCCCTGCCACACGGCAGAGGAAAAGCCGCCAAAAAGCGTGGCTTTTAAAAGCCGCACCAATGTTGAAACGGCGCGGCAGGATCCCACGGATCCCCTGGCCGCGCCGCCTTTCTCCCCAGCACGATCAGACGCCGGGGAGAAAACACAGATCGGACGGCGAGCCAGCCGAACTGCGCATGTCGGAGCATGCGCAGTTCGCCTAGCAGCTGGGGATGCGCCGGCCATCAGACTCCCGGTTTGCGGCGCACCATTGGGATGAACCACCTCGGTAGGTGGTTCCAACTTGGAGCGGTTTATCGCGTGGATGGGCCAGTTCGGGGACGGAAGCACTACGCTTCCCAGATGTTGTGGTGTGATCGCGGCCATTTGCTCCGCCCCCGAACCGTCCCGCTACTGGCCCAAATCCCCTCGTGTGAACGGGACCTAAGATGCTTTCTTTTCTTTAATGTGAATGTTCAGGTCTGTTGGATATGGGCAGGTCATAAACCCTACCCCACAATTGCTTATTGGATTATATAGCATTTAAACTTTTACTCTCCCCCCCCCTTTCTCTCCCGTGGGAAATGTGCTTATCCATGACAAAGCTAAGTCTCTTGCGTAGAAATCAACATTTCGTTAATAGGATCACAGTTGCTTCTTGTGTAGCATAATTATTAATGTAGCAACTGGGACAAGCAGTCATTTAATAGCATTGTCATAACATGCGTCAACACACAAAATAACTTAATCTGTTGTGAAAGTGCTCTACAGGCTGGGCAGAGTTGTTTGGGAGAGTTTGCACAGCAAGATCCCATTGACAGATACTGCAGCTGCTCACTGTATAAAGTGTGTATGAAAACTTGCTAATTCTGCCTTACATATTTTCAGGTAAACACTAGGATTTGTTGGCTGGGAACTGGAGGGTTGCATGTCTGTTCAGTATGTTACCAGAGCTTTTCCATACCCTGTCCCCTTCCTTATGCAGTCCCCCATGCTTTCCCTCAGTTGCTGTGAAGAAGTGTACCATGTGGCACAGGAAGATGCAACCAGTGGACGGGGAGAATTGGATGCATGCAGATACCACATACGGAAATGCTTTTCATGTACATTTGGGGCTTTTTGGATCCTGGCCTTACTCTTACCTCACAGAGCTATTAGCTTAAGAGCTTTATGCATGAATTCTCAAGGCACAGGAGGGAGGATCAAATTAGTTTGAGAAATAAATAAAGTGTATAAATTTTCATTAAGACAGAGGTCCTTACTGGCAAAAGCTCTACAGTTGTCTAAAGCTCTACAGTTGTCTAAAGCTCTACAGTTGTCTAAAGCTCTACAGTTGTCTAAAGCTCTACAGTTGTCTAAAGCTCTACAGTTGTCTAAAGCTCTACAGTTGTCTAAAGCTCTACAGTTGTCTAAAGCTCTACAGTTGTCTAAAGCTCTACAGTTGTCTAATAGAGTGTCTAGAAACTCAATCTCTTTTTCTCGACTAGAACACATATCCCAAACCAGAGACTTTTCATCTCCTGTCGGCTTTCCCCCAATATTCAACTTAAAAACTGCTCTGCCACCTTTTTGATTTTAAGCACCAGCAGCCTGGTTCCCTCTCGGGGGCAAGTGGAGACCATCTCTTTTGTATAGCTCCCTCTTGTTCCAAAAAGCATCCCAGTGCCTAACAAACTTGAACCCTTCCCCCCTACACCATCATCTCATTCATGCATTGAGACTCATGATCTGTGCCTGTCTCTCCAGCCCTGCGCATGGAACAGGTAGCACTTCTGAGAAGGCTACCTTGGAGGTCCTGGCCTTCAGTTTCCTGCCTAGCAGCCTAAATTTTTCCTCCAAGAAACAAGTTATCACCCATAGAGTATCTGAGGTTTTGTAAGCTATGTCAAACCCTACTAGTTCCTATCTTCCTGCTTCCTATTACTTATTCCTGTCTACCTAGTACCATTGCTAGATATCTGCTATGCTAATAGATTGCTACTGTTCTTTGGACCCCATGCAATAAAATCTTCATTTCAGCCCATGGCCTCTACCTAAGACCAGGCTAAGATATCAGACTGCTGCTTGCACAGTCCTTTTGCAATGGTTTGACTAATGGCAGCTACAGCTACTTTAGCTTTCTTGGTGGTGTTAGATGCCAAAGGAAAAGAATTGGGTTGTTACAAAGGGGAAGAGATGTACCCCTCCTGCCTGAGGACCCATCCAGCCCCTCTGACCTCCATGATCAGCTCTACCTTCACATGGGTGTAGAGTGAGTGAACCATACTGGACAGAAATGCTTCATCTTGACCTATACACAGTGGTCAGCACAGAATTTTGTCCTGTGCTGCAAAAAGAATTGGGTCAGTGGCCCAAGTGATCAGGGCAGCAGGTTATAGGGTTGCCATGTCCCCCTAGGCACTGATGAGTGATGGGGGGGCAGAGTTGCCAGATCCAGATTGGGAAACTGTGGAGGACAGGGACCTCAGTGAGGTACAATGCCATACAGTCCACCCTCCAAAGCATCCATTTTCTCCAATGGAATTGATCTCTGTAGTCTGGAGAGGAGTTGTAATACCAGGGGATCCGCAGGTCCCACCTGGAGGTTGGCATCCCTATGTGGAGTTCAAAGGTCATAACCCCCCTGAGATGCCACAGGGGATAGAACCCATTAATGGAGAAATTAGAGGTTTAACAAGAGGGGGACCCGTGATACTCGCGGGGGGGGGAGAAGAGCTCCATCTCCTCCCCCCCGCTCGTTCTCCCCCAGGCGGCGGCGGCGAGGCCGGTCCCCCCCCGCCCGGCTCCGAGGCGGAGAGGCCTGTCCTCCCCCCCTTTTGCCGAGCTCGGTGGCGGTGGCAGCGGCCGGCGAGGCCTGTCCTCCCCCCCGCCCGCCTGCCCTGCCTGCCCGCCTGGCCTGCCTGCCAGAGAGGAGGCAGCGGCGGCGGGGAGGCCAGGC
>NW_015161953.1:1029825-1043935 GCF_001447785.1 Gekko japonicus
GGAGAGGAGGCGGCAGCGGCGGCGAGGCCAGTCTTTCCCCCCCCGCCAGCCAGCCAGCCCGCCAGCCCGGCCTGCCTGCCGGCTCCCAAAAGGCGGCGGCGAGGCCGGTCCTTCCCCGCCCTCCCCCTCGCCTGCGCGTCTGCCTGCCCAGCCGGCTCCAAAGAGGAGGAGGAGGAGGAGGCGGTGGTGGCGGCAGCGAGGCCAGTCTTCGCCCGCCCGCCCGCCGGCCGGCCGGCTCCCATAAGGCGGCGGCGGCGAGGCCGGTCCTTCCCCTCCCGCCCTTCCTGCCTGCCTGTCTCCCTTCTCCCGCACGCAAGCCCGGTAGGTCGTAGAGCGTCTCCTGCGCACGCGCAGGAGACGCTCTTGCACTTTCGGGAAAATTTAAACATCCCCCCGAAATTTTTTTCAACTTTTTTTTATTTTTGTGCACATGTGGGGACTGGCCCATGTGTGCACAAACCTCCCCCGCCCCCCCCCAGCTGCCCCCGGAGCGCTAATTTAGCGATCCGCACTCCGGGGGCAAGTTGGGAATTAGATATATAGATGAATGGGCCAAGTCATCACAGCATTGCTATTTGGGCCTTGCTATTTAGCTATATGAGGAGCTGTAGTGGCTCAAGTGGTTAAGACGCTGAACTGCAAGCTGTGGAAGGTCGGTAGTTCAGCAGTTCGAGACCCGAGGGTGCCGCATGACGGAGTGAGCTCCCGTCTCTAGTTCCAGCTCCTGCCAACCTAGCAGTTCGAAAGCAAGAAATTGCAAGTTGATAAATAGGGACCACTTCGGTGGGAAGGTAACAGCGTTCCGTGCGCCTTGGTGTTGAGTCATGCCGGCCACATGACCACGGAAACGTCTTCAGACAGCGCTGCCTCTTCGGCTTTGAAACGGAGATGAGCACCACAACCCTAGAGTCAGATTCGACTGGCTTTCGAGCAAAGGAACCTTTACCTTTACCTTTATTTAGCTATATGACATTAGCAGATGAAGCATCTCTAGGTGACCTTGTGGTTTGTTACTTTTCCTTCATTACAGTTGAAGACAAAGGGCCAACATCTGGTTTGCAATCACAGTAGTGACAGACCTTGGTCATCTAATTGGAGAGACTGGGTTTGTTTCCTGCACATACACTGCTTTTGTTATTACTTTTTTTCCCCCTACGAGCACAGAACGCTTTGCTTTCACTGCTGTGTAACCACAATCAGCCCACACACATCTGGGATTTTAGAGAAGAGCCTCCAGGTCACAAAGCACAATCTGCTGGCCAGCCTGGGCCCTGGCACCTCTTAATTTGGAAATTAAGCACCACTTGTGCTTATCACATCCTGCTGCTCAAACCTCAAGCCTTACAGATACTTCACTGCTTTCACCAATGTAAATATCCAGAGTGTAAGAAAAGTAAACCTAACCTGCAAACCAGATGAACCCAGGTACATTACCTTTATCCTTAAATACACAAGTAGAAGCTGACTTAGCTTGCATTTAAACAGGAAGATGTGATTAGTCTTTAATATTTTAAGTGTTTGTTTAACTTTAGTTTCCCACTTCATTACCTCAGCTTTAAAGCTACTGAAATGCAATTATCTGAACAGGCAAAGACAGGAAAAAATCTTAAACATGCTAATTACAGGTCAAGGTTTGGAATGAAGACAATAAGTTATTATTGAGTAATTCAATAGAACCTGTTGAATGCTTTTTACTGGGTCTTGCTAAAAAAAATTAACTCTGTGTTTCACCTGAATGAAATGAAATATATGAATACACCACAGAGTTTTTAAAAGAGCCATATTTAGAGGCAAACAAGACTACATTTCTTGGCACAAGCCTTGGGCCAGCAATAGAACATGTTGTACAAAGCGACTCATGACCATCTTGCATTAAGAATATCGAATATGGCCTGCTGCCTTTGTGTGACAAATAAACATGCTTTTTCATAAGATCTGTCAGTAGACAACTATCTTGAACTGTTTTAAAAAGCATTTAACAGCTCCTTAATATGGATGAGGGCATGACCCACTTGGAATAACATCCAAATTGATTCTCTCTTCAGGTCTGAAGCCAACATTTCTTGGAAGGGGACGGGAATATATAGGGTCCAAAGGAAGCCCAATGTTTCAGTGATCATGTAATGAAAATTAAATGATACAAACTGCTTGTCAAGGCTATGCCTCCCTGACCCCCCACCCTTTTCAAATATGTCAGGTCTGTTAATAAATTTGAATGGCCAGAAGAAATGTGGCAAAAATGTATAGCAGTTAATTTTGTAAACCACCTTGGACATGTTCTCTGGAGAGGTAGCATAACTTTTTTTTTAAAAAAAATAAGGCTGTCTACCCAATTCAGTATACAACTGGATTGAGAGACATCTCTACTATTTAGAAAGACTTGTACCGGTATTTTAATTTTCTAGGGACTTGCTTCCTCCCTCCCCCCAAATTATGGTTCATTTACAGTTCTTTTATTTAAAAAGCTAGATTTAGTTCCAATAACTTAAAAGTATTCCCTTTGGCTGTTCAGTTGTTTGTTTCCACCGATTTCAATGGAAAATGCATTTTGACTGCATCTGCTCCCTCCCCCACAGTGCATCCAACTGGGATGAAATTCCCAGGGATTGTACCTCTCAAGGATTCTAGCCTGCCAAATGTCATACAAATAGGAGGACATCTCCCTGTTAGAATAGGTATGATTTCTCCTGTCTAGTAGGATCTCTGTGCAAAGCATGTAGAAGAAATTATTTGATAACCCAAGAAAACAGCTAGCATGGCAGAGTGGGTATAAATAATATATAAATAACAAGTGGTGGTCCTGAGAGAGTTGTGCAGAAAGGGAATCCCATCTTTTTTGCTCCCTTCTTTTGCTTCTCCTGCCTGCCCCTACACTCATTTCCTTCCAGTTTTGGTGCCCCCACTGTTACGTCCTTTCCACACTAGACCTTAAATCTTGGTTCAACCCTGTCCCCAAACTTGCATTCTACACTACACTCGAATTCACCCCTGTAATTATCTCGGGGTATTTTTTGTTTCCACATTACATTGAGGTCACCCCGGTTTTGCCCCACACTTGTCCTGGGATAAACGGATGCTGTTATAACCAGGGATAAATGTAAGGCATTGTGATGAGAGTTGAACTCTGATAAAACCAGGGATGAGATCAGAGTGCGGAAAGGACCTTAGTGTTGCTTCCCCTGCCCCATCCCTTTACCTGCTGGGCTCTTTCACTGTTCCAACTGCCTTGCCCACATGCTGACTAGCCTCCCAATTGCCTCTCTCACCCACTCAATTCTTCACCAAGCCACCCACTCTCTGGGCTGCCCATCTGCTTGCTCACCAGCCAGGCTGCCTGCCTGCAGTGCCACTGCCTCTGCCTCCCTGGCTTATACAGCGGTAGCTCTTCCTCCCCTCTGTTTCCTCACACACACACCCAATCTTTTTCCTACAGGCCTGAAGATTCAACTGTCAGCTCTTTGGAGACCTCACATCTCCAAATCAGGGGCTTTTAAACACCCCCCCCCCAATCCATCCCTGCTGCTCTGTCTCACCTTCTTTCTCTCCACAGCTCTGCCTACCTGGCAGCTCATGTCTCTCCACTGGTCCCCATGTTCCCCCCTAACCTGCCCACTCAGCAGAGGCTCCTGATCCTCTTCCCCACATGCCCACCCACAACAGCACTGCTCCCTGGCTGAAGCAGTATGAGGGGAAGGCAGCTCTAGCAGCTCCTGGCCCTCCCTGTCCACAGTGATTGGGCTGCTGCTGGCAATGGGTTTCCATGGGCTCACACTGGAGTGGCTTTTTTCTCCCCTCCAATCTCATGATGAGTATACTTTGTCTGCACATGTGTTCCTGGATTGGGGTGAGTGGGTTTTGAACTCCCTTCCTTCATTGTTTTTTAAGTTTACAGATTTTTCTGCAGATTGGGCCTCCCAGTTTTGGAGAAATATCTGTTTTCTGTCAACATGGCTCTGTTCCACAGATTTAAATATCCACAGATGGGACCATGTTGACTATTAGATAAACAGATAATAAAGAAAAAGACCTCAGACACCATGTCTAGCAGGAACACAGAGCCATCTCCGTACTGGACATCCAGCGAACAGGTGAGAACATAGCTCACCAAACCAGCCTCTTCGCCCACATTCTGAGTGTTCACAAGTTATGATCTGCCCCTAGATGTGTTTGGTATAGCTTGTGAATGGGACAACAAACAATGTGACAGTCCCATGACATCAGTGCATGAGGTTTTCCCCCTTTTATTTTCTACAGAGGCATTTTGTGTAGATCAGGATTTCTTTAAAACAGTTCTTGGTACTGAATGCAGTTACTGGGGCTGCAAATTTAAGGGAGGAAAACACTAAGAGAGGGGCTGTTTAATCTTTTCTTCCTGTGTCTTTTCCTGCCAAAAAGCAAACTACTCTTAACCTGTTGAGGAATGCCTAGTACAGCCTGCCTCTCCTCCTGTGTACACAGAATGGCATCAATTAACTCAAACCACCATCACACACCAGATCTGAAGATTTTCAGCTGAAATACATTTCCCACTGTAAGTTTTTGCTGTATTTTATTCTTGGCTCATAGGAGCTTCCTGGCCAAACTGAAGACAGATAGGAGAAAGTGTCCACATTTTATAGGCAATTAAAAGCAAAAAACATTTCCAGCGATAACTTTTCGGTTTCTGTTAAGTACGAGACTCAACACAGCTTTTCCAAAACAGTGATTCAGCTTTATTAGATAGATGAAGAACGAACACAAACAAGGGAGCAACAGGCTCACTTTTAAACTGTCCGGGCTTGGGTAACCACGCCCATCTGTCAGATAACAACCAATCCTTAAGCATAGATAACAACCAATAAACAGGTTTCCCTCCAGAACCTTTTCTGATGCTCTGATTGGTAAGCTGTTCGGAGCGCCCAATCAGATTGTATATATCTGGATACTGGGGCAAGATAGAGCTTTTGACTCAAGCTCTGCCATATGTAGTTGAATACATAACACCCCTCCCCCCTAAGATAAAGCAACCCTGGAACAAATATAATCTTTTAAGTATGCCGGCCGCTGTCGGCAACGCTGTGATAGCCTTTCGTTTGGAGGTTGTGTCTTTCTCACTAGTATGATGGTCCTGCTCTCTTTTGTGACTGTGGGTCATTTGACTAGCCTCTGCGTTTGGGCTCTGCTCCTCACCGATCACACTGGACATTTCCCTGGCATGGGAGTCCTCAGGGCCTCAGGTAATTCTACTTGCCTATGGGTGTTGGGAACCTCGGCAACCTCAGTGGCGACTTCGATGTCTGTAGTAGGCCACCGTCTATGCAGCTGGTCGATGTGGCACTTAAGAACATGCCCGTCAGCAGTTTTCACCATATAGGTGAGCGAGCCGATTACTTGCGTGATGGATGCCAGAACCCATTGGTGTCCTCCACCGTAATTCCTGGCGAATACTGCATCCCCAGGTATGAACGACCTTCGTAGGTCTGTAGCTTCTGTTCGCGGTGGCCGATCTGTTGTTAGGTCGGGGTGCATCTTGTCGAGGATTGTTGTTAGGCGCCGGCCCAGTAACAGCTCTGCAGGGCTCCTCCCAGTCGCAGCGTGCACCGTGATGTGTTGGCACAACAGGAATGATACCACCTTTTGGCTCCAACTTCCCTGCACTAAGCGACGGAAGGTGTCCTTTGTGGTCCGCACCATTCTCTCAGCCTGCCCGTTCGTTGCTGGGTGGAATGGTGCGGACATGATGTGCTTGACGAGGTTGTTTGCCAGAAAATCCTCTGTAGTGTATCAGGCCCTGTCAGGGCTGGGCATGCCTGGACTTGCCCAGGCACAAACACCACTAGCTTCATGCCAAAAGACAATGGGCCAGTAGGATCCTAGCCAGGCCCAATGAAAGGGCTAGGTCCCAGGCCAAGAGGCCAATAGGTCTCTTGGGCATTGTAAATAGCCTATCGGGAGTGGGGGTGTGTTTGGTGGTGGGTTTCTCTGAGGGAATATAAGCCGGTCTGCGAGCCGGTTAAGGTGTCTTTGTTCCTGACTAAATAAAGGTATGCTTAGCTGAAATCACTCTCCGTATGCATACTTTTCATCCTCAAACTCAGCTGAGGTAAAACAAGTCCCATTGTCGGACACCAATGTGTCGGGCAACCCATGTGTGGAAAACAGTTGCCGCAGGGCATTGATTACCATGGTTGAAGTTATTCTGGATGTTGGTATCACTTCCAACCACTTTGAGTAAGAGTCTACAATTATCAGGAACACTTGCCCCTGGAATGGCCCTGCAAAATCCACATGGAGCCTCGACCAAGGTTGGTGGGTCGACTCCCAGTGATGGACAGGAGCATGTGGTGGATCTGGTCTTGAGGTCAGGCACAGCTGGCATTTCTGCACCCATTCCTCAATGTCTTGGTCTATATTAGGCCACCATACATACCCCGGGCCAGGGCCTTCATCCTGACCATGCCCGTATGACGTTCGTGCAAAGCTTCCAGTACTCTTACACGTAGTTTGGGAGGCACCATCACCCTGTTTCCCCATAATAGGCAACCTTTATGGACTGACAGTTCCAGTTGCCTCATGCTGTAGGGTTTAAATTCAGTTTCAATGCGATCCGCTGGCCACCAGGCCATGTGTGCCATAAAATGTAACACCAGGTAACAGAGATATAAACTGTATAAAGGTGATTTCAGATGCTGAATGGCGATAAGAGGTGAATGACAATAGAAGGCTTGATTGGATTAGGTGTGATATACAGAGGGATAGTAGACATGGCAATATCAGCATTGGTAATGAGACAGGAAACCTAGGTCTCAGTTCAGTCCAGGAGGATGCAAAGAATAAATGGACATAAGTCTGACATTAGAATCCACAGCATTCAAAAACCAGCGGGGGAACATTTTAACCTTCCAGGACATTAAGTTGCTGACATAACAGCAGCAGTTCTCTTACAAAGGAATTTCAAAGAGAGATTTGAAAGAGAGACTGTGGAATTGCAACTGATAATGAAGATCAAGACATTGCATCCTCCTGGACTGAACTAAGAACTAGGTTTCCTGCTTCATTACCAATGCCTGCTATTATCATTTGGCATCTGAAATCACTCAACTCTCCAAGATATAAGGGCAGATGGACTCACATTCTAGATGTATCTGAAGAAGTGAGCAGTGGCTCATGAAAGCTCATGCCCTGTGTCATGACCCCAGGGGGTCTCCGCCTTCCGCTGCCACCACCCTGGACTTATGGTCCCTGTTGAGACGGCCCAGGGTACCCTCTCAAGCACATACAAAATGCCCCTTTTCAGCCAAGAACACACAGGTGTGATTGACCCAGGCAGAGAAAATAATTAAACAGAAAGGTTTTATTAAAAAAGACACTGGGGCAGGGAGAAAACAAGACAAGGCAAGGTGCTTAAAAAGGGTATAACAGTGTGAAAAGGCAAAATAAACATAAACTAACGCAGCTACCTGCTCTGCTTCCAGGCCCCCAGCCTGCCTAGCACTCACGCTGAGCCCAGTGGAGATCTTCCTGTCTCCCAGACCAGCCTGTCCCCACAGTGAGACTAGGCCGCAGAGAGAGACCCGAAAGAACACCCTGTTTTTCCTCAGTTAACGGCCAAGACTGACCCTCCTCACACAGTTCAACAGTCTCCTCACAGAATCTCCCTCTCTGATTGGCTATAGCCCATTGCTAAGCCTTATGGGGATTGTAGGCTGTCTGCTCCCTGCCATGCAGGTCACTCCTGGGACCAGGCCGCACTAGGCCCTGCTCCCAGTCCTGCACAGATGATGATACTCTGCCACAAATTTTGTCAGTCATTAAGGTGCTACTGCTCCTTTCCACTAATAAGGACTGCAAGCTGTGCTGTTAGGTTTCTGTGCTATTAGAACTGGAGAGGGGGATCTCTCCAAGTGAAATAATGTGTGGATTTCAGACTGGGAGAAATCCACTTGACTCTCCTCTTCTATCCTGGAAGCCCCTATGATTATTGGTTAGATGCTTCTCCAATATTCAGACAGTCCTTTTAAAAGCAATAGCTGACATGTAGCACAGTTCTTGCACAGTGCCTCGTTTATACCAACAGGGAACAAAGGCTTAAGACACAGTTTGCAAGAGTCTATAATTATTTCTGGTCACATGATTAACCCGCAGCTCTTCCACTTTCTGAAGAAAGCTTGGATATCGCTTGTTGTCCATCGCCATTTTTAAGGATATTTACTTTTACAAAGTTTGCCAAAGTCCCAAAACCTTGCTTCAATGCTTAACTGCCTCCTGGAATCTCTCCGTACAGTCCATTGCCGCTTTTAAACCTGCCCCCCCCTTTCTTCTAGCTCCGTAACGCTTATAAACAGTTCGTAGCAGAGGAAAGTTCCCTCTCCCCCCTCGCTTTTCCCCTGGGAGGCTTTCGCTTTGTTGTTTCATTTAAACTTTACTCACTCTTCATATGTAGATCAAGTAGATCTCGCCGACAGATATGCTTATTTGCCGCTCGACCTCCACTCACTTGATGGGGTGTGTGTAGCTTAGTCCTTGCTGGAACATAGCAGAGAGACCGTCGGAGCAAAGAGACGCCTCAATTTCCCGACAGCGTGCCGGGAAAGAGGCGACCCTCAGTGCTCCATGACTGGAGACCCTTCGCAAGGGTCCCTGGGGGGCGCAGACATTCACACCCCCTCTCTAACTGCTGGTTTGTGAGCCGCCTCCCTGGGAGATCCCAGGAGACACAGCTGCCATCAGCTCACTGAAACCCCACCTCCCTAATATCCTATATGTTGAACATGTTCTTACATAACAAATCCTTTCATCAGCGGGCACACAAAGGTACACTTTGTGTGCCCATTGATGGAAGGATTTGTTATGTAAGAACATGTTCAACATATAGGATGTTAGTACCTTTGTATTGGATTTATACATTATGGAATAAGAAGCAACACTATCACATCTTGATGTTTGGAAGAAGTTCTTCAGGAAACGAATGCCAAAACTACGGAGAAGTTCGTCCATCTTTCTGATACCTATTGGGAATTAATATTTTTCAATTTGACTGATTATTTTTGTATCATTATTGTGAGATTATAAGCGTTTTGTACATCATTACAGCTTCTATATATTTTTGGTCTTGCTGCAAATCTGCATGGTCCTACTGAAGAAAGATCAACATGGTTTCTGCACAGGGAAACCCTGCCTTACTAACCTTTTTAAGATCCTTGAGAGGATTAACAAGCATGTAGATAAGAGAGATGCAGTACATATTATGTACTTGGACTTCCAAATTCTTTTGATAAATTGTCTCAAAAAAGACTCCTGAATTAACTTAACAATCATGGTATAACAGGACAGGCTCCTTTGTTACAAACTGGTTAAATAATAGGAAGTATAATTATCGAATGTCAATTAATCTATTTCAAAAGAGGCAGGAGTGAAGAGGACTGTAATTACAGTACAACCAATATGTTTTTCTCCCTCCTTTGGATTTATATGGTGATTGAGGAACTTAGGGAATTCACAATGGACTTTGTCATTGACTATTATGACTTGTATATGTGATGTACTTTGTTACTATTGTGACTTGTATATGTGAATCTATATGCAAAGGAGGGAAACTTTGAGAAATTGTGCAGGGTATATAATTTTTCCCTTCCCCACTATTTCATCTTTCCTTTTCCTGAAAGCCCCCATAGCCTCTCCCCTTTTCCTGCTTCCTTCTCTCCTTCCTACCCTCCCAGTCATCCTATCTGCCCCTCTTTCTTCAGCTTTCTCTCTCCCTGACATCCTCTCCCTGGAAAAACTTTGGCTGAGTTGTGTTGTGCCAGCCACCAGGCCAAGTCAGCCAGGCAAGGCCCAGTTCACATGGTGGGAAACCCACAAGGACTTACTTTCCCCTGTAAGCCTCCCCATACTGTTTCCTCTTTTCCTCCTCCTGGCAGCCTCCATATCCTCAATTTTCCCGGTTGAAATACTGCAAGTTGCCCAAACATAGCCTCCAAACTACTCTATCCCACCAGATTATGGTAATAATTTTTACACCCTATAGCAATGAAATTCAGGAAGAGAAGATAGATCTGAAGACAAAATATTAAAAGTGTCCTGACATGAGGTGAGGTATGCAGTGTATGTAACATAATAAGCATGAGCAGGGACAAAGTCTGCCTGGTCATGCTCTTATAATACTGATTACATTGCCACTTGAGGTTGCACTTGTGTTTAAACTACCATAGTTTGTTTCTAATTCAATGGCAATATTTAGATTCATAAATAAATGCAATTAATGCACACATTCACTTAGCATTGCACTTTCAATGGCATATCTAATTATTACAAGCAAAAGAGCTACTGGAATGCATTCATTGTATGCAAGATTTATGCAACATCTAGGCCAAAATAGTTTTGTGAACCATATTTTAAATTATTTTGGCCAGTATAAATTTTCATGGTGAAAGGGCTACCTCTGGTTTACACATTCAAGGTATCAATAGCAGATAGAAGTGAGTTGAGAGTTACTGAAATGCATCTCTAAAAATTAGGGTCTACAGACTTTTACTTCCGTTATCACGCAAACAACAAAAACAAGATTCTTGCCTCTCGTGGGTAGAGAGGATCAGCTGAAATTCAGCCATATGAATAGGGATGGTGTTATTTCCAGCGCTATCTTAAGTGGAGTTACATCCTTCTATGGCCCCGTCCAGCTCTATGATTCTAAACTCCAGAAGTCAGTGGACTTAGACAGGTGTTAATTCTGCTTAAAGGTAAAGGTAAAGGTTCCCTTGCTCGAAAGCCCGTCGAATCCGACTCTAGGGTTGCGGTGCTCATCTCCGTTTCAAAGCCGAAGAGCCAGCGCTGTCCGAAGACGTTTCCGTGGTCATGTGGCCGGCATGACTAAACACCAAGGTGCACGGAACGCTGTTACCTTCCCACCGAAGTAGTCCCTATTTATCTACTTGCAATTTCTTGCTTTCGAACTGCTAGGTCTGCTTAGGTTTGCGCTATTAGATAATATCTAAATCTCTAAACCAGCCTGATGGCTTTAAAAAGTTAACAAATACAAATCTGACCTTTAGTTGTCATTTCCTTCATAAATAAATATGTTGTGGTAAAGTTTTTTTGATAGCTGTAAACTGGGAAGTGAAGCAGTGCCTTAAACTTGACACAAACAAGAGTAGTAATGCACTAGTCATGTACACCTGAAAAGCTTATGCATGCCTCTGGTCAATGTGTTCTGTGTAAGCAATTGTAATCAGCAAGCACTGGAGGATTTACCTCCTTGGATTGAGAAATCCAATAGACTTCTATACTTCAAAGAGAATAAACTTTGTTTTAGGCGTTCTAAACTTCAAAGGATTATATGCTTATTTTAATATGCAAACCTGAGACCAAGAGATTAGTGTAGTTAATGACAGTATGCAGGATCTGGGCTTTTATGACAACTATTGAAGAACTGAACCTGCTTTTATGACAGCAGACAGAAATTGCTGTCAGCACACTGAAGCCTATGAAAGCCTCAACTTATGGCTTAAGATATGATGGAGATCTGGAAGGAACAAGAAGCACAAGTTTCCTTCCTCCTCCCTGCCCAAAATCTCATGTCAGAAGCCACTCCTAAGGTGACATTCCTTTTTATGGTTTTAAGATGTGAAAGAGTAAAAACAATGCTGCTTGACAGTGGGTGTGAGTTATAGGTCTTTACCAAGAAAGGCAGGACCTGTACTAGAGGGTGGACAATTTCTTGAGTAAGGTGAGAATGCAGCAAGTTGTTGCATACAAAATGCATGTGTGCCCCCATCAAGAGTAAAGGGGGCATGTGCAGAATTAATAAAACATGTGACTCACTTAAAAAAACAGAAACGACAGCCAAATAACATTAATTGCCCATATTAATTACCTTTTACTTCCTCATACCATCCACACAACCATTGTCTAACTTTAGATTGTAAAATCCTTGGAAAGGGACATGTTTTTGCTTATGTTACTCTGTAAAGCACCACGTGCATCAGTTTGACTATATAAATAAAACTAATGTGAGATTATTATTTATTCTCTTTTGCTGAAACAAAATTCTGAAAGGACATAGATCCCATGCAAAGGAAAGCTTCAGCAAGCACAGTTTCTTCCCCACTTCAGACTCCGGGAGGCAACTGATAACAACTAGGGCTGAGCCCAAGTTTAGAAATGTACTTCTAGGGCTCAAAACAGAGACTTGGGTTATGTATACAAAACTTTGAATGACAAACCCTCTTGCTAATCACTTATTTCACCCTTTTTGCTTCCTTGTTTGCAGCCCTGGGCTGCTTCTGGCTATCCCTCACCCTCTCTGTTAAAGGAAAATATTGTCAAACTCTATTTTTGCTTCAGAGGCAAGCCCTTTTAACAACCGTGAAATGTCCCAAAGTAATATGTCCATTTGAGTCCTTCTTTTCTTCTCCCTGCAGCCTGTCCCAATAACATTTTTATTCAGTTGCAATAAACAAACACATATGTATCTATGCAATCTTTTTTTTTTTTAATCTAGTTTTTGAGATCAGAATATAATCTGTTTGGTGTAGTTTGCCAGTTTGGTGTAGTGGTTAAGTGCGTGAACTCTAATCTGGGAGAAGCGGGTTTGATTCCCCACTCCTCCACTTGCACCTGGCTGGATGACCTTGGGCAAGCCATAACTCTGGCACAGCTGTTCTTGAAACAGAGCAGTTTCTGTCAAGAGTTCTATCAGCCCCACCCACCTCACAGGGTGTCTGTTGTGGGGAGGGGAAGGGAAAGGAGTTTGTAAGCCGCTCTGAGACACCTTTGGGTAGTGAAGGGCGGGGTATAAATCCAATCTCTTCTTCTTCATAATATAACACTGTGTCATGATTTTGTGTCTTGCACATTGAAGAAAAAAATTGTGTCTTCTTTTCATAGGGCATGGCTGTGGTTCCATGGCAGAGCATCTGCTTTGCATTCAGAAGGTTCAGTCCATTTTAAAGGACCTGGTACTAGGTGATGTGAGCAGGGAAAGCAGCATGGTATAGCCCGATCTTAACAGACCTTGGAAGCTAAACAGGTTCGGTACTTGGAAGGGCAACCACCAAGGGAGACTCTGCAGAGGAAGGCAATGGCAAGCTACCTCTGCTTCTCACTTGCCTTGAAAACCATTTGCTGGGGTTGCCATAAATTGGCCACAACTTGACAGCACCTTACACCCACCTTAGGTGCTGTGAAACACCTTGGTCCAAGATCCTGGAGAGCTGGTGTGAATGAGAATAGACAATACTGATCTTGACAGGCCAATGGTCTGACTCAGTATAAGGCAGGTTCATGTGTTCATTATCATGTTACATCAAGAGATGTAAACATCAAATACAAAGTTAAAGAACATATTGACCCATGATGATCAACTGTAGTCAGTCTATACCAAATGTTATATCTTCTTTTTTTCTACATTTTTGAAGCAAGTTCAGAAGATCATGAAAAGGATATTTCTGGAAGAGCATATAATTCTAGGGGGACAATAGACAATGATGAGTCTTATCTTCAGCAGTGTTATCCATAACATATGTTGACTAGTGTTGATGTTGTCCCCTCCATGTTTGTGACTTGGGCCAGTGGGCTTTCTGCTCCTATTGAAAACAGGCTTGTTCTGACATCATCATGTAGTCAAATCTCTTTAGCTACATGGCATCATTTTGATGCTGAACCAAAGTGGGGCAATGCTTTCTGCCCTCATCATGGCATGTTTCAGTTTTAAATATAGCTAACAAAAGAGTATGATTACTGCCATGGATTGTGAGACGTTGTGTCCCTTTTCAGATTCCATCACCTATGAGGTTTCTGTAGTTACAGGCTTCAAATGGGGGGGGGGGATTCTGGTATAGCCTTATTTAACAACACAATCTCAGAATATCTAATCTTGCCATTGTTGTGTGAACCATAGAGTTTTCTTAATTTGGAATGCAGCTGGTAGTACATTTCATTAATTTTCTTCTTGGCTCTACTCACAAGGAACTTTGTCTCCAATTCTGAGAGTCTATCCTGTGCATCTTACACCCCCTTCTTCCATTTTCACCTATTCCGCAGGCTATCCTTCCTTCTAGACTCAGCTGTCCTGGCCACTGATCCATACTTCTGTACACCTGTTCAGACGGGGCCTTTCTGCCGGCATAAACTG
>NW_015161953.1:1044296-1073904 GCF_001447785.1 Gekko japonicus
CCGTTGCACTCAGGATATCACCACTTGGGACCTAGTGGCAGAGTGCAACGGTGTAAAGGGACAGGAGGCAGATGTTCCCCGTCTGAACGCCGGTGAGTACAACGATTGCAACCGGCACCTATACCGATGTAAAGCCCCCGTCTGAATGCACCCATAGAGTGGAGTACTGTACCGTGCTCTGCATGAGGCTGCCCGTGAAGACACATTTAAAAGTCTCTCAACTGCAGCAAACCACGGCTGCCTGTGTTATGTTTGAAGTCCGTTCTGCAAAACAACTGTGTGCTATGTTTCCCGCAACATATTCATACAGGAGACTTCATTTGAAGTGTAATATATCTATTATATGAAGTCAATATGCCCATACAATCCATCATAGGAAAACACAAAGGTCAAAGAGTAAATATACAGAATTATATATAGAAAGCCCAACATTTTTCCCAGGTAATTTTTCAGTATTTCAGACCCCTGGTCCTTCCTCAGGAGCAAAGAACCACTGCTGAGAATCCCTTTTCAGTTCCTTACAAGGTAATGCTTTTCAATTATTACAATGTTGGGCAAGGTCTCCCTAGCTTTAAACAGCACCCTTATGGGTTCCTACAATGTTACAGGACCAAAACTCATATAATAGATATATTACACTTCAAATGAAGTCTCCTTTATGAACATGTTGCAGGAAACATAGAACACAGTTGTTTTGCTTGTTTTGCTAGTTTTGTGTTACTTTTTACTGTGTGCTGTACCTTTGTTGTTGAAGTCCATTCCACACATATAACACCAGCTTTTAAACCGCTGCACTGAACTCTAGGTGCTAGTTCATATCTTTAAAGCCCTTCCTGACCTAGGGCCAGCATCTGAAGGACTTCCTCTTGCTGTATGAACTGCTTGCTCTTGGTTTATATGAACTTCTACACCAACTGTTCTGTGTCTCAGGTCCTCCCTGTAATACGCTCAGTACAAAGTGACAAATACTTGTGCTTATATGCCTGTTACTGTGCTTTTTCTATCATTGAACCTCTTTTGAGGAATGGGCTCCCAGAAGCATGCACAAGGCACTAAAATTTCCTTACAGGTTTTACAGGCAGCCAGTTAGTAATAATCACGGTCTGTGGCTGTTTCTGTGGTGCTATTTCAGTGTAACCATAAGCAGAGTTACACCCTTTCATGCCCATCGACTTCAGTGCACTAAGAAGAGAGTAATTGTTTAGGACTGCATTGTTAGTATGTATTGTTTTTGTTTGTGCTGCTTTTCATATATTGTGGTTTCCCAGATTTTACTATATCTGGTTTTAATTTGATTATGAGCGTAAATTGCTTTAGGCTGACACGGAAAGGTGGGATAAAGATCTTTAAAAATAAACAGTATTTATAAACTAACTGACATGTACATGCATTAATTAATGTAAAGTTCAAGACTCATAGCATACCTTTTGACATTTTAACTAACTTGCTGGAGCAGGAACAAGTTATTGTTTGGGAGGGAGGGAGAGCTGGGAAGTGCTGTGCTTGCCTTGGGCACATGAGCTCTGGCCCAGCTGAATTCCAAAGGTGTCCCCAGCCACATGAGACTAGAAACAAAAAAGCATGACAGCCGGAAAAACAACGACCTCCCAGAAAAGTTAAGATTGGTTAGACATGTAAAGCATTGCTACCACCAGAGGGTAGTACAGGAGTGGGAAAAAAAGGGAATAAAAATGATTTCTTTGGAAGTTCTGAAACTTGAGAATTCTGTATAAAAGCCTAACGTGTTGGGTGGCTTTCCCCAGTGCAGCTAACTATAAACGTGTGTCTGGAGTGTCAAGCAGTGTGAGAAACTGGTACATGGGAAAATAGGCACCCAGTCAAAGGGGACATGTGGGGAAGGCTTTGCCTATTCTCAATATGGGTAGGGTATTTATATATGTCTTGAATGCTATGTATCTGCCAGAGCCAGCATCCACCATTTTCTTGCTTTTGGACTTAGGCCAGGGACTCTGATCTAAGAACAGGAAGTGGGCTCTCATGGAACAGAGAAAGGGGACATGCTAAGAACACCAAGGAAAAGTTGGACTGAACTGACTGTTCCTAGGCTCAACTGGTGTCCAGACAGATGCAATGAAAGACATCTCTTTAAAAGCCATGCAATTACCTTGTGCTTGATAAATGATTGACATTAATGATCTGGATGTGTTATTTTGTAAAATGCTTTCTCTAATACAGCAAGCATGCAAATGGACTCTGGAAGAATGGCTGAAATATCATTTATAATTATACTGTTCTTTGTAAATTCAATAGTTATGATCCTTGCTTCCCGACTTTATAACTCTCAGACAAGTCACTACCAACATGGCGTCTGCATACAATGAAAAGTCATTGGTTTTTTAAACTCAGTTGCCTTTTCATTCTTAGAAATAACCACAAACATTTTTTCCCAAAAATACCAAAGCATTTAACATTTCTAGGCATCTATTAACATGAATACAACTTATTTATGTATGTAGACAATTTATATGCTGCCTCTCCAGAGACCTGTTTGAGTGGGCTGATAACTAAACAGCACCACAAAACTAAACAAAGCCGTTAAATTTGTGGAGAAAAGGATAGAACACAACAGTAACCAAAACTTGTATTGTAGGCCTACAGATTCAGAAAGGCATCCTTGGCTCCTCCTAGGACCCCAAGGACTAAGTTAGCCAATAAGTTATATAATTTATGAAAACATGTACAATAATCTTTTGTCTGTGAAAACAATGGGTTAACGTATAAGTCCTGTAGATGTCTCTCATTCCATGGGAAAATAATATTGTAAGAGATATTCTGTTGTAGGAAAAGCATATCTTAAGAGATGAGGCAGTTGGTGCTCAAAGTGTTTACAAAAAAAATCTTCACATATACTATCTTCTTGTAAATTTGATCTACTTGGAAAAAACTGGAACTCAGCCAATAAAAAGAGGGATTTTTCGATGGTGGAAAGATGACCCGGAAAAAGACTTTTCTCTCTAGGTAGTGTTACCCAGTTTGGCAACCAGTCAGCCTCTAATATTGTTCCTGTAAGGACTACCACATTTTTCTATGCTCTCAACACCTGTGTGTTCTGTTTGGTGTTAGAGAAACAGTTGATTAACTGTTATTATCCTCCCAGTGGAAGCTTCCATGGCTTTCACCTTCTGCATCCCATAAGGCCACGAGTATCTGATATCAATTCTGCCCTGCAGCCCGATGCCTCCTAAATCTACCAGAATGTCTAAACAGACAAAAAGGTCTCAAGATCATGGCTTGAGACATTTTATTTTCCTTTCCATATTTGCCTTGTTTAAAAATATCCAACCTGATGAAGAGTTCTGGAGTACTCAAAAGCTTGCAAAGTGTTTTATAGCATTTTGGTTATCTAAAGAAACGATATCACGTTGATTTTATGTTTGGTATCTTCTTTTAAGCAAGCCACTATTATTATCCCTATTTTACAGATAAAGGGCTGAGACTGAGAGATTATTATTTACCCAAATCCCCTAACCAATTTATCCCATGTTGAGTTAGGCCTAATTCAAACATAACATTTAAAGTGCTTTTCAGCCTTGTTCCCACTGTGGTTAAGCACACGTGAACAACAGAAAGGCAGTTCTGTATGTCTGCATACCATCAGAAGGCCCGGCTACTTACCCTCCTGCTTCATCCTCATTCCCAAACGGAATGAGGATCGAAGCAGAGGGCGGGGTAAAGAAGGGGGCGGGGCTTCACCACGTGACCGCCCCGCCCCCTAGAGGTTCTCTTCCGGAGCTCCGTACCTGAGAGCTCCCCCCCGACTAGAGCCCTGCTGCATACCATGCTTCTGACATAGGAAAAAAGGATGGCCATTCTTCTAAGAGTGAGAGTACCAGATTTCTGAATCAATTGATGGTACACAGGAAGATCAGTTTACATTGCATTTTGGCCTTCCTGGGATTTACAACATACCCATTATTTCACTCTTAAAGGTAAAGGTTCCCTTGCTCGAAAGCCAGTCGAATCCGACTCTAGGGTTGCGGTGCTCATCTCCGTTTCAAAGCCGAAGAGCCAGCGCTGTCCAAAGACGTTTCCGTGGTCATGTGGCCGGCATGACTAAACACCAAGGCGCACGGAACGCTGTTAGAGATGCCTAAATCCACATGAAATCAGTTAGGTGCACACACCTCTGTGCAGAATTGGGCTGCCTGGTGGCAATCATATCCATAGTTACTTTACAGCGGGAAACAATTCCAAATAAACATGCAATGAGATCAGGCTGCATGTAAGTTTATGGCTCAGTTGAGGTTTGGGCATGTGACTTCTGGCTCAAAACTTTTAACTACTATTTCTCATGAATCCTACAAATATATTGCATATGCTCAGAGGCATTCTTCTGCAGCCAGCAACTGGTGTCCAGTTGTAGATTGTAGGGTGCCACCTCCAGTTTGGATCTCAGCTGGGTATAATACCATACAGTCCATGCTCCACAGCAGCCATTTCCCCCTGAGAACTAATTTGTTGCCTGGAGGTCAATACTATGAGATCTCCAGGTCCCACCTGGAAGGTTGTAGTGTGATTTCTAATCAAGTCCATTGAGCATTAAATTCATCGGTATTTCTAGCCGGGCCATGTTTTTCAGTAGAAACTGTCTAGGCAAATGGCCACATCTCAGGTTCTTGGGCTGCAAATCAAGCTCTAATTCAGAGTCGTTTGTTGAGGGAGTAGAGGAAATATCTCTTACCTCCACTGATATGAGGGGGAAACCTGCTCAGTGCTTAACACGCGAGAGGAGAAAAAGCTCAAATCTGTCAGGTTGTGTTTGGAGGCGTCAGTAGCAGCGAGATATTCTGCTCATGCTCAAAAACCTCTCTTTTTTTCCTCCTGACTACAGTTAGGACCGTGTCTAGGAATACAACCTGAGTTCAGGACCCTGACCTCCAGGGAGGGACCCCGGCCTCCGCCGATGCCGGCCTCGCCTCCCCTCCCTGAGCGCGCCGCCACTCTTTTTCGGCGCTCGACGCTCCCAAAACTTTTGCCCTACCTTCCCTCGCCAAAGTTCCCCGAAGTTTGATGACGTCAGCCACGCGGCCGCCAATGAGAAGCGAAGGTGTTATTTTGGGGTGGGGTGGTGTCCGCCCGCTTCGCCTTGCCCAGTCCATGGAGGGACGGCCGGCTGCGAGCGCTCCTGGATCCTTCCCAGCGCCAGCGGCTTGGCTCTCAGGGTTTGGGTGCTGCCGCCGCCGCCGCCGCCACCCCCGAGGGGCTATGCCGCGTTGCCCTGGAAGCGCTTGGGCGGGCGAGTGAGTGAGTGAGCGAGCGAGCGCCTCGCTTCCTACTGCCCTTCGCTGCCGTCCGGTTACCTGGGCTGGGCAAAGCGGAGCCGAGAAGGGCAAATTGGGGGCTTCGAAGAGGAGGCGGGGGCCGGGTTCCCGCTTTGGCTGGGTCGAAGGCGCAAAAAAGGAACATCCGTCCGGGAAGCTGAGGGCGATGCCTTCCGCAGCATCGCGCTCCGCTCGGCTGTGCTGAGATCGCTGCGTGGCCGCCGCCGGGACTTTAACTTCTTTCCCCCTTGTGTCCGGCGCAGAGGCGAGCATGCTGGCCGCCAGGAGGGCTCCGGGCTGGCGGCGCCTCTGTTGGCTTCTGGGGCTCTGGAGCGTCACGCTTTGGCTGCCTACCCAAGGATGCCCCAGTAAGTGTACCTGCTCCGGACCCAACGTGGATTGCCACGGGCTGGGACTCAAGACGGCGCCCCGAGGCATTCCGAGGAATGCGGAACGACTGTGAGTAGTTGTACCAAGCGGGGAGTAGACGGAGGGGGCAGCGCCGGCCAGGTGGTCTGCCAAGAGGGGCCGGCGGGGGCAGTCACCCCTATAACTCCGGTAAAGGGGGAGAGGGGGGTCCTTGAAAGCGTGGCCACGGGCTTCCTCTGGGTTCTCGCAGGTCAGACGGCTGACCGTCGGGGACTCCATGGCTGTGAAGTTAAAGCTCAGGTCCGTGGGACGGGTATCCACAGGGACAGAGAGCGCTGCTCCAGCTTCCTGGCAAGGAAAGGTGTTGAGAGCACTGCAAGCCGAATCAATGGGACGCTAGCCTGGCCATTGTGTGTACCGAGAAAGGAAGGAAAGCGGAGGGAGCAAGCAAGCCCCCCTCCTCCCCTCCGAATGCAACAACTATGCTTGGCATTTTTGCTACAGGACCTTCACTCTTGTCTCCACAGACTCTGCACTGGCTTATTCCTATTTGCATAGCCAGGCTGCATCCTGGTAAGGCTTTTGCACATGGTTGGAAGCGATGCACTCTGCACATTTCCAGGGCCTCTGGGTGATGCAGTAAACATGTCAGCTTCTCCCAGATTCTGGCAGTCTGCATGGCTAATCAGGAACTGTTTGGGCAAGTTCTGCTCCTGCTGTCTTCTTCCCTGTGAGCACACTAGGCAACCAGATTGAGACATGTGAGTGTGGGGAACTTGCCAAGTAGCTTCAAGTCAGACTTTGAGAGAAATGGGGCTAATCACACTACAAGCTTTGGAATTGGGTTGTGGTAGGCTGTGTTAAGTAAGTAATGCTTACTTGTAATCTTGCTGGTAACCAAAGATTTTCGGAAAGTACTTTGCACATCCTTTTGTATCTGATGTAATCAGTTGTTGCTGAGTGAGCCATTGAAGCAAACCACATTTCCAGCTAGACAAAAGGCCTAGCATTCTGTAGGCACTTATGCAAACGCAATAGAGTCTTGTGGCATCTTTAATATCAACAAATTTATTGTGGGGTCAGCTTGGGTGGATTAGAACCCACTTAATCAGATCTGAGATCCTCAGCTGGCACATTTTTATACACGGCCATGTACTTGGGTTCAGAGTGAAAAATGTCCACAGTGGACTTAGTGGTTCATGAAATCCAAGGAGCAGCTGTGGGGTTCTTCTAAATGGAAGTCAGCTAGCCAGGCTGGTCTATTGTAACAAAGTTCACATCATAAGGTCAGTGAAGTACTCTATTAGTTTGACTTACTTTTCAACATCACTTTTATTAGGACCACCTCTTGCTTGTACACTGCACTGTGAGTATCAGTTGGGCCTAAGAATTAGTTTGTTGATCCTGTGGATAAAATTCTTGGAAGAACATTCCTTTGGGAATCATCTGGGTTTACTTGCATGTACATAGGCTGAGGATTGTGGTTTAAATTAACACACTAGATTCAACCATCAGCAGCAGGCGTTTTGAGTCATGCAACCCGAAACACACACAGCACGGTCCATTACGCTGCCAGAGATATGCAGAGCTGAACACTTGAGACCCTCGCCCCCCCCTTCCTACAGTTTCACTGCTTGAAGCCAGTAATAACTGAACTGAAGTGTAGATCAAATAGGTTTTATTTACATGGTAGTGGCTGAGATTTTAAAAGCTTAACCTTGATTTATAAATGACATGGGGGGTGGAGTTAGAGTAGCAGATTTCACAAAGCTTCACTCCAGCTTGTATTTGAGTTTCTTTAATAATTGTCCTGCTTTGGGAAGGAAAAAAAATGGAATTAGTGTTATAGGTTTTCCTTCGAATGCAGAAGCTTTGGGGTACTACATGTTAAGCTTAAAAGCAAGAGGAACCTTTGGTGCAGGCCCGTAGCTACAGTGGGGCATCTCGGGGCTAGGCCCCCTGACTTCCCATCCAGCCCAGGGCCCCAAGTGAAGGCAGGTGCAGGAAAAGAGCCGGGTATTCCTTTAATTTGATTAGGCAGTGCCCCCTGAGAAATTTAAATGGCCTCTGACTTAAAAAATCCTGGCTCTGGGCCTGATTTGGTGGGTTTGAAATGCTGTTGAAAACATAATTCATATGGAGTATTGTTACCCTGCATTTATAGTGCTGCTGTGATCATGACAACTATGTACCATTCACATTAGGAAGTCTGAACCTGCATAGATCTGCACAACTTAGATAAAAGCCATTTATCTTAAGAAAAATTAACTCTTTTACATTCTGGCCTATACTAGCATTACAAGCAGATGAAGATATGCTGGTCATTTCCACATGGATTCTCCGACCCAAGTTTAATGCTGTTGTAAAGTGTTTTCCCCCCTTCCTGCTTCCCTTCAGCATTGTGGTGCATTTGTACACTTCCTGGGGTTTCCCTGGATTTTCTCCGATCTTTCTCAAGCCTGCTTTTGCTCTGAAGATTTGGGAAAGATTGCAGTAAAGCCGTGGTAACTGCTGTGTGGGTGGGGAAATTTGGATGTTCCTGCCCACATGGCAGCCATTTCCCGCTCCCTGTCTCTATGGTAGCCATTTCTTCCATGACACCAGGGGGCTTTTGTTTTAAAAATGGCAATAGAATATTGTTATAGTGCTATGTAATTAAAATATACATACCAGGTTCTCTGAATTAACAGCTTTCATTTTTTGGAGTAATCTCTAACCCTTTACCTTATGGAGATATAAGGGGAAAGGCATATATCTGCAGCTGAAGGGGTATTATATCACTATATCACTATAAATATTCTATTTCCAATTTTAAAAACAAATCGAAAACAACAACCTGTGACACGGGGAGAGGAGGGTGGCTGCTGTTGGGGCACTGGGGTAGGGAAACTGCAGGGAAACCTGTCACATGGAAGCTGCACTGTTGCTGTGCTATATACTGTGTAGTACCTACTGCTGAGGCCCTAAACTATGTCAGATTTAAGAGATCCCACAGCATCACCAAAAATTGTGTATTATTCGAATGGTAATTTTTTAAAAATAGAGCTCATTATAATCTGAGGCCCTGAACTGTAGCAGAGAATGGGAAGAAAACATCTTTTAGAAGTTGCCTAGTAAACTGTTCAGAATGCTCCCCAGTCCACAAGTGGTTGAGAAGCACTTTGAGGGTCTGCAGTGCTCAGCGGTTCCCACCTGTTTTCTCCCAATGACAATACTCCTGGTCACAGCTAGGCACAGATTTGCTCAAAGTAAATACATCCTTCCCAGGTCCTTTCTGTTTCACAGCTCTTTTCTCATCTGCCTATTAGGGAGATTAGCAGCTGTACCCTTCTCTACTAATATCTTGAAGAAAGTTCTGCATGTCCAGTGGCATGACGACAAGTTCTGTCCTGCATTTATGCCCCTTAATGATTAGAGGTGTGAAATAGTGGCAATTTGGCAGACACTTTAGCCAACCTAGATGCAGTTGTAGAATGCAGAGAAACAAAGGCATATATATATAGAGAGAGAGTGAGTGAACTTCTTTAAAGACCATGCATTAATATTTGTGTGCATCCCCTTGTACTGCTAGTCTTGATACACGTAATGGTTCTATATTTCATAATTTGCTACCAGTTTTGGATTATACATAGGCTGCTTTGAATTCCTATTCAATCCAATGCATCACCTAATCAGTTTTCATTTGGCATTTAGTGGGCTAAGAAAATCTGTACCAGTGGTACTTCCCTTACTTCTCAGTAAACATGCCTAGGCTTGGGCTGTAAATGTCTGACATTTCTACCAAACAACAACAACAACAAAATGAAAACCCACAGACCTGTCCTCTCCTCTGGGCCATGTGGCACATCCACAGAAAGGACAATCAAGTTTGCCAGTGTGAGACATGAGAAGGCAGATAATGTGTTGTGTCAATGCATGGTGTGTAGACTTCCACACAGGCCAAGAAAGCAGAGCGCATTCGCAAACAAAATGAGAATGACTTTTATTTCATGAACTTAATATGAGCCAGCTTGTTACTGTTCCCTCTGCTATTAATACGTATAAACTTGTGTTTAGAAATCACATTTAAACTACACAAGTATCACTATGACTTTATTTTCCTAGGTAAAGGAATTATAAATATATTTCAAATTTAGATTTGCCTGAATGTAACTTAGTGATACATATTATTACATCCTGACTCTTAAACCAACAATTTGGCTTGCTACTCATCACTAAAGAAATTTGTTCTTGCTCAGCATTAAAGCTGGATTCAGCTGTAGTCCTGTTCATGCTTATTTGGGAGCAAGTCACCTTGAATTCGGAGCTGCGGTGGTTCAAGTGGTTAAGACACTGAACTGCAGGCTGTGGAAGGTCAGTAGTTCGAGACCCGGGTGCCGCAAGACAGAGTGAGCCCCCGTCTCTAGTTCCAGCTCCTGCCAACTTAGCAGTTCGAAAGCAAGAAATTGCAAGTTGATAAATAGGGACCACTTCGGTGGGAAGGTAACAGCGTTCCTTGCGCCTTGGTGTTTAGTCATGCCGGCCACATGACCACGGAAACGTCTTCGGACAGCGCTGGCTCTTCGGCTTGAAATGGAGATGAGCACCGCAACCCTAGAGTCGGATTCGACTGGCTTTCAAGCAAGGGAACCTTTATCTTTTTACACCTTGAATTCAGTGGCATTTAACTTCTGGGAAACATGCAATAGAGTCAGGCTGCTAGCCTCTTTACAGTTTATAATTGATATACTTGGACCAGAGAATTTGTATGGGCTCAGGACAAATCTTGATAGTTCCAAAATAAATTCCCAATAAATTCCCAAATATTGTTTAGGAACAGGATAAAGTTTAGGGCTTTTATTATTGATAGTCTGACTATTTTTGGACGTTGTACAAGATGGGTGCTGTTTGGACAGCCTGTTGGAGACAGATTTCATACTTTAAAAAAATTACAGAGATGGTTTTGGAAGGTAAAATGAATGTTTTAAAAGAACCTTGAATTCACACCCAGAAATCTTGCAGTGTAAACATTTTTCGGATTCACCTTTTGCATTTTGGTCTCTGTGAAATCTGAATTTGTGCTAAATGTGTGTTTCTTCCTCACTTTCATGTAAAAAAGGAAGTTTGTAAGCAGATGGTAGAACTGAAATTTGGGGGTGTCAGCTGAAAGCTTATTTCCACATGATTGAAAGTTAATTTTGTGGAATTAGACAGATCTGATGCCTAAGTGTTCAACATGCTTGCCAAAGGGTAATTTTCACTGCACAGTGGGAGGGACTGATTTCTGAGTAAAGGTTTTGCTGAAATTGTTATTGATTGATGATGAACTGCCCTTTATACCTCCTATTTCCCTGTCTTGACTTTCAAATCAAGAACAGCAAAAATTTAAGCTACTTGCATTGTTGTGGTAGCTGCAGCATTATATTAAGAAACATTTGTTAGTGGTGGTTTAATCTTACAGAGGGTCTTGACAAAGGTGAATTATCCTATGATCTGGGAGATTTCTAGTTCAGATTTCAGCTGTGCCACAGGTGGCATTAGGAAAGTCTCTCAGCCTCAGCTGTCAATCAGCAATAGGAAATAATAATACTGGCTGATTTTGCAGGGATGTTGTTAGGATATGAAGCTTTGAACACTGAAAGCACAATATAAATACTCAGTGTTACTCTTATATTTCTGCTTAGCTATAGTTGATAAGAGGGTATCTTAAACTGCAAAAGGGAACAATAACTTGCATCCCAAAACTGTACAAAGTCAAACAAGCTAAAGATTGTAAAGCAGTATTAAAAGTGTTAGATAAATGATGATCATGCTAAAAAAGGGTTTTTTAACGTTTAGAAGGTGGGAGAAAGTTTCTTTATTGGAATCTGGACACCAGATGCATTCCTTCAAAACACCCCATGCGGTGGGAGAAGAAGCTGCCATAACTTCTCTTATCTGTTCCCTCCCAATCTTTTCATTGTCCTTTATCTGCAGTGCAACACATCTGGAGTCCTGCTTGCCACAGCACATGTAGGCTTGAGACAGGCAACAGAACCATGGAGAGAATGCAGGGTAGAAATACAGTGGCCTCATCTCCAGTTGCACTTGGATTTAAATGTATGCACCCACGAGCACCCAACATGGCAATTCTTGCTGGGGGTGATGCTATTATGCAGTGGGTATGATGGCCCACCTTCCTAGGTCAGCAGAGGTTTCCAGCTTCACTGAAAATTGTTCATTCCACTGTTATAGAACAAGAAACAAACAAACTCTCTATAAATCCAAAATCTGAAATGAATGTTGTATTTGTAATAAACTGCATGTGGCTCTCTTTGTAAGAAAGCTGCTGGTGATTATTATGAAATATAGTAATTGGCAATGAGTTAAGATTTCTCCATTTTACATTACATGGCCTACTTTCGGGCTTGACTCTAAATGTCTGTTGTAATTCTTTCCAAGCTATGGTGATGTTAGCAATGTTGCACATAAGCCTAAACAAACAATGCAGAAATTCCTCAGTGATACGTCTTTCTAGCATTAGGACAACTAAATACAGAGGACATAAATGGTGGTTAGAACAAAAATACTTATGATGATTCACATAGTAAACACATAGAGGGCCTACCCTTTGCATTACAAAAAACACAGAAATTGTTCTCTTCAGCTTCAAGACAGGAAAAAGTCAGTTGAAAAAGAATTCAGGTTTCAAGTCTCTATTTTTTAATTATTATTCTTCCCCTTCCCAGGATGTTCTCAAATACTTTCCCCATGACAGGTTCTGTAGTTGCATAGCTAGAGCATGTATGGTCTTCATTTTCTTAGCTGGATTAAGATGTACTACTCTTCATTAAATGTTTCCTGTTCACAGAGTGTGGCAACTTTAAAAGCATCCCTAGCAATGAAGAACAGCTTATTTTAACAGTCTATTAAAATAAGGTAAACAGGTAGTACTGCTAATGAATAATGAAAGGAGCTGTTAAGAGCTTCCAGAAGTGTAGTTACTCTTAGGGAGGCACTAATATTGTGGGTTGTGCTGACTGGCATATAAAGACCTGCATAAATTTAATGCCAATGTGATGCATCTGTCTTTGATTCTCTTGCTGAAATGTTGAAGGGTCACTTTGTATTCTGGCACAATATGGGCATGCTACTTCTAGCCCAGTTGTAGGTTTCCGGGTAAAATTGAAACACGTCGTCTCTTTAAAATAATGTTTACTGGCTTTCCTTTGCTGTTGAAAGCAGAATAGCTCTCTACTGAACAATTCCCAGGGCATTTTTGGCAAGTAACCTGCAAGTGAGTAATAACTCTTATGCTGTGAAAGATCACCCTTTCCTTTGAGTGCTTGCTTGGATCTGGGCAGGTAAATTAGTATAGGAATTGACTGTGACCCGGGGAGAGAGAGAGACCCAGAGAGCAAGCCTCAGCAGGTCTACTCAGAGTCCTGCTCAACTCTGTTCAGTGGGGCTTACTCCCAAGACAGGCCTCATAGGATGGCATTGTTAAACAACCTGAGACCGGGAGAGGGGTTGTGGCTCAGTGGCAAAGCATTTGCTTGGCATGCAGAATACCCCAGGTCCAGTCCCTCCCCCAGCATCTCCAGTTAAAAGAACCTGGCAGTAGGTGATCTGAAAGACCTCTGCCTGAGACCCGGGAGAGCCGCTGCCAGTCTGAGTAGACAGAACTGGCTGTGATGGACCAAGGGCCTGATTCAGTATAAGGCAGGTTCATGTGTGTGACTAGCCAATTTTTTTTAAAAAAATTCATCACCTGCCCTTGAAATGATGGCTGTTTGATGATCTCTGCTGAACACGTACTAGTGGGAAGCAGGACCATATGGGGGTTGTGGAGAAAAATAGACAACTTTTTTGTGACCTTGAACAGTGCCATCTCTGCATGTGCCATACTTTGGCCCACAGGCAAAGAGCATGGAATGAAGTCTGGATGGCTATTCAGTGGCTGCATATCCCTTTCTTCAACACTGTGGACGGGTATCAAAACACTGGCTTTAAATGTTGCAGGAGTAGTAGTCTCTTGTCTCATCTCTGTCTCCTGCCATTGTGATCTCTTCCAGCTGTAGCTGCTGCTCCATGGGAGTTCTGCTGTGAGAATGGGAACAACAATACAGAGGGGGCAGCAACCAGGGTATGATACTGTTGTTTTCCTCGGCCAGGAAAAGCACTGGACTGTTGTGGCTGCTTTCAACTGTTCTTCTTCTATGAGAAAGAAGAGACTGAAGATACATCAGTCATGTACTGTATTTTCCTAGATGTGGCGCATGGCCCATAACTACTGTCAGCCTGTGCACCCTAATGTTCCATCTGTATGTCTCTGTTTTTTTGGCCCTGTTAACTTATTCCAACAATGGCATGAAAGCTGCATGTTATTATATACTTCTGCCATTTGTGTGTAAATATGGGGAGCATGTGTGCAGTCTAATTATGGCCCCGGTCACATGGAGAATTGCAGCGCAAAAGGCACGAATGTCGGGCGGATTTTTGGGGCGCGATCACACCGCAACATCTGGAAAGTATAGCGCACCCGTGGCCAACCCGTGGCATCCTGCCAAAGATGCTGAGTTAAAAAGTACCAAGGAAAGTGCACTAGTATCCGGAAAACATGCGGCAGAAGTGGGCGTCTGATTGCGGGAGCACCAGTATCCCGTGGCATCTGGCGCCCATCCACGTCCCGTCACAAACTGGATGTTTTTCATAAGCGCATGCGCACAAACACAAAACTGAAAGCAGTGCTGCTCCGCGGAACTGCGCATGCGCACAAACGCAAAACGCTTGTGTGATCACACCGCACTGCTTCTTTGCCATGCTGCAGCATCGCCGTGTGATCGCCAGCTAACAGCCTAAGCATGGAGACTCGGGGAACCATGTGATCGGGCTACTGCGCTTTATTTTGCTCCGGGGCAAACAGCCATGCTCCCCCCCCCCGCGTTATTTGGCCCGTGTGACCAGGGCCTATGTAGGCCTTTCCAATTTGACTGTCCATTGTGGGTGATTATTGGGTAGGAAAGGTGTGTGTGATTGACCCTGCCTGTGTAATCCTGGTATTCCCATACATACTGTTCTGTAGGACCATGTTATGGGCAAGCAGCTATCACTGGGATGTGTGTGTGTATGGGGGACAGAGAGTTGACCCCATTTGTCTTCCTCCTGACACCAGTGCTCACACAGAATGATGGCAGGACTGTGCCTAGCTACCTAGGGGTCATTCTTTATTCATCACAGACAACCAAGGTTGCTAAAACTGTTACCAATGGCCTTAAAGGAATCGGACCTACAGTTGACTAATTTAGTTTGCCTTTGTTGATACACTGACAAGGTATAATGTGAGCTAAGGTCTAAGACTTCTAGTGATTTTAAAGTGCAGTGTATTATATGGTCAATTTTATTTTTTTACAAAAGAAGGCCAGAATTGTAAAACACTGTGGTAATATCTCTGTCTGGTATTATTTCTGCATTCCTTTAACTGAAGTAATTCAGATACAAAAGATTTTTTTTTAAAAAAAACTCTCTGTTGATCTCAAGTAAATCCCTCATATCCCTTGTAGTCTGTGTTTGTAACATTTGCTTTTCAAGTTCACTGGGCCTGAATATACGTTGACTTTAGACGGCAGAATATGTGTGTGTTGCCTCTTTCTATTGTATATTACAAAACAGTAGAAAGGATTTAAGGCTGCTGAAAACAAGGATAAAGTACAGGTTCTGAGCATGTAACTGCTGAACAGTTGGGCTCAGTCATGCTGACCATGGAGTTTTTATGAGGTTTGGAGTTTTATGTTACATAAATGCTTAAATGCATTCTTGGATGGAGTGAGTGAAGTTCTCCTGGCTCCTTGGGAACATTTTGTGTTACAGCCTGCTTTGTTTCCTAGTATTGCAGGGGTCTGCTGGTTAAGCTTCAGTGTCTCCAAACAAATTGCTGCACCAGATCTTGGTGGTTATTAGCTTTTACAATTTTTGCTAGGAAAACCAATACTTACAATCAACGTATGCTTGAAATCACAATTGTATAAATGAAACTAAGTTTGGGAAGGTGTATTGAAATGAGAAAGTGAATTTGTGGAATAGGTGAATCCTGCACAGGGAGCAAAGGGCAAGGAAACAATTCTGCTTCCCTGGGCTGAGTGTAGAAATGGGCCTGGGGTCTGCGGATGTGAGCCACTGACTTCTGTATCTAGACCCCAAGAGTGCCACCTCTGAGGTGCATCCCCTCAGTCAAGGTATAATCATGTCAAGCTAGGAACCAAAGAAGTGATGGGAGGAAATGGGATTGCCTCGGCAAGAAATCATGGTGACTCATGAGAACAACATGTCCTGCTGCTTGAACTATGCAGAGGGGTGAAACAAGTCACCAATGAAGGTGCCACAAGAAGGCTACCAGGGAGTGAGTCCAAACTACGTTACATATTAAGGTCATTGTTGTGGCTGTTGTAGTTAGGAGACAGCTTGTATGAGAAGTAGGAAGAAAGGAAGTTATGAGAAGGAGCCTGTTAGATCAACAGCCCAAACATTTGTGTGCCCACAACAATGCAATGATTGCTATATGCAGAGGTGAAGAACTGCCCTCTTTCTGTTTCCTTTACAGCCACCAATAGGGTCCTCTGCTCGTTGCCCATCCCCATCTCCTTGGACCAGGGGTCCTCAGCTTGCAGCCCCCAAGCTCTTTCTATGTGGCCCTCCAACCTACTTGGTTTGCTGCTATCACCCCCAAGGCATTTTTCCTCACAACCACACTGTTATTCCTGCCTCAAGAGGCACACACCTATTGCTGTTCTTCCTGTCCCTTTCTTGCAACAACAACAACAAACAAAAACACAACAACAACACACTAGCAACATTATTTCTTCTGGTCTCCATGGTTCCTTCTCTCAGCCCCCCCCCCCCTCTTGGTCTTATTCTCCATACTAGCATTTTGGCCATTCTGGGTGCTTTGCTAGCCAGCGAAGCTCAGGTACCCATACCACTCAGCTTTTTCATTCCCCCTCTCCATGCATTACCATGTTGAAGGCAATGTATGGGTGTAAGGAAGATAAAGCAGCAGTGTGAATGGGTAGAGGAGATGTCTGGCCTGCTGTTGTAAAAGGGCTGGCATTTTTGCAAAATAAATAAATAAAAAGGATACAAAGTGTTTTGGATACTGAACATTTCTACAGGCTCCACCCATCAAGGCTCCTCCAAGTGGCTTCCAAGGTTAGTGATGAGGTTGCTGCTGCAGGAAAAAGTATTCTTCCTTCCTCAACAAGAGTTGGTTGCTCTGTCTTCTTCCTTTGCTTGCTTCTGCCTCTTCTCCCCCTCCCACTCAAGCTTGGAGTCTTCTCATGCATCTGTGATTGCAGGAGCTGGTGAGTATCCCCTTGGGTTGAGAAGGAAGGCATACTAACTTAGCAGGAGAGCTTATGGGATTTCCCTTCCCACATCTTTCTCCAGCCAAGCTCCCCTCCCCCCAGCTGCCATTTTGCTTCTCATGATTGAGGCTTGGCTGGTAGGTCATGTGTCTGTGCACCCTGCATATAATTTGGAGCCAACTTCATGGTATATCCTCTGTTCCAGGTGGGAGGCTGCCCTTTCATTCGCTATTTCTCTCTACCTGCCCTTTTTTGGAGGGCCCCAATTTAAAAAGTATTAGCATGTGTAGATTTAAACCTCAAGGAAGTATGTTTATTAAGAAATAACTCTCATAGTATTCAATGTACGTAGGATTGTAACTCTGCCATCTGGTAAGTCAGATTCCCAATCCATTTTTAAAACATTCTTCCTAGCCTGTGCATATGGCCCGATACTCCTGAGAACTGTAGAGGCAGGGGTCTTCTTTCCCATGGTCGAAATGAAAATCACCAGCTAATAGCAGCTAAAGTGGCGTGGATTTTATGGGAAAGGAAACAGAGACCCTCAAAACTATACTTCTCATATTTTTATTTATCCAAGGATAATATTGAAAGTCTGCAACTGCTACTCTGCTTAAAATTCTGTAAGAAGATGTCTGCAAAAGAAAGTGGTGTTTCAAAGAAATGAAAAATTGCTGATAAGCATCATGTCTTTAATGACAAATGGACTACTGAATACTTCTTTGTTTTAAATAAGGATAAAGCAGTTTGCCTGATATGTCTTGAAATTCTCTCAGTATTAAAGGAGCACAGTGTTAAAGGGCACTTTGAATCCTCCTGTCACAAGAACTACTCGATATATCAAGGAGAGGTGCAAGTGAACAAGATACATTCTCTTTTAAAAACCAATGTTTTTGCAGCAAAATAGTTTTAGAAAGCATGTTGAGGAGAACCTGTCTACTGTGAGGGCCAGCCATAATTTTGCTAAATGTATTGCTGAGAGTGGTAGCCCCATTCACTGATGGTGAATTCGTTAAAAAGTGCGTGGTTAAAGTAATGGAGGAAATGTGCCCTGATAAGGTATCTTGTGTTAGTTGTGTCAGTTTATCTGCATCTACAATCACCAAGTTTGTTGAAAAATTAGGAGAAGAGCTGTACATGACACTGTCAAGGCAAGAACTTTTGATCTCCCCCCCCCCCATGGCATTAGATGAGAACAATGACATTATAGACACTGCTCAACTACTAATATTGATCAGGGGGATAGATTCCAACTTCAGAATTACAGAAGTGTTGTGTGCACTGCAGAGTTTGAAAGGCACTATAACTGCAGAAAGCATATTCTTGAAGGTGTGTGAATCAGTAGAAAATCTTGGTCTGAGTTGGGATAAAATGGAAAAGCATCACAACTGATGGTGTGAGAAGTATAGTGGGAAGTAAAGCTGGTGTACATGCAAGAATCAATGAAGAGATATTGAAATTAAATGATACACTTCCCATGCAATTTCACTGCATTATTCATCAACAAGCCTTGTGTAGTAAGATTCTTCAGTGGGAAAGTGTGATGCGTATTGTTGTATCTAGCGTTAATTACATCAAGCATCATGCCCTTACTAATCATCAGTTTCAAAATTTTCTCTCAAGAGATAGATGCAGAATGTAGAGATGTATTGTACCAAGCAAAAGCCAGGTGTCGTAGCAGAGGCAACGTCCTCAAACATTTTTTTCACTCTTCATCATGAAGCTGATGTCTTAAGGAGAAAAGAAAAGGTCAAGAAATATTTTCTGACCCTGGATGGATTTTTGATTTGGCTTTCTTAACTGATATCATAGAGCATCTGGACACACTGAATCTAAGGTTGTGTGGGAAAGGAAAGCTTATGTGTAGCATGTATTCTGAACTGAAAGCTTTTGAAGCAAAACTTAACATTTTTGTGAAGCAAGTTAGTGAAAGTAACTTTTCAAACTTCTCATGCTGCAATGAACTAAAATCTGAGGACGGGAATTTACAATTCAATGTTGAAAGACACATCAAAGCACTGAACCTATTGCAGGTAGAATTCCAGAACAGAATCACTGATTGAAATAAGCACAGAAAGGAAATAATAATGTTTCAAAATCCATTTGAAGTGGCACCAGAAGATGCAAGTAACTTTTTCAGATGGAACTAATTGATTTGCAAGCCAGCGATCATCTCAGAGACATTTACAAAGAAAATTGTGTGCTAGATGTCTATTGTGGCCTACCTGGTATATTTATCAACCTAAACAAATTTTCTGCAGGCATGTTCACAGTCTTTGGCACCACATACATCTGTGAACAAATGTTTTCCAAGATGAAAATTGTGAAATCCAAGTGTAGATCAAGACTTACAGATTAACATTTACATGACATTTTAAGGGTGTTTGTCACAAACCTTATATTGGACATTAATGCCTTGGCTAACAGAAAACAGCCACAAAGATCACACTGACTAGGTAAGTGTGTGTAGCTAGTTAAAAGGGTTTGACAGTAAAATATTGTTCCAAAATGGATTGCATCCAAGTTCACATTTCTTCATTGACCTCTGAATGTTTACTTTTGATCTAAATAGGTAGGTTAATAATTTTGTTACATTTTGATTTAAGATGTGGTCCTCTTTAAGCATTGGGCACGCTAGTGTGACCCCCATGTGCCAAAAGGTTGGGGATCCCTGCCCTAGACTATGCTGATATAGGAACATATAGCTGTGCTTTTGAACTTTCTATTAGGCTACGAGAGAGGGCGAGAGTGTGTCTAAGCCCATTTCCTTGAGTACACACATTTATTCTACAAAGTGGTAAGAAGTGCTATAATCTGTAATGTAGCCTGGTCATTTATTCTGAGCATGTTCACCACTTTGCATGAAAAATTGAAAATGCCAAAAACAGAACCAGGATTATAATGGAGATGCTGCTTGTGTGCTTCCTTAGTTTTGTTCTATTAGCTTAATTATTGAACTGTTGTCAGAACATTCTCAAAATTAGAAGCCAGCTGGTAAGCCAACAGGTAAACAGATTATCTTGGCAAGTGTCATTGTGAAATGGGAGGCTTATCCACAAAGAGACAATGGCATGCATTACTACTAGGAAGATTAAAAATTGTCACCCCAAACTGAGGCACATGTAGGACACTTGCTGGTCTGGTTAGACGACGACAGCTTCTGGTCTCCTAACAGCTTCTCAACTGAATGTTGGTAAAACACTTGAATTTCTCATAGCTGGTATCATTCTGGGGGGGAAAGCAAGGGGATTCCTGGTTTGCATTTAGGATAAGCATGAATCTAGTCATTCAGTGACTTAGTAACAATTTTAAAGCATGGCAAATATATTACCTAATTATATGGATATAATCAACTCAGAAGATATTACATCCTAATGTAGGTATAGCACTCTCTGCCATAGTGTTTCAGAAGGGTAAGATCTTATGGGGCATTCCCCCCCCTTAGCAAATTCAACATCTTTTACACGGTGCATCATTCTAGTAGTTGAAGAGTCTGGCTCACAATCAAGAGCTAACTTTTATACAGGCCCAGTGCTGGTTGCCAGAACTGGGATTCATCTGCTATTGGTTTCCAGAATGTAGTAATTGGTAACATAGCTATAAACTGGTGATAGCTAACAGCTATAAACTGGTGATAATATTGGGGGGTACAGCAAGGAAATTAAGATCAAGCAGGTGCTGGCTGACAGAAGGAAAACCGCCCTGATTTGCCAGTCATATTTCATCACTGAGGTATCCAGGCCTGAGACTGCCTGATTGCGAAGAGGACATTTATAGGAGCCTCAGCCAATCAGAAAGTATCAGACCCGGGAAAATCCCATAAGGGAATGACAACTATCTCCAGACTATGGAATCAGTTTTCCTGGAGAAAACAGCAGCTTTGAAGGGCAGATTCCATATATTTTCAATTCTAGGTGAAATCCTTCTCAATCCCAGTAGGAACCACTAGGGAAATTCCTAGAGATTGGGGGGGGGCTGAGGAAGGTGGGGTTTAGGGAGGGGAGGGACCTCAGCAGAACACACACTCCAAAGGAGCCATCTTCTACAGGGAGACTGATTTCTGTAGTCTGAAGCAATGTTCCCTCTAAGCTGAGTTTTTTTTTTTTTTTAACAATCATCAAAGTTTATTCAGAATATAATATACATAAAAAGAGAAGAAAAAGGTTATAAAGCAATAAGTTCTTAAAACATATACAATTAAAAGATTATATCATTGAACATATTCAAAAGCATAGCTCATAATACACTAAAGGAAAACCATCAAAAGGGAAATTCTACTAAGGGAAAATAATCTTCATAATAGCTCTATCGATCACAGTTATGAACCATATAGTATAAGTTGATGTTTTGCAGTAGAAATTGTTTCCCACGTAAACTTGTCAATTGCAATCTTGTCTAAAATCGGATTCCATTTATTCAAAGGGTCATAAAATTCACACTCATTTTGCCTTTCAGAGTTGTAAATAGAAAACTTTTCTAACAGAAACAAATCCCACACTTTATGTAGCCATTGAATAGGAGATGGAACTTTTGCATCTTTCCACCGCTGTGCAAGAACCATTTTAGCGGCTGTAAGTAATACATTTATTAAATTTTTAACTCTCGAAGTATATGCAACAGGTGGCCATAAGTTTAACAAAATTAAAGTTGGGTCTAGTGGTATGCTATACCCGGTTAAACCCTCTAAGCTGAGTTAGTGTGAGTTGGCTCACAGTTTTTTAGCCTCCAGCTCACAACTGTCATAGCTCAGGAAGGATGACTTCAAGGCAAACTGACTTATGCAGTAACCAAATTGCCTGCTCACAACTTTAATGCCAGCAGCTCACAAAGTAGAATTTTTGGCTCACAAGACTCCACAACTTAGAGGGAACATTGGTCTGAAGGCTGGCAACCAAATACCACCAGTGTTTCCTCTAAGCTGAGTTTTTAGCCTCCAGCTCACACGTTTGTCTTAGCTTAGGAAGGATGGCTCCAGAGCAGATTAATTTATGCAGTAGCCAAATTGCTCACTCACAACTTTAATGCCAGTAGCTCAGAAAGTAGAATTTTTGCTTACAGACCCCACAGCTTAGAGGGAGCATTGAATACCACCCCTGAATCTCTAGGAATTTCCAGAGTTGACAAGCCTAGAGACAATGATCATCTAATTTGTTGAGACTGGGTGTTGATTTTCCTTTCTCCCTGTAATTCTGCTAGATATGAGCAGATGTTGCAGGAGGTGATGCTGAAGAGGCACATGACTTTCATGTTGTACTGAGTTGCGAGGAAGGTGGAAACCTGCTCCCTTATTATTGAGACTGATAGCTGTCATGCTACTTGTCAATCTGCCCTAAGTCTTCAGCACATGTTATTTCTACATTATTTTTCACTGCAAACTAGAAGGACCAAAAATAAGTGAGACAGGGCTCAATATGTTTCCCACATCCTATCTCATGAAGAACATAGATGAATGACCGGGGGGTGGGTGGGCGCAGAAACCTGATGGGAAAAAAGTTTCTTCAGTTGAATAACAGGACCAGTAACACTGGACCCAAACAGACTGCAACTAATTTAGTTTTAAGTAGAATTAGATCCACTTTCTGGTTGTTGGTTAATGCAGAGTTAAAAGAATTGGATTAGAGAAAAATCTGGTGAGGGCTGTAACTGAAGCATGTGTTGACACAATTAATGCCAAGGTTACTTCCTCTGTGGCTGTGGGATAGCCTACCAAGTGGGAAAAGAACTCAGAAAGGGCAGATAATTGTGGGTTTTCTTTTTCATTTTAGCAACTAAAACCCCTGAAATCTTTCCTCCACATATGACAATCCACCACAGTTTTCTACTACATCATCAAAGTGGTTGTAACTTCCTGATCTTTGGTAGCATAAATAGCCAAGTTGGCAGACGGGTCCCAGATCTTGTTACTTTATCCTCTATTCTTGCCATGGAAAGATTATATAATTCTTTTTCATAATCATTTTTATCATTTGTCTATCTGCCTCTGTTAGCAAGCTGATGCTTCATCTTGAAAGTAGAAGTCTAGCCCTTTGGTATTCATTGAAGGACTGGGACTGATGATTTTATCTTTGCCTAAATGGGACAATCAGTTAGAGTGTTGGAAGTTTAATGCCATGCCACTGGAAGTTTTAGGTTGTTATTCATATACAAAGTAGATAACACTTGATCACATTTGATGACATCTGTTTTAATGAGGACATCTATATACTAATAGCGAAGTTGGCCAAATCTTTGGACTCTTAAATCCAATAACTGGAGTTATGAATAGGCAAGACAGATCTTTCTACAACCCCCAGGTTGGTAGAAAAATGGGAAATCTTTTTTAAAAATCAACAACATTGTGGAGGTTAAAAAACCTGAAAATGATAAAAAATAGTGCCTGTAGCTTTAAGCAACTGATTCTCTCAGCTCCTATTGCTAGGCAACCACAGTATTCCAGGCTGGGTTTCCCTTAGTAAAAAGCAGGGGGAAAGGGCAGGGCCCTTTTCAGGCCTGTTTCTTGCTTTTGAGAAAGGACTCATTGGGGCCAGGTTTGAGTCCTTGGATTGCCAGCTCCAGGTTGGGAAATTCCTGGAGATTTTGTGGTGGAATCTGAGGAGGGCAGGGTTTGGGAAGAAGAGAGGCCTCAGCAAATTTAATGCCATAGAATCTACCTTCCAAAGTAGTTATTTTATTCAGGGGAACAGATCTCTGTCATCTGGAGTTCAATTGTAATTCTTAGAAATCTCCAGGTCTCGCCTGGAGATTGGCAACCCTATGCCTGGAAGCAACTTCTTGTTGACTTGGTACCACCCAAGCTGCATGTCTTCTGGGTTCCCCTTTGTATTAGAGACTAAGGTTTATGTCAGAGGATTAATTTGGCACTTTTTGAAAATCATAGTCAGATGCATTTCTAGAGGAAGAAGAAAAGATTGGATTTATACCCCACCCTTCACTACCTGAAGAATTCTCAAGAGCGGCTTTACAATCCCTTTCCCCTCCCCTCCACACAACAGACATCCTGTGAGGTAGGTGGAAGAACACTGGACATTCATTTACCATAGATGTTCAAGAATTAGAGTGTTCACTACTTGCTAAAGTTTTGATGAACAGTTTTGGAATTTCTGTACTGGCTATCAGAATTCCAGATTCCCCCTTTGACTCTAACCATCCCACAGAATTGGGGATATAAGTTAGGTGTGGCTTCTTCCACCCATTTTTCTCTAGTCTGCTGTTTCCTCATCAGCTGAGCAGCCTATGTGAAGCCCTGTTTGAGACATTAAGCAGGCAAAGGGGAAGTTACTACCTTGTATCCCCATTCTGATATCCTGACCCGGATAGCCCAGGCTAGCTAAATCTTGCCAGATATCTGAAACTAAGAAGGATTGGCCCTAGTGGGAGACCACCAAGGAAGTCAAGGGTAGCTACACAGAGGCAGACAATGGTAAATCACCTCTGGACATCTCTTGCTTTGAAAGTCATATGGGATTATCGTAAAATGGCTGTGACTTGATAGCACTTTCTACCATCACCATCCTTACTCCGCAGAAAATGTAACGGTATAGGAGTGAATCTCTGGATTGCATTTTGGCTGCCCTGGCTGACTGAACTTTCAATATCCTTGTTGATATGCTGGACAATAATGTCAGAAATAATACTGATTTTGAGTTCACAACCTTGCTTTGATTGAAAATGGCAATACCCGGATTGGTGGGTGGTGTTGATGCCACTAGTTCCACTGCACACATCACATGTAAACCTCCTTTAAAAAACTAGGCATTTTGCCACCCTTAAGGAGGTCTTTGAGATCAACTGGTATCCACTGCCAGTGTTCTTAGTGTCTGAAGCTCCCAGATGGAACTATCAGCTTTCTAGAAACCTGAGTTTAAAAGCAAAATAAAGCTTGAGACACTGTCCCAGGGCAACATATAAAATGTTGCTGTAAGTTGTTGGAGTATGTCAAGATTTTGTATCCCAAACCATTGACTCACCTCTGAATAAAATATAATGCACTTAAAAAAATAATTTTCAGTCTTGAATGACAAGAGATAGGCCCACCATGGAAGTTTCAGGAAATAGCTATCAAGTGATTGGAAAGGTTGGAACAAAAAAGATGCTGTTACCCATTGCCAAGCCCTCAAAAATAACGGTTGAAAGCAGAACTCTTAATATGGTTTAATGGCACAAATATGTTGAAACACTACCATAATAAAATGAGTACAAATGGGATTTGAAAAACAAATGGGAAAATATTAACATGAGACTGCATCTGGATTCATGGGTGGGAGTTGCAAAGTGTCCTCATGTTCTCTTGGCAAACACAATGACAGTTCTGGTTCTTATTAGGACAGTTTAGAAGTCAACAAACTGCTGACCTTAATTAAGAAACTTTTCCTAATCTACAATCCTCTCCTTACAAGCAGTCCCTTGCTAAATCTTTTTAGGAGATTGGAAAATCTGTGTCTTGAATGCTCAGACTGTCTGGAAGCAGAGAGTTGTTTTTTCACTTTCACCTTAGTAATAACTAGTAGCAACAGTGAAAGTTCTCAACGATGACTGGTTTAAAAAAAAAAATAGAAACCTGCAATATTCTACAATAACAGAAGTACAAATTATTTCTCTGGAGTGGGCTTTTCTAGGCAAAACATGTTCAGTTGCTGCAGCTTGGGCCCTGAAATTCTGCTGGAAAGGGGAGGTTTATGTTGTGCACAATCCATCTTCTATCATGAATGGGGGAAATTATCTAGTCAAGGACAAGGTGCAGGAATTGTTAACATAGACAAATTCATTGTCAGACACAGGATATTGCAGGATGTTGGCTGATGTGCCAAGGATTAAAATTATATTTCTAAAAGTAGACCCATAGTCTGATATTATAGTTCTACAAACAAAATTCTGGCTCATGATACAGAGCAGTAGTAATACGTAGCTCACTTCAGTGCAGCTTTTTGTAGCCCATCAGATAAACTCAATTTTATTTTGTTTGGTAAATATCTTCAGGCTGACATTTTTGATCATTTTTGGTACTGTTCTCTTTGCAAGACTTTCTCTAATGGTAGCTGAGAAGATGAAATGATTAAACCAGTTGGGCAGAAGGCTACTGAGCAAATTTGTTGGCTGCTTTCTACTAAAAATAATTGGATTGGGTTCAATGTCATAAAAAGCAGTTTATGGCAGGGTTGTATAGCTCAGAACCTAAGCTATTAGGAAAGGAAAAGACAAAAGCCACTGTAGTATAATCATAGCTAGAATGTTGGACCTGGGGAGAGGTGTGAATTTTCTGGAAACTTTGATGCCGGGGGTATGAGAGGACTTTTGTTTTTCAGTTTTCTCTTTGGGAAAACACAGAGATTTTAGGAAAAAACTGAATAAATACAGTACTTTCTTATCAAGCCTAAACGTATTCTGCTACTCTAAGAACATAAAGTGTAAATTCACAACTTTCTCAGCGTATAAAATTGCATTATGTTGGCACGTTCATGCAGCTTAAAAGTATACATGTCTTAGTTTTGTTCAAACAAAATTGCAAACATACCTGACAAGATGGAAAGACAGAGACCACTGCAAACTATTGCTCTCTAAGCACATATATCTTTGTTTTTGCCATCTGTGAAGGGGGGAAATAAAAGCTGAAAATAGAAACCTTTTTTCTTTTTAGTAAACAAAGAATGATTATTACTTGGACTTAGAAACCTTCATTCTGTTAAAGCATTATGGTCTGTCTACAGATCTGGATATTGAATTAAACAACTCTGAAAATTTTAATCTCTTCACAAGCACATTGGTTATCCACACATATTATGTGCGGAATAAGTCATGTTTGAACAACAAACATGTTCTTGAACATGTGATGATATAATACATACTCAGGAATTGTGACAATGCTATAGATTGTGTTCCTCTTCATATTACACAAAAAGCATTTTGATCAAGCAAAGCCTTGTGTTAAAATCCATTTAACTCATTACAAATGAGAAAATATTTCAATCTCCAATAGTAATGTCCCCATGACAAAAACCAAAAACTTTTTTTTTCTTTGCTTTATGGAGTTGGTGGGATGTCAGACTTTTGGACCTGAGCGCGAATCCCAGCTGAGTCATGAAACTTACCATATCACCATCTTTCAATCTAACTTGCCTCACAGGTAGTTGTGAGAGAAAACTGGGATGTGGGACAAATCCATGTAAACCATACTGCACTCCTTGAAGGAATAGTGGATTACACAGTAATGACTGTAGAGGGGAATAGTGGCTGGTCATGGCTATGAATGGGCTACTAAAACTGTCATAGATTTCAATATCCAACATCTCAAAAAGAATGCAGAAAGGCACAGTACAGTTTATGGTCTCTGTACTGTGCACTTTCTAAATTTTTTGTTTAACTTCCAGAGAGACAGGGGGAGAAACTTAAATGTTTCCTTCCCCCCCTTGTCTCAGTATGTAATAGGGAGCCCAAATGGGCATCAGGATTGAAGCCTTATTGAAGACTAGCCTAATACCCGTGCTCCGCTCCGGTATTTAAGTTCCGTAAATCCAGTTATAATACTAATGATGTGAAGTCTGAAATGTGACATTTGTTGTAGGAATTCTAATGGAGAAGAGTGTAGTGTAAAATGAAGTGAGACATAGGTACATACTTTTTTCCTCTCTACCGAAGGACCTCTCTCTAGACCACATTGGTGGTTCTGCCCTCAGGTGCTAGGATCACGAGGCTGCTTGGTGAGCTCACTCTGGAGCAGGCCACATAGAACTGTCCATTTAAGAAGCAGTCGTCTGTTACGTCAACTCCTGCTACCTTCCACAAAAGCGATGGCCTCTATACTTGTGTTCCTGGATTGTTTTGCTCATACGGAGGCTGTGTTGTTCTGAGCACCTCAGGGTGATCTCACTGGTCCTTGGCCTGCGCCGCTCAGTGCCTCGCAAGAGTACTATATGCAAATGTCTTTGCCACATTCCTAAGTTGCCTCCTCCTTGTAGCGTTGTTGTATCTGGCTCGACGTTTGCCAGGAGCTTTCTTGAGGGGAGTAAGATGTGAGAGGTGTGAGTGGGAGTTGGTGTGAGGAAGTGGTGATGTGGTGGACATTTCTTCAGGTTCATGAGGGAGGCATCAAAATGGCTCCTAGAAAGGTCCTTTACTATTTCCCCATGAACATTAATTAACTCAATTGCCATGCTGGCTTTTTTGAAAAAATGTCTATTCAGGAGTCTTGAATCGCTGATTTCTGTAACTGTCCCCAACTGTCTGCAAGTCTCTTCTGTTTTTACCTCAGAACATTGAGATCCACACAGCTGAGCAATCAGAGGGAAGTGGGTACAAGTTGGCAGGTTTTACTTCAGAATTCTGAACTACACAGCAGCCTGCCAGGCACATGGAAAATAATTGGGGGAACACATTTTGCCCCTTTTATACCCCCTTAAGGGTCATGTATCTCAAAAATCTCTTGGGGGGGTTGACATCATGGTAGGAATGCACTCCCCTTATTTTGGGTTTCTTGGTTCAGGGGTTTGGCTTGGGCATTGGATTTGGGGGGGAGAGCCTACCCCCCCCTTTTTTTTACAAAAATGTTTCTCATTTATGTTACATTTTAGAACTGGGACATAACTACATATTCAAAACACCATCCGAGTAGGAATTCATGTGTATTCTGGGGAGATGGTAGAAGAGCAAGTCTCGACAATACGGATTTGTAAGCCTACTTGTTTTTCTCCACTTGCCTTAAAGAGTGTCTTAGATGTAAACTGTAGTTCTAAAATCTGAATTCACCACAAATGCTTTGGCCCAAAGATGAGCTTCATTTGCCAATTGTAGCTTTGCTATAGTAAGACTGTTCCAGTATAGGAATATTTATTTATAGCCTTGTATCCTTCCATGGAGCTGATGGAATACATGAGGAGAAATGTGTTCTCCTTTAATTAAAAAATAGATCTCAAAATGCTTCAGGTTTTCATGCTGAAAAGTGGCCCTGTCTTAGAAGTTAGCTCTTCCACCAGGCATTTGATTAAGGAGCCGCCACAACCATCTGAGGCCCTGGCCCCAATACCATCAATATCTTAATAACACCAATAATGTCATTAACATCATTAAATAGCCTGTATCTTGCTGACATGACCCAGACCATGCGCTAATTGATTGTGGATTCCTGCCGTGTTGTATGCCATTGCTAGCACTTTATGTATTGTTTTTAGATTTAATTTATTATAATTTTAACTGAGAAATTGTTTTATCAGTAATAATATTGTGAGCCGCCCTGAGCCTGCTGTGGCGGGGAGGGCGGGATAGAAACCAAATAAAATAAATAAATAAATATTAAGCAAGTTCATATGAACCAATTTTCTAGAATCCACATATTGAGAACTTAAATAACCTAATAAAGGAAACCAGTTTTCTACAAATTTGGGGTATATTTCCATTGTGGGTGGGAGTGTGGCTAAGGTGGGCCAGCAGCACTACTAAGGTGATCCTGCTGGGGTGGCGTCCCTGATGGATTAAAGTACCCTGGCCTTGTTCCGACACCTGACAGACACCGACCTGTCTGGTGTTGGGGGGGGATTATGTTTAAAGGCATCAGGGAGGCTGGGCCAGTAGCAGGGCTAAGGCAGTCCTGCTGAGCAAACCTCCCTGGCGGCTGTAAGCATTCCATCTCCTCTCCTACACCTGACAGGC
>NW_015161953.1:1076331-1076496 GCF_001447785.1 Gekko japonicus
AATGTGCCCTCAGAAGGGACCTCTTCCCAGCTGGTGAGCGGGTATCCTTTCGCGCCAAGGAACCATCCCTGGGTAGGGTGGGAGGGGAGCTCTTGGTAGGTGGTGATTTGATCCTTAGGCAGGTAGATAGCTGGGTGGCGAACCCGCATACTGACTGTATGGTGA
>NW_015161953.1:1076903-1078718 GCF_001447785.1 Gekko japonicus
TCCACTTGTCCCGAGAAGGAACCAGGCTGCTGGCGCTTAAAATCAAAAAGGTGGCAGAGCAGTTTTTAAACTGAATATTGGGGGAAAGCCGACAGGAGATGAAAAGTCTCTGGTTCGGGTTGGCTCATCTCAGAGAGATTAGGGGGTACCTGTTGCTTTTCTACAGGGCGGTGGATTGAAATTGTCCACTGAGACCATGGCTAGTGACATGAACTGCCTGACAAGGTCTTGAGATAGCAAGAGGATAGCAAGAGGTTGCAGGCTTAACTTGTATGGGAAATTACAGCTGTTTCTATACAAATGCTAGAAGTGTCCAAGGTAAAAGTTGGAGTGCTTGGTGTCAGAGGGAAAAATAGACATTGTGGGTATTTCAGAAACTTGGTGGGATGAGGAAAATCAGTGGGATACGGTGATTCCCGGTTATATATTATATCGAAAGGATAGGGGGGGAAGGGTTGGAGGTGGGGTGGCTCTGTATGTCAGAGAGGGTATAAAGTCCAGAAAGATTGAGAGACTAAGAGAATTGGATTCGCTTCTGGAAGTTCTATGGGTTGAAATAGGGGGCCCAAAAGGAAACTTAACACTGGGAGTTTGTTATCGCCCACCAGATCAAAAGATAGAGGAGGATTATAAAATCATGAATGAGTTAAAGATAGCAACTAGACAAAAACACTGTGTAATAATAGGTGATTTTAACTACCCACACATTGATTGGGTCAATATGTGTTCTAGGTCGAGAAAAAGAGATTGAGTTTCTAGACACTCTAAATGACTGTGCTATGGAGCAGATGGTTACGGAACCTACACAACTATCCAAATGAAAGGAGAAAGGCTGCATTTTGTCAATTTGCCCAAATGTCAGTCAATTTCTATCTTAGAGCTATATCTTGTTCCTATAGAGTAAAGATGGGGAGAAATAAAACTTGCTGTTCTGCTCACCTCACTTGCACTGATTCCTGGTTCTGCAGCCCTTTACATGCAGTGTTCCAGTAGAATGAATTGGGGGCAGATTCTCAAAGGTGAGCTCTACTTCTGAAGATGTATTAATTAAAGCTAGACAAAAACACTGTGTCGTAATAGCTAGACAAAAACACTGTGTCGTAATAGGTGATTTTAACTACCCACACATTGATTGGGTCAATATGTGTTCTAGTCGAGAGAAAGAGATTGAGTTTCTAGACACTCTAAATGACTGTGCTATGGAGCAGATGGTCATGGAACCTACCAGGGGAGAGGCGATCCTTGATTTGGTCCTAAGTAACACTCAAGACCTGGTGAGAGATGTAAAAGTGATTGCACCGCTTGGGAACAGTGATCATAATGTTGTTGAGTTCAACATTTGTACAAATAGGGAATTGGCCAAAAAGACTCACACAACCACTTTTAACTTTAAAAGGGGTAATTTTTCTGATATGAGGGGACATGTGGGGAGGAAACTGAAAGGAAAAGTAGAAAGGGTCAAAACCATTGGGGAAACTTGGAAACTATTTAAAACTACTGGAAACTATTTAAAACTACGATCCTAGAAGCTCAAAAAATATATATATACCGCAGGTTAGGAAAGGCACAAACAGGTATAGGAAAAAGCCTGCATGGTTAACAAACAAAGTAATGGAAGCTGTAAAAGGTAAAAAGGATTCATTTAAGCAGTGGAAAGCTAGTCACAGTGAGGCTGATAAAACGGAACACAGGCTATGGCAAATAAAATGCAAGTCTGTAGTCAGGCAGGCAAAAAGGGACTATGAGGAGCATATAGCAAAAAACGTAAAAACCAACAATAAAACTTTCTTCAAATACATTAGAAGCAGGAAACCA
>NW_015161953.1:1078937-1097905 GCF_001447785.1 Gekko japonicus
CAACCCCCTTCCTCGGCCTGGACCCAGGATAACGCCAGGATTGGACAGAGCACCCGAACGAATGCCCTTGCAGCGGTGTCCGGCTAGCCGGCCCCCCACCTGGACAAGCAAGGGCGTGACATTGGTAGAGACGGTTGTGTGTAGCATGCTATAGCTTTAAGTTGTGCTGCAAAAAAATAATTCTCTAAATTGGGTAGAAGATGAGAAGTGCTTACCCACTCCAGAACCGCTGATTTCCGGAGGGGTGTTGAAAGACCTGAGCCAGATTGAGGTGACGAGAGAGGAGGTCCTAAAACTGATGGACAACTTAAAAACTGATAAATCACCAGGCCCAGATGGCATACATACGAGAGTTCTGAAAGAACTCAAATGTGAACTTGTGGCTCTCCTGACAAAAATATGTAATCTTTCCTTAAAATCTGCCAAATGTCACTCCCATCTTTAAAAAGGGTTCCAGAGGAGATCCGGGAAATTACAGGCCAGTCAGTCTGACATCGATACCGGGTAAATTGGTGGAAACCATTATTAAGGAAAGAATTAGTAGGCACGTAGATGAACAAAACCCACTGAGGCAGACTCAGCATGGGTTCTGTAAGGGAAGATCTTGTCTCACTAATCTGTTAATGTTCTTTGAGGGGGTGAACAAACATGTGGACAAGGGGGAATCCAATAGATATTGTTTACCTTGACTTCCAGAAAGCTTTTGATAAAGTTCCTCATCAAAGGCTCCTAAGTAAGCTCAAAAATCATGGGATAAAAGGACAAGTAGATTGACAGTTGCTAAAGGGAATGATAGTGCCCATTAAAATTAATAGCTTCTTTGGCCTGGGCCTCATAAAAGGTAGCCTCAAAAAAGGCTACAAAAGCATTTCTTTATTTAAAAAATGTATGTTATGCCTCACACTTTTAACTTGGGGGGGGGTTGATTTTGTAGCTTTTCATCGTTAATTTTTATGATGGGTAGCCCCCCCCCCCAGCTGTAAGTTTATTAGTCCATTTGAATTTCTGAGAGAGCCTGAGCATAGCATACAGGTAATTAGGAAGCAAAGCCTTTTCTGGTATGGAAATGAAGTAATAGGGAAAGCTTCACACAGTAAACTTACTTGGCAGGAGCAGGATAAATAAAAAGTTGGCAGCCCACTCCTTCAGATGTTGCAAAAAGATGACTTGGATGGGTAATCTAATGGGCTGCCTCCTGTTATTGAAAGATAATGTTCTAGAACTGTAAAGATTTTATTATTAGTCAGAATCAGGCAGGGATCATAAAGTTATACCCATCCCTTCTTCTGGTCCTTCTTTCAACTAAGGGGATCCTGAAAATCTAAATGATCACCCATCAAGCCTAAACGTTATACTGCTGAATGCTAGTTCAGTCTACAGTAAAGCATTGTTTATCCAGGATTTAATAGTAGATGAGGGGACTGACCTGGTATGCATCGCACAGACCTGGGTCAGTAAGCAGGGAGTGGTAGTTCTCTCCAGCTTGTTTTGTTTGGCATTACCTCACTAACTCTTATTAGCCCTACCCCTGTTTATGTGTTTATATGTGTTTCGCTTAGTTCTTTTAAATTTATATATTTATAAAATGCTGTTTTTCATGTTTTAAATTTTAAAATGTTTGATGTATTTTAATGTTGTTTGCCATCTTTGGAGACCCTGAACTGTGTTGATAGGCAGCATAGAAATATTTTAAATAACAGTTATATTCAGACCTGGGTTGTGGATATAAGAACATAAGAGCCCTGCTGGATCAGACTAGTGGTCCATCTAGTCCAGTATCCTGTCTCACACAGTGGCCAACCAGTTCCTCTGGTGGGCCAACAACAGGGCATAGAGGCCAAGACCTTCCCCTGATATTGTCTCTTGGCTCTGGGATTCAAAAGCCTCCCCCTGAAGGAGCAGGCTTTTAGAATATTCTTTTGGATCCTAGCCCTGGATGGAGGTTCTGTGGCATGCAATGCCTTTTATCAGCTTTGAATGGTATACCAGTGTAGCTGCTCAGTTGCCATTTCCCTCCCCAGTGGTGGCCCTGCAGACTTATCTGACACGAGGGTCATCCTTGGAAGGGCTGTGGCAGGGTCAAGGTGAAGGAGAGCAGTGCATGGTGCCACCTGGCTGGTGTCTGCCCATCAACTGTTTGGCAATAATATGTGTGATTGCTGCAATGGCTGCTCAGCAGCAGTGGCAGGCTTATGATGGAGCTGGAAGAAGCCCAGCCTGGTCCAAGCAAGGCTGGAATTGAAGTGGAGGTTGTGGCTAAATGAGGAAATGGAGGGCTCTAAAGGAGCAGGAGAAAGAGGTGTGAGAAGAATTGGGAGGGGTACAGGGACCGTACACCACTTGTATACCAAGGTCCTGCACAGTAGGAAGACTCCAGATTTGAAGAGTAAATTAAATAGAGAATTTCTCTAATTACAAGCACACTAAGCATTCAAAAAGAGCAAGCAATACAGAATTAAGAAAGCAGAGGTGACTGATAGTAAAAAGAGGGGTCAGTTACAGGGTGATACAACCTGTCCAGACGTTTAGGGGTCCATGGAGATGAGATTATGGCCCAAACCAAAGGTTTAGGGGTGAACTGCCAGTTGGCATTGGGGCAGACACACAAAATCTGAGGCCGTGTGTTTGGATGGATATAGACATTAGAGAACAATTCTGATCATTGGGAGGTCTTGAGGGGCTTGCCCCAGGTGAAGACAAAAGATTACTTGGGCCAATCAAGTGTCCCAGTGGGTGCAGTTGTCAGGAGGGGCATGGCCTAGATGTGATCAATGAGGTCCCAGGGGGTTGAGTCTGGATTGACAATAGCTATGATGGGCCTAGCCAGGTGCGAGATGGTTGGGCTGGGAGTGTCCATTGTGGAACAATAGGGTGGTGTGGCGTTTCCTGGTGCCAGACAAAAGAGGTGATGTTTCTTAATGTGTGGCAGGATGAACCTGAATGGGTGACCATTCACTGTACATGGAGAGTTAATGTTTACCTTGATAGGACTGGCATAGGTGTAAGAATGCAGATACTTTATACAAATAGATGGAGACAGGAATGAGAGGATTATTCCAAAGGTATTTCCTGACATACAAGTGAACCAGAAGTTGTGGCTGGAAAGATGCAACATTCTTCATTTATGACAATAGCACAGACCAGAGGCTCTTTGTCCCTGCTTGCCTGTACATTTGAGAGACAAAAGACTAGCCATTTGGTCAGTAGAATATGCCTGAGGTGAGAGCAGAGATTTGCCCATTCTTAGTCCTTTTGGACTGACCTGACAGGAGAGAAGTGTCTGTGGGGTGGTGTTCCTTGCATGAGGATGTTTGGCAATGCAGCCAGCCTGGCGAATCTTCACTTGGCCTGAGGTTTCCCAGCCAAGAAGTGGTTCTCCTAGCCTCCCATCAAAAACCACTGTTTAAGCCAAGCCTGGCTTTACACTGTTAGTGGAGTTCAGAGTTGTTTTTGGTGGTGTCTCTCACTCGGGAAAGACCCCTCTGGGTTCAGGGCCCAGGAGGCTGGTTACAATGATAGGATTAGGATTACAGAAATCTGAAATCTCAGGCCATTTCCTAAGTGAGGGCCACTACAGAGAAGGCATGTGTACAGGCAGTTATTGCTCTTGCGTATTTGCAGAGTGGCACCTGTAGAAAGTCCTGTTCATATAAGCAAAGTTGTGGTGGTGGGGTATAGGGGGAGATACCTTCGTAGATACAAGGTCCAAGGTCATGAAGGCCTTGTGGTATGTGATAACCAGTATCTTGAATTGAATCTGACAACTAATGGGCAGTCAGTGAGTGACAGCAGAATATGTGTAATGTGCATGCTCTATTTAGTTCCTGATAATAACCAAGTGTGGCAGTCTACACAAACTGGAGTGTCGGAGTTGCTTTTGAAGGGAGGCTGATATGGACCATGTTACAGTACTGTAGGTTTTGATGTTACCATAATGTGAATCCATGTGGACAGATCAGCTGAGTCAAGGTAGGGGCCAACTTTGAGGCTAAACACAGTGGAAAGAAAACATTTCTTGTGGCTGCATTAACTTACTTCTCCAGCAGTAATGCTAGGTCCTGTATAACCCCTAGGCCAGTCGTGGCGAACCTATGGCACAGGTGCCAGAGGTGGCACTCAGAGCTCTCTCTGTGGGCACACATGCCATCGCCCCAGCCAGGCCCAGACCATCATTAAAGTGTTGATTTCTTTGCCAAATAATTTTAAGTAAATGAAAGCATTTGGGATTGCTTTCCTTACTTTGTTTGGATCATCTTAAGTTAATGTATGAGTTGTTTTTTCTAAAGTAAAACCTCGGTATGTTAAATTGCCATGTTGGCACTTTGCGATAAATAAGTGGGTTTTTGGTAGGGTTGCCATGTCCTCACCTGTTGTATAGCGGGGGAGTCCAGTCTTTGTTTGGGAGTCCATGCGCACCATAGAGTTTTCCCTCGGATGATTGTGGCCCCGCCCCCAACGTGCCCGACGTGATCACGTCACTTCCGGGTGACGTGCTGACACCGGGCATGCTGCGTGCTTTGGGGGTGGGGTTCCCCCCAGGGCCCGATCAGCCGGTGGCGGGTAATGGGCCTCTCGGGCGGGGGTTTCCCTGCCCCCCAGGGAGACTTGGCAAGCCTAGTTTTGGGTCACAGTTTGGGCACTCGGTCTCTAAAAGGTTCGCTATCACTGCCCTAGGCTCTTAACTGAGTCAGCAAGGGGCAGCTGAACCCCACCTGTATAGGATCGCAATCCAGCAATGTTCCAGTGACTGGCAGAGGTTAATGAGTCTTGCAGAGAGAGAGAGAGAGAGAGAGAGAGAGAGATGAGTGACAGAATGGTTAAGCGATTCGGAGTTTTGTATCAGGACTGACCTGTATGCTTGTAACATTCCTTTTTGTAGAATGTTTTACTGTATTTTTAAAACATCCTCCTACTTTTTAACAAAACATGCTTTATATTAAATGGCTATGGGTGCTTATGGGTAAAGCTTTCTACAAAGTAACAGCTTAGCTCTGAACTAACTTGATTGGTGTTTATATAAAGTAGGCATTCCATGCCATTGTAGTCTGTGTTTATATTTCTATCTGAAATCATTGCATTCTATTATTTTCTCTCCCCACCCCCAATCGCTTGTACACCTATGTCCTAGCACTGCTGCTTTGCCTGGCTCCACATGTTCTATTTAAAAATAAAAACCCATTAAAAGTAGCCAAATATGTGATTTTTTTCGTTTGCAACCCCACCCCCACCAATATAGTTGTGGCCTGTACAGTAAATTGAAATTTCTAGCTGCCATTGGTAAACACCTTGAAATGGTTAAACAAAAACCCTGAAGAAATCTTTTGTGTGTGTGTGTTAATTATAATGAAAAATACAAGTGATACAAACTTTGCAAGATAAGGCAGCAAAAAAAGGTTACTGGTGATGGAATTATTTAGCAGAAATGGAAGGGGGAATTTGTATGCTTCTAGAGAAGTGCTAGATATTTCATTCTAAGGAAAGGAACCTCTCTCACCCTCTCTCTCTCTTACAAGGGATTCCAGTTTTTCAAACCTGTTATACAACCCAGGGACAGCCCTCCAGCCTCCTGCTTCTTTCTACAGTGAAATTGTGTAATGGGACTGATTGCCGAAGGAGAGCGATAGCTCTCACTTACTCACTTCAGAACTCTGCTTCTACACGTAGGGTAACTTTTGGCCCAGACCTCAGTAGATGCCTTGGGACAACTCTTTCTTCCCTCTCACTTTGGTGTCTGGGGGAAGAAGAATGGCAAGGGCAGGTAGTCTGGAAGCCCTGTCACGAGAGGGAAGTGGAAAGTGAGTCACAAAAGACAGGCTGAACAAGAGAAAGCATGGATAGCGGGGTGAGCAGGAAATCAAGATGTTTGTTTGACATTAGCTTGGTTATCTCTCCAGAGACTGGCTGCTTAGTATGAGGAGCCCAAATCAACAATCCGTTATAGGGTCTGATGAAACTCCATTGACCCATTGAGTCAGCCAAGATGTGGTGAGTTAGCATGTGTCCTTTCACCAAGCCAGGGTTTTCCACTTCACAGTTTGAGAAACACAGAAATATATTTATTGGTTTCCTTCTGATCTTTTAACAGTATTTATTTTGTGGGATTGAAAGAGCTGACTGGGGGAAAAAAGGTATTTTTGTTCAGTGTCATGTAATACCCCCGGTCATCCATTGACCATTAGTTCAATTGTCTGGGTCTGTTGCTCACTGAGCAAGGTCTGTTTTCCTGGGGCTGATTGCAAGCCACAGCTTCTGCTGTTGCTGTAGGGTTGCCATGTCTGGGTTGGAAAATACCTGGAGACTAGGGTTGCCAAATCCACTTACCCCTCGGAGTGGGGGAGCCTCGTCGGTGTCCGGGAGGTCCTTTTGGGTGTGTGTGTGTGCGAGTGCCGGCAGGACGTCACCGGAAGTGACGTGCAACGTTGCTGACGTTGAATGCGTGGCCGAGCTCGTCGGGGGGAAAACCATATGGCAACGTGGCTGTGTCACCTCTGGTGACACAGCTTCAGGGGCGGGGTTCCCCCCGGGCCCTGATTCCGCCGGGGCGGAAATCGGGGCTCCGAAGCGGGGGATTCCCCGCCCCCCAGGCCCATTTGGCAACCCTACTGGAGACTTTGAGGATGGATCCAGGAGAGGGCAGGGTTTGGGGAGGGGAGGGGCCTCAGTATGGTACAATGCCATAAAGGCCATACTTTAAAGCAGCCATTTTCTCCAGGGGAGCTGATCTCTGTCACCTGAAGATCAATTGTAAAAGTGGGAGATCTCCAGGCCCAATCTGGAGGCTGGCAATCCTGTGTTGCTGCTTGGAGGCAGAGGCTGTGGGCCTCTGAATTGTAAAGCTCCACTTAGGCAGAGGCCTAAGGGCAAGAGTCAAAGGACTCTTGGCCTGGGGATCAGGCCTGGGTACCCTGCCTTTCTCTAAATACCTTAAAACTACTAATCAGTTACAAAGGTAGAAAGCCACTGGGGCTATCTAGTATTTTCCGTAGCATGCCACATTTATGATTATGTACCCATTGAGTGGAAATTGTGGGTGTGTGCTCGCTGCATGGAGCTTGTGGTTCTCAGGGACAGGTTTGTTCCCTTGAGGCAAGGGTTGCTGGACAAGCTGAGGCAGAGAGATGGATTTGGGGAAGAGACTTACCAGAGCAGTCACACTCCTGTGCTGACAGCTGTTCTGATGTTATGGAGAGTGAGAGTCTTGAGGTTGGACTAGGGTTGCCATGTCCCAGTGGGGGACTTTGGGGGGGCGTTCTAGGGGGGGTGGGGACAGCCCAAAAGTGATGATGTAACTCAGAAGTGATGTCATCATGTTGGGGACCAGTGCTTGTGCTCCAAGCCACAAATTTGCGGCTTGGATTGCAGGCGCCCCCCCACTTCTCCCCCAAAGTATTTAAAGGATCTCTTTAAACGCTTTAGGGAAGAAGTGGGGGCCAGCACACACCTGCATTCCAAGCTGCAAATTTGTGGCTTGGAGTGCAGGTGCATGCCCCCCCCCCGCTTCTTATCCAAAGCATTTAAAGGATCCCTTCAACTGCTTTGGAGAAGAAGCAGAGGGCACACACATCTGCACTCCAAGCCATGAATTCGCGGCTTGGAGTGCAGGCGTGCACAACTCCCCCTGCTTTTGACTCCAGATTTTGATGCTAATCAGTCATCTGAGGCTGTCTTTCATCACAAATAGCCATTGTTGCCATATCTGGAGAGAAAAATGAGGCCATGGGTCAGCCACTTTGTCAATGTGTGACCCATATTATTTGATAGGTGTTGAGTACAAAATCCAATATTCTGTTTTAACTGGCCCTCTGAGGATGGTTTTGTTGTCTAAAGCCCATGTTTCTATAGATAGGGACACAGTTATCCCATGCATGTTACATACAGTATAGTTTGAGGAACAATTATTCGTGCTTTAGCTTCTTTCAGCCCTGCCTGCTTTATGCAAGTAGATACTTACTTACGTTTATTAGCTTCTATGACCAAAGGTCTTAAGCTCAATTATCAAACGTGGATATACAACGTTAGCCTCCAAATACAAACTTTACAATAAAAATGTACAGGCGAAATAATCAAATCTAGAAGATCTAAAATGTTAAAACGGAAGTCATTAATAAAACTATAATTTGTTTAAATATTCACTTAAAACACATTAACCACTCTGAGAAACCTTCGGGTAGTGAAGGGCGGGGTATAAATCCAATTGGGTTCTGTTACAATTGGGTCAAGCCAGATTTTTTTTGCTTGACAGATAAAACTATCATTAATAATTTTGTAACAAAGTAAGTGGTTTCAGGATTAATATCTGCCAACAGATAGGGGACCACCTAGAGTTCAGTACGTAATGGATGTTTGGTAAGAACTGGCAGGGCCGGCTATGCAAGTAGATAAACAGGATGCTGAGGATGGAAATAGGTGTCTTCATGCTTCTTGTCGTGTTCACACCAAGTATCCCACTTTGTACTTCTTGAAAAGAATTTTTGCTTTCGTTGCCGTGTGAACTGTGGGTTGGATCTAGCCAGGTTTTTCACTTAATCCTCACCTAATTTTTCCCTTTAAGGTGCTACTCTTTTCTTACTTTTTTCTAATTAACCCCTCTTACTAAAGCTCCTGTCCCACGTCTTTTGTCCATGCAGGCCCCATGATCCCCTGCATGGCTTTCTTGATGGTCAAAGGGGACCCCACCCATCTGTTTTCACCAGAGGAAAAGCGTTTTTTTTCACTGGAGGAAAAGTCTTAAGCACTAGCTGCTTACTTTGTGCACTGTTATGACTGAGTACGTGCTCATAAAATACTGTAATCTCATTGGAAGGTTGCCTGTCTGGTAAATCAAAGTTATCTGATGGTGCTGTGGTAATGGTAACATTCTACAACAATGGCACAATATCCCTTCTTTATCTCTTAGCTTTTTTTTTGTTAACTACAACTTTTCACATTCTTTAAAAGATTACAGAGAGGCTAACTGACTACCACCTGTGGTTTATTTTCATGAGCTGTTGCAAGGAAAAGTTTTATCACTATGTGATTAAATCACACAAATTTTATGCTTAAATGCATATCTATTGTTTTCCAAGCCTAACACCAGGGCCATATAGTGGAGTTAGGCAGTTGCCTAGAGCGCCACCTCCAAGGTGGTACTGGCTTGCCCTGCCCTACCCCTCTCTTTGGCAGCACAGTGCCCAGGGCGCCTGCCTGATGCTCAGCGGACACCATCTCTATGACCTGTCCCCCTTCATATGTCTCCACCCAGGCAGCGAGCAGCTGCCTTGAGCAGTACTATCTGGGCGACTTCGGCAATGCTAAGCCAGGCACCACCGTCAAAGCCACTCAGGTAATCAGTTCTGTTGAAGCTGCTAGACGGGCTGCTTTCTGGCCCTTGCCTGGTCCGGGAGACAGATGGGAACATCCATGCCAGGGAACTTGCTTGCGCCACTGTCGAGGGCGCCGGAAACCCGGGAGAACCGCAACGCCGAGCTCTCGGTCTTGCTTTTGGATTGCAAAGTGCTTTCTGGGGCATGTAGGAGTTGGAGGGGCCGGGGGGTCACGTTCTTCTTTGCCTGCCCCTTCTTTTTTCCCCTTGGGAGTGCTGGGAAAGAGCTCCCCCTGCCCAGCATGGGCTTTTCTTCATGGTGGGCAAACGCCGTGGAACCGGGGGGGGGGAGGGAATGGGGAGATGAAGGGTGCTTTTGTGGGGTATGTGTGGAAAGGGAAAGGAAAGGTAAACTCTCTGCTCTTTCTAATCTCCCTTCCTTCTCATGTGATGCCTATACTGGAATGAAAAACCTAGGGGAAGGAGCTAGTCTCTTTCACCTCCTACACTGGCTTTGGTTTATAGGAGGTGATATACCAATAGAAATTTTAGCTCACTAAACATCAAACTCTTCTTTAGAGCAGGGTGCTAGAATAGAGGAAATTTCTGGATCCAGTCCAGATCTGCTGCTTCTGTGCTCCATTCTTCTGATATCTTGCTTTCCTTTTTCTCTTTCTGGGGCTCAAACCAGCCTGCAGAGGGGTTGTTTCTGACTGGGGGGGGGGTATTCTGCTCCTCCCTTTCTCCCTTTTTGCAAATCAGTTATCCATGCTGTGATCTGAAAATGAATCCCCCTCTCATCGGTGGGGCCGATTTACACATGATGTGCCATTACCCATAACTTCTTGCCTTATGCATTTGGAGGCCTGAGTTTTGAGCAGAATATATGGGTGTGTGTGTTTAACCCTTTCTTTCTTTCTTATTTTAAATCCCCGGAGGGATATTTTTATTATTTTTTGTAAGACTAGAAAAACTACAAAGAAAATATAAGGGAAAAGGACTTACAGGGCTCTTTTTGTAGCAGGAACTCCTTTGCATATTAGGTGACACACCCCTAATGTAGCCAATCCTCCAAGAGTTTACAGAGCTCTTCTGACAGGGGCTGCTATAAGCTCTTGGAGGACTGGCTACATACCGCTGGTATGCTAATCACTCCCCCGAGGTCTAGGGAGAGCAACCGCCATTGCCAATCCACAAACTGGAAGCTCTGTTTAACCCTTTCTTGAGACCCATTTTCCCATTTTCTTGCTCCCCCCTCAACATCCCCCCATGGTGGAAAAGGTACTAAACATGTAGTTCTTCCATAATGAGGAGAAAATTGGCATGGGTGACTGGAGAAGCATTTATGAGTGGTAAAGTGACCCGGGGGGGGGGATTGGCAGTTTTTCCTTCTTTGTGTCATGACCACAGGCTCCTGTGGTGGCTTGTCCTCTATATCATTTGGGAGGAGGGAATTGCATGTGATGGTGTGTCATTTGACCCTGGCTCCCGTACTCAGAGCAGGCCCTCTTTCAGGCACAGGTGAAAGGCATGGCGGGGCCAGCAGTGTGTCAGTTGGGTGCTTGGGTAAATGTCACATGCCCTGCACAGCATGGCACTACTTGTCCCGTGTTGCTAATCATTATCTACGGTGTTGCCTCACAGGCTTCTCCCAAGTGGCTGTGCTTTGTCGCACGTTGACACTTCTCCTCACCCTTGCTCTGCTAATCCATGAGCTTTCCTGAAAAGGAGAGGAAATTATACAGTTGATGGGAAACCTATTTTGTTTAGGCGGTTCCCAAACAGGTTGAAGATGTATGTAAGGCCTGCAAGAATTTGGAACAAGCATTGATGCACAATGGAAACAAAGATATTGATGCTGAAGATCTGTGTTGTGAGCTGCAAGCAGTAGCTTGAAGACTTGTAAAGTCTATGCCACCACAAAGAATACTTCTCTTCATACTTCAACAAAAACTCCAGGATAGTGTGCCTAATGTTTCTGTTGCTCTAAGGATCCTTCTCACACTTTCAGTGTCAGTGGCAAGTGGTGAATGCAGCTTCTCACAACTCAAACTTATAAAAACACACATATGTTCGATAATGCTGCAAAAGAGACTAATTGGTTTGGCAACTATTTCAATTGAACATGCCAAAGCATCAGTCCTTGACCTGAAGGAATTGGTGACAAAATTTGCTAAAGAAAAGGCACGCAAAATGAGACTCTGATGTGCCTGAAATGGAAACATTAAAGAGATCTAAATTTCAACATCACAATTAACAGGCTTTTTCAAAATGCATTGTGATTTGTGTTTCTCTGTTTGAGAGAGATTCAGACTGAGATCATTCTGTCATTTTTGAGATTGTATCCCAATACTTCCTTTCGCACTCTTTTGTTGACTATAGAGGCCACACCATTTTTTCTTGGCCACTGTAGTAGATATAATGGCCTTCTGAGTTAAATTCGCCCATTCCTGTCCATTTTAGTTCACTAATCCCCAAGATGTCGACATTCAATCTTGCCATCTCATTTTTGACCATATCAAGCTTGCCTTGATTCATAGATCTTACATTCCAGGTTCCTATGCAGTATTGTTCTTTGCAGCATCGGACTTTCCTTTCACCATCAGACACATCCACAACTTAGCGTCCTTTCGGCTTTGGCCCAGCCGCTTCACTCTTTCTGGGGTTACTTGTACTTGCCCTCTGCTCTTCCCCAGTAGCATATTGGACACCTTCTGACCTGAGGGGCTCATCTTCTGGTGTAATCTCTTTTAGCCTTTTGATACTGTCCATGGGGTTTTCTTGGCAAAGATACTGGGGTGGGTTGCCATTTCCTTCTCCAGTGGATCACACTTGGTCTGCGTTCTCTGCTGTGGCCTGTCCATCCTGGGTGGCCCTCCATGGCATAGCCCACAGCCTCATCGAACCACACAAGCCCCCTCACTACGTCAAGGCAGTGATCCATGAGGGAGGTCAATGGGCTTAGAAGGGCATAACTCTGCTTAGGCCGGCACCCAACTTCTGTACAAATTTGTGAGACACTGTAAAATGCTCGTAACACCATGATGTTCATGGGGTGTTACTGCCAAGATGTGGGACCAGTATTTCTTTATTTATTTAGAAAATTTGTTTGCTGCCTCTCCAGACCTGCTTGAGGTGGCTCACAACTCAATAGAAACCACAGAACAATGCTTAGAACGTTTGATACTTCCTCTAGAAAGGAGTTTTGCCTTCTGATGTTTCAGTCTGTTGTGTTATTTACTGAGTGGTGCTAATTTTTCAGAACTGCCCCTTTTGCCATGCTATATAATGTCAGTGAGCTGATAGCTGAAGCTTTCCTTTTCTTTGCTCTAATTGCACAGTTCACTTGGCACTTCTCAAACTGCTTTCACGTCTGCTACTTGCAAAAAGAAAACAAAACTTTACACCAAAAATGGGGTATGATTTTAAAAAATACAACTCTAAAGGGAATATTAGTATCATACAGAAAATAAAATGATTGCTCTGTAACACTGTGTGTAATAGTACATATTAACATTTTATGAAAAATAGGCAGGCTTCATGCTGTGCGGTCCTGCAGCCTTGTTTCACTCTCTGCAGATGTGACAATCTGGGATGTTTCCAACAAAAGGCAGCCCTATATGGGCAATTATGACTGAAATTCTACTTTTAACACCCCTGAGATATACCAAATGAGAGAGGCCACATTAGTGACCCTGTTGTCATTTTGTTCTACAGTAGAGTAACCTTTAAATTAGTGAGGCCATGTGGTCCATGTTATTGAGAGGACTGTAGCCAGCAGAGGGCAGTGCCGAGCATTTCTCTAGGCGTTTAGTTATAAACGTTTTTCTAAGGCCCAGATAGAGGGTTGTCAATGATGAAACCAAGCTGTTTATTCTTGAGCCTGTTTCTAATGTTGACATGGTCATGAGGAAAGAGCCAGACTGACCAGTTAGGCCTTTAGATGTCATATTGCAATGAAAGAATATGGACCTTTTCTGATACTGAAGCTAAGTGGGTCTGGCCTGATTAGGAGACAGTCTGGGAACTGTATGTAAGCTGCTCTGAGCTCCTTGGGAACAAACTGGCTGCATGTGTAAAACTGTGTCTGTACTTGTATTACTGGTGGCCATTCTTTCCTATGGAGTCTTTCGAAGGGCCTTTTTCCTGCACTAGAACCACAGATAGTAAACCAAGGGTAGATGGTGAACACCCTGCAACAGCAGTGTTATTTCATTAGAGAGGTAGTCTTGCCATCCCCCCCAATAAGGACGGAGTTCCCCTGGTCTGAGAACTCATAGCCTGTTTTTTTATCATTGGCAGTGGGAGACAAAATGGTGTCCATCAGGTGAGCTCCCTCCTAGTCTCTATGGTAGCCATAGAGTGGAGGTTAGAGCATCACTGCTACTGGAGGACTCAATGCTGCGTTCTTCCCCTTGCATTTTACACAGCTTTTCATTTTGGGCTCCAAGAGTGTGGGTCAGGTGGGTGGTATAAAGACACCCCCCAGCTCGCAGCAGCCCTCATTCAGGCTAGGACGAGCTGGGGGCTGCTGCAGCTGATACCGTGTGCTGTATCCACTGCTAGGCTGCCTGCATGCATACTAGGACTCGGACTGAGGTCGGATGGGGTTGCTGCGGCCCTTTACTGCTGAGCTGTTAGTTGTATGCTCCAGGAAGCCAACTCAAGGTCAGGTCGGTCTGCATGCAGCCATGTGCTCCCAAGTGGGCAGGGGGGTAGGGCCCAGGCCAGCCCCAACCCAAGCCACACTTTTGTCTGGGAGGAGGATGTGGGAGCGGCCGTGGGTCCTCACTGCCAGTCTGCCAAGGAACTCAGGATGCTGTCCTTGGGGGGCTGGCCTGGCCATGTGCTCTGCCTGTTGGTGTCCATCCTTTCCCTGAAGATGTGGGCGACCATGAGGAGAGGGGTGGTAATTCATCATCCCCAGGCCCACTGTGCTGTTCGGAGCCGGTGGCCTGGGGAAGCCAAAGTGCTTCATTCCTTCCTCTGTCTATGGAGAAGGGGGCTGGTGGCAAGAAGACCAGAGCCCCTTCCCTAGCGGGCCAGCCAGACTCCTGATCGCCCCTTCCAGAGCGCATGAGAGGCACCCTATCTCCCAAGTGCTCTGAGCCCAGTTCAGCACGCACATGGCCACCTGGCGCTGTACCTCCACTCCCCACCCCAATGCCACCTGCTTGGCAGAGAAGCCCTCGTGTGGCGCAGGCCCCTCCACGTCACTGTCCAGGAAGCACTCTAGGGCTGGGGCCAGTTGTGGGCATTGTGCTCATCCTCTCTGTCATCTGACTTGTCCCCAAGCTCCAGCTTGAAGCAAAGAAGGGGGGGGGGTTAAATCCCTGGGCCCGTGCTGCAGCTGTGCTGTGAGCCATTGCCCGCCCCATCAGAACCCGGTGTGTGTGCGTGTGTATGAGAGAGTATGTGAGAGAAATTCCTGGAGATTTAGGGGTGGAGCTTGGGAAGTGATATCACTTGACCTTTGACCTGAAAGTGACAGCACATGAAATACCACCACAAAAGTCTCCTGACTCCAACCCTAAAGTCCTCAGATATTTCCCAAGTCAGACCTGGCAACTCTATAGGGAGAGCTTTGTTTTCCCGCCGTTTTCTTCCCGCGCGGGCGATCAATTTTTTTTAAAGTCCGATTTATAGTTCGATATACCAGAACTCCAAACGATCTCAATAGCGATCCCATTGGAGTTTGAAGTTCTGGTATAGCGTTATATCAATATATCGCTATAAATCGAACGTTCAAAAAAAAAAAAAAGCCTGCACGGCCGAAAAAAGGCGGGAAAGAAGCGTATCGGAACCGGGAGAGGGAACGGGAGACTACTCTGAAGCGGTTTACAGGTAAAACACTTCCGTCCCAGTTCCTAAACGGAACAGAGGCTTCTGTGTCTGAAATGGCAGTTACATCCCGGTAGGGAACCGATTCTCAACCGGGTTCTGTCTGAAATGACAGACCAGAACCCGGTTGAAAACCGGTTCCCTACCGGGAGATATCGCCTGTCTGAAATTCCTCGAAATCTTCATTTAGCCTCATTCAGTTGTATGCAGTGTCCACTGGGTGACTTTGGGCCAATCAGTTTTTCTCATCCTCAGTTATCTCTCAAAGGTGTTGTGGTAGGGCTGCCAAGTCCCCCCGGGGGGCAGAAACCCCCCCGCCCCAGAGGCCTGTTCCCTGACGCTGGGGAATCGGGCCCCGGGGGGAACCCCGCCCCAGCGTGCACTTCACAGGGAAGTGACGTTATGATGCCGGGCATGCTGGGGGCGGGGCCACGGCCATACAAGGGAAAACTCTATGGTTTTCCCTTGTATGGTCGTGGCCCCGCCCTCAGCGTGCCCGGCGTCATGACGTCACTTCCCTGTGACGTGCATGCAGCGCGCGCCAGGATCTGCACGGGAGTCCCCCACTGGCAGGGTAAGTGCCACTTGGCAACCCTATGTTGTGGTGATAAAATGGTGGGAAGAACCCTGTACTCTTTTATGAGTTCCTTGGAAGAGGGGCAGGATAAAAATTGATAGGGATGCAAGTGTTGCGCACAAAGAGAATTCTTGATGTTTTTACCCAGTTGCACCTCTTTTCCTGTGTTCCATACAAGTGAGCATATTTGTGTGGAATGAAATAGGCTATGGTCTAGAAAACCTAGGGCACTGGGGAAATCAGTGCTCTTTCACCTCAGACAATATTTCTCACAAGTTTGGGTTAAGGTGGGGCAAATTCTATGTGCTCTACAGGATTTCCCAGTTTATCTGGGAGTTGTTGCTTTTTCTAGGTAGCTGCCTGTAGTACTGTTGTACATTGTGTTGGACTAGGCCTGGTGAGGCCTAGGGTTGCCAGTCCCCAGGTGGGGCCTGGGGATTTTCCACTTTTACAACTGATCTCCAGCTGACAGAGATCAGCTTCCCTGGAGAAAATGGTTGCTTTGAAGAGTGGACTCTATGGCATTTTACCATGTTAACGCCCCTCCCCTCCCCAAACCCCTCCCTCTCCTGGATCCACCTCCAAAGTCTCCAGGTATTTTCCAGCCCAGACCTAGCAACCCTAGTGAGACCTCCTATTATTACTGCCAACTATGGGTAGACTGTGCTGGAAATTTTCAAGAACTGCATAGTAAGTAAAAGGGTTTTCTGATTAAAAACGTTAATACTTGGGAATGTGGGAAGATTATGGCCTATGAAGGTGAGAAATTGTTTAATGGACAGACAGGGCAGAGTTTCAGGGCAAAACATATGTAACAAATAATAGAGGTAAAACCCACATGGTGATACATATAGCTACCCAACATCACTACAATGTTTTCCCTAGAAATTATGTCATAGCACAGATAGGGTTGCCAACCCTCCCTCAGTGGAGGCGGGTTCCCCCCATTGCTAGGTCCCCATCACCCCACCATTGATCATCTGGCCAGTGGGGGGAAACGTATGAAAAAGAGAGAGATCTATCCAACATGCATTGACGTATGTCATTGCCCACATGATCCAGAAGTGACGTCATCACATCTGGGTGACACTCTGGCATATGGGCAAAAACTCTATGGTAGAAGTCAGGGCTTTTTTTTCCGGAAAAAGAGGTGCCAGAACTCTCAAGAGAGAAATGAAGGCGAAACACATGGGATTCTTTGAAACAATATCATGAACTTTTAAACATTTTTTGAGAAGTTTGTTTCCACAAAGAGGTTCTGAAACTACTTCCCGTCGTGCCCCCCCCCCAAGCCCTGGTAGAAGTCAAATTTATCATAGAGTTTTTGCCCAAATACCAGAGTGTTTCCCCATCATCCTGGAAGTGATGAGGTTACTAGGTTACGTGGTCAGTGACATAGACACACTGGATGGGCCTCCCTACTGCTCCTGTTGAGTACCCCCATCCTCTGCTGAGGGGCCTTGCAACCTTAAGCACAGACAATGCTGATTTAAAAACATTTCTGCCACTTCTACTTGGAGTGGCTGAAAGCAAAAAGGGCTGCCAGTGGGATACCTTCTACCACAGTGGGAGGCCTTGAAGCCCTGCCCCTCATCCTGATATTTACCTTCTTCCCTTGGATATCTTAATAAGAAGGCTAAAACCTGAAACTTCAGGAGAAGCCTTCAGATTTGGCAACACTGTCAGGGTTAAAAAATAATGGAAATTGATAGGAGAGATATAGTAAGTGTGGCTAGAATACCAGCTATTTTACAGATGAAATGCTTTGTTGGAACAAAGCTTCGTGTTTGACCCTAATCAGTGCTCATGATGTGCAGTGCTAGTCAGGGCAGGAATAGGTTTGCAAAAAGTTGCTAAAGTCACAACGTACCTCAAGTAGTTAAATATCACCTGCATTTTTTCTAATGATCATTTTGAATGTGTTAAAAGTAGCAAATAAATAAACTGTAGGCATCTGGTATTAAAAATTGTATATAGATGTGGTTCATTAACGAAGGCTACATGTTGTATTGCGTCTTTTAAGTGGAAACATGACACAGACACTCTTTTATTGTAACAATCTGAGTATATGACAGAAGTTCAAAGCAGTCAGACATTTTGTACATATTGTTAGTATTTAGGTCTGAAAGTCTGTACTGAATATCTGCAGAGTTTAGGTGGTGCTGATTATTAATATAATTAATAAAAACAGTATAGGAGCAGGAGGAACGGTATGGGCATGTGATAGGAGATAGGACTGTAATTTTGGATTTTTATGGTTAAAGAAAAGAGTCTGGATATAGTCATACAAGTGATGTTTGTCTATTTCCAGGCATCTCTGAAACCATGGTGGCTAGAAATTCACATTAAAAAAGCAACAAAAGAAAGCATAAAATGTTCAAGATAGTGTGACATTTGTTAGATTTTGCAAAATGCCATGCATCATGGAAGTACCAGTCCTCTCTGTAGAAGAGGCAGTTTGGCATAACTGCTTGGTCTTTCTTTGGCAATTTAAAGCTCTTCTCTGTAGAATGTATAGAACTGGGACTAGTTTTGTGTGACTGTGGCATCCGTACCATGTTCAGGCCCAATTCTGTGACTATTGTCCTCTTCCTCCTCCACTTGTGTTATTTCCTAAGGTTTCTAAAGGCAATTAATTTTATTAAAAATATCAAGAACAGAGTAATCCATTTATGATTGTTATGGGAAAGACTGGCAGATCTGGCTGTGTTATTGCAAAAAAGTGCAGTGTGGCTCTAGTTGTGGTACTGCCTCCAGTGTGCTAGTGTCATTAATCAGGGCCCAATTAGTCTTGTCTGATTGACACACCAATTGTTGTAAAGATTGTTAAACAATTTTCTGGGAGGACTAAATTTCGCCCTGGCTTAATCCTGTAGCATAAAAGGCTGATGTTCTATATCCTACAGAGAAGGGATGCTCTTAAATTATTTCTTGAAGAGCTGAGAAGCCTGGCAAGTACTATGTTAAACATTAATTTGCTTTTTCCTTTGCAGAGACTTAGACAGAAACAACATTACAAGGATTACAAAGGTGGACTTTGCCGGGCTTAAGAATCTTCGTGTTCTGTGAGTATAAGAACATCTCTCCTTATATATAATTGAGTAGTGGGGTGGCACTCTCTGAACATTCCACATGCTCCTAAATCAGTTGGCTCCATGATGTATCACTCAGAAGCTGTCCCTATCCACTGGCTCGTTGCCTGAGTCTCACCTCCAATATTCTAAACAGTTTGCTGTTCCTCCCCCCCCC
>NW_015161953.1:1098025-1169015 GCF_001447785.1 Gekko japonicus
CCCCAGGCTCTACCCCTCAAATCTACAGGTATTTCCCAACCCAGAGTTGGCAACCCTGTAACTGGCTATGGAACCACTTTCCAGACCCTTGGAACCCAGAAGACATGGCATAGGAGGAGGTGCTTTTCTACCTTAGCTGCCACTGCATAACCCCAAATCAACATAAGTCAGGAGTGGCGGGAACCATACCTGTTACCATGAGGCTGTCCTCCCATACTACCCACTTGGGGCAGCAAAATTACTTGAGACCAATGTTCCCTCTAAGCTGTGGAGTGCTGTGAGCAAAAATTCTACTTTGTGAGCTACGGGCATTAAAGCTGTGAGCAAGCAATTAGGTTGCTGCATAAATAAGGCTGCAGTCACACGGACCTCTTACCGTGCTAGTTTTCCCTCAGTTCTTCTATCCACGACATTTTATATCGCTTGTAGGTGGTCAGACGGTCCCTCTGTCTTCCGCTTCACTCACGTGAAGTACTGATCACACAGCGCGCCGTCCCCGCGGCGGCGCGTTTTTTTGTTTTTGTTTTAAACCCAACCTGCGCATGCGCTTGTCTTCCCATGCACTTGGGCATACATACAAACTAAAAAAGACCAAAATAAAAGCTAGTGCCTGTTTGCACATGCGCATAACTTAAACCGGAAACACACACACAAAAAAGGGGTGGGTGGGAAGGTAGTGCGGTCACGGTGGATTGCTGTTCAGATACCAAAACCGCGGATACAAAGCGCGAGATATCAGAAAAACACCTGTTCCAACGGGTGTCAGAAAACGCAGATAAAAAGAGCGAAAACCGTGGGACTCAGCCCGCTTCGGTGCAGGAGGCGGGTTTGCCAATATGAACAGGAAACTTTAATGCGCGAGGGATCAGCAGCGAAGCCTGCACTAAATGTCCGTGTGACCTGACCATTAGTTTGCTCTGCTGCCATCCTTCCTGAGCTAAGGCAAAAATGTGTGAGCTGGAGGCTAAAAAACTGTGAGCTAGCTCACACGAACTCAGCTTAGAGGGAACACTGCTTGAGACAGCCCTGCCTTATAGCTAAGCAGAAGGAAATAAACATGGCTTGCCTCCTTCTATTTTCCCCTTCCCTCTGCCGCCACACCAGCCACAGCCGGGACACTCACCTGGAAAATCCTTCTAGAGCTCGTTGTATTTCTTCCCGCAATGGGCCTTCCTTCTAGTAAGAACATAAGAAAAGCCAGTGTTGGATCAGGCCAATGGCCCATCCAGTCCAACACTCTGTCATGCAGTGGCCAAAAATTCCAGGTGCCATCAGAAGGTCCAGCAGTGGGGCCAGGACACTAGAAGCCCTCCCACTGCCCCCCCCCCCAAGTACCAAGAATACAGTGCATCACTTGCCTCAGCCTGAGAGTTCCTATCTATACCTTTGTGGCTAATAGCCACTGATGGACCTCTGTTCCATATGTTTATCTAATTCCCTCTTGAAGGATGCTCTATAACATCCTTTTCTGTTGGCTTGACTGTCATTAGCAAAACATTTTACTGTTTCCTGTATGCTTCCAGCAGATGTCCAGTTATCTGGCATATATACCTGTTGTATCTTTATGTTAAAGGCATCTTTGGCCAGATACTATTTGATCATATATTTTGGAATCTGTCTCCCCAAAAACCAGTAAGATGCTCCCTGTCACTTCCATTAAGTCCCTCCTCAATACCCAGCTTTTCTGTGAAGGTGTTTGCACAGTCCCTTAGGCCAAATGCATGTGTAGCACAAAAATACTTTTCAGCCCTTCTTGTGCAGTTTGATGAATAGTTAAGTGAAGTGTGATCATACGCCATGCCTTAAGCTGTTATCCTATTTCAGCAAAAGTGCAGTTGGGCAAAAGGAACTTTACTCCTTCTAATATGTGTATTCTTATTATTATGTTGCACATACAAGTGTAATGGACTAGAAGAGCAAGCAAAAAGAAATGAAAAAAATTGAGACAGTAATTCTTGGGGGACATGGGGAGATAAGCTTTTGGAAAAGAATAGTATTTTACTTGCCTGATTTGAATAATAGTACATTTACTTTTATACCAACAATTGTCTTTTTATAGGCATTTGGAAGAGAATCAAATTAGTGTGATAGAACGTGGAGCATTTCAAGATCTAAAGCAACTTGAACGGCTGTAAGTATTCTTGGGGATAAATCAGTTTCCTTAGGTAAGAAAATGAAGCAGTCTCAAAGTGATTGTGTGGAAGGGTATGGTGATATGGCAGGGTGGCCCTGGAAAAGCCTTCGGATTTCAGTACTGACACAGCAAAATTAGGTTTTATGTTAAAAATCATTACCTCTTGGATCCATAACTGATTCTGATTCACAAGTTAAATTTTCTTTTTATCTATGGTTTTGAAACCTTGTCAGAAGCAAGGAAGCTCAGGTCTCTCTGGGAAGTCTGGAAAGCCATCATGTGACCAAGAAGTAACACATGGAAAACAAAGGAATTATTCAAGGTATAAGCTTATACCCTGAATAAAACTTTTTTGGTCATAAAGGTGCCACTGGACTTGAACTTTGGTCTTCTGCTTCAGACCAACACGGCTACCCACCTGAATCTATGATAAACAAAGATGTACAATGAGCTTGTTTTCCTGTGTGACTGCAGCAACTTTATCACCAATGAAGTCTGACATCTTTAGTATCTCTTTTTGTGGTTTTTTTCATGTGTGTGCATGTGTGTGCGTGTACCTGGAAGTCATGTTGATCTCTGGTGACTCACTTTGTACGTACCTGGAAGTCATGGTAACCTCTGGTGACTGATCCCTACTGGGGCCCTGGAGGATATTCAAAGAGGTGACTGAATGAATCCTTCCCCACCTCCCGACTGCTGGTATTCCAAGGAGGTTGGCCATCCAACTACTTGCCAGAGTCGACCCTGTTTAGCTTCCGAGATCTGACAAGATCTGGCTTGCCTGGTCTATCCAGGTCAGGACAACATATTTAGTCTTTATTAATCTCTCCCTGCTTCTTACCTGTGTCAGGAAAACAGGATGCAAAGCCCCTTTGCAAAATAAAGATCAACAGAAAATCTAGATATGATGACAAAACTAAACAATCAGGCAGGGCAGATGACTACAAGTTGCTAACTGAAAGTAAGCTCTTCAGCCTTGATCATTGTCTTGCCTTCTAGGTAACTTATCTTCTGTGTGTGTGTGTGTGTGTGTGTCTGTCTGTCTGTCTGTCTGTCATCTCTGCTTTATTCTTACATCCTTCAGCTACTCACTAACTCTCATTGCTTCCTCTCCACCTCCAGCTCCCTGGGATCTGTTGTTATTCTATTTGAACTCCATCTAATGTTCTGTCTACCTGTATTTTCTTGCAAGGGTAGTTTTTTTGTTTGTTTAACTTGTGGCTTAGAATGCAGGCATCCTTACAGTGTTATCCCTCTAACTTCTTTATCTCCTTTTTATATTGTTCTGCTGCAGTGATTTGGTTTGAACTAACATCCTATGTTTTATTTGTCATAAATCTCAAGTCATGGCTCCTGAGTTAGAATAAGAAACAAGAGTCCTGTGCCATGTTAAAGGCTAACAAAATGTATTCCATTATAAGATTCATGAGGCATCCTATCACGTTATCAAATAAATGGAAGTGTGCATCCATTCGGTTTATATTTTTATATTTATAACAGAAAGACAGCTGGGGGAAGGGGTTATGATACAAAGAAAGGCTGGTTAAAAACCAGCCTCAGAGTTTGACTACCAACTGTTGCAAAGGAAGAATCCAACATGAAATCGATGAATTAGAATTCACTGACTATAGGTGCTCATGGCTTGCATATTTCACGCATTACAATTGCTAATTAGTTCACCTGTATCTCTGTACCTTCATTTTAAAAAATCTGCTTATTTTTATTGGATCTTGTTTTAAACCAGCATCTCTTTGTAGCATGCTCCCCACCTGCATTGCTTTTCTGGTTGTTAACAGAAAGACACTGACGTAGTGGATATATACTGGAATGCATGTGGTGAACAGAAACTTTATGCTATACAATGAATGATCAACAATATTGCTCCTAGCATCTGTCTTTAATATCAGACAAATGAACTGACCGTATAGCATAAGCTATATAAACAGAGCTCTGATTATGTTTTTTATCAGATTTGTTATGCATTATGTTATGCATCTTGATATGGCGACAAAAGTCTTTTCTGGGTCAACTCATTTACGTGGCTCTTTGTGTCTCTTGGTAGATGTCCCACACACACACACTTTGTGCTGTGCCAGTCTGCCAGTTCTCACAAAGAAGTTCTTCTTCTCTAGCACTCCACTCAAACAGCCATTAGCTTCCTTGGCCAGCCATTGTTCCCTGTAAGCTGAGTTAGTGTGAGCTAGCTCACAGTTTTTTAGCCTCCGGCTCACACATTTTTGTCTTAGCTCAGGAAGGATGGCTCCAGAGCAGACTAATTTATGCCGTAGTCAAATTGCTCACTCACAACTTTAATGCCAGTAGCTCACAAAGTGGAATTTTTGCTCACAGGACTCCACAGCTTAGAGGGAGCATTGTTGGCCACCATGGAGTTCAGTCACCAAATGTTCTACCATTGCTCATGGAAAACTGAGCCAGCCAGTTGTATGCAGCCTTGGTAATGTGGACTGACTTTTGATGCTCAGTAGTCACTATTTAGCATGTTTCAGAGATGACTGACAAAAGATAATAATGGTTTAGTGTAACATCTGTCTGAGAGTACCATTTGGCCTCCTTACTTGGCTTGCTGATCACAAACCACAGTTGCCTAAGGCTGGATTTAGGGTTGCTAACCTTCAGGTGGCACCTAGAGATCTCACACTATTACTGTTGATCTCCAAATAACCAAGACCAGTTCCCTTGGAGAAAATGGCCGCTCTGGAGGATTATGCCCTACTGAGGCCCCTCCCCTCCCCAAACCCTGCCCTTCCCAGGCTCCACCCCCAAATCTTCAGTTACTTCCCAACCCAAAGCTGGCATGCCTAGCTGGATTGGTTGTGTGCATGAGCTCTCTAAGCAAAAGTTCTCAATCACTTAAAGTATCCCAAGTTGTGGAAAGTGTGACATAATCTGCCCTAAATTGCATGGCAATTCATTTGACTAATGCACTCTGCAATGAGTTGGATTCTAAACATTAGGCCAAATTTATTCATACAATTTCCTTTTTACCCTTGTTGAAAATGTTTAATTACACTTGGGTTTTGATCTCTTATATTGGGTGAAAAAAATATTATTAGCCCGTGCTAATAAAGTAGCTGTTATGACAGCTAGGTTTTCCTCTGGCCGAATAGTTATTAATAAAGCAATAAAATGTCATTGGAAATAATACCTTCTCAATTTGTGGTTATTCAAAAGGCATGAAACCTTAATGCCAAATGAATGTTGTTTTAATGGTATTTCACTTGCTGGTACATCAAAGTAGAACTTAAACTATAAACTAAAAATGTGGCCGTTATTATTTGAAATTTATTGCTTGTTATGATTCCTGCATGTAAATTCTTAATATATGAAAAGGTCTATAGATTGTGTTCGGGCCAAAAACACACTTGTTGACAGCTTTCAAGTGACTTTGCTTTGAAGATTTATGCTTCCTAAAACCTGTAACTTAGATTAAGCATTTGGATGCACATAAGTTCTTAAACCATAATGCACTGATTTAGTTTAATAGACAGCAAATAAAATGTTGCCTTGACAAGAGTTCCACCATAGGAAAACTGCTGTTCAGCCAGTTGGTGGTATTGGCTGCTCTAAAATGAGTTAACATATTTAATTGAAAGGAATATGACCCCCTAAAAAAGAGAAGACTGTACATAGAACCGGATGATTTTGAATTTAAAATGAACCACCACCACCACCTTGAAAAAGAGGTGAGCTAGCCAGCCAGAGGTATCTTCCTCCAACCAATCTCTGTCTTCTCAACCAACCTCTGTTTGCGAGCTTTGGAGGGCTCTGTTGTCACAGCAGTTATGGCCTCTGGGATTGTCTCTGCACCTCTCTACCTGCCCAATCATTCCAGAGCCAGAAAATATGAAGAAAGAGAGTGCACCCCGTCCTCACAGCTCAGTTTCACAAGCTGTTTTCAGCCTCTTCCATAGCTAATGGAGAGGATGACCTTTCTTCCCCTCCATACTTTCTTGCCAAGCAAAAGTGTGCCCCACAACTCAGTCACATGGGTGGCTTCCAGGCTCCTCCTCAGCTGATGGTGAGGCTGGCCTTTCCTCTCATACATTTTTTCTGGTTAAGCAAAAGTCCAATAGGCAGTAAAATTCTTCAATGCATATTCTATTTATTTATATCCAGCTTTTGTCCCCCCCCCCCCCGGGACCCAAAGCAGCTTACAATGTCATTCTCCATTTCTCCATTTTATCCTGAGAATAACTGTGTGGTTTGTTAGGTGAAGATACTGTGAGTGGCCCAAGGTCATCCAGAGAGTTTCCATGGCAGAGCGGAGATCTGAATTGGGGTCTCCCAGATCCCAGTCTGGCACTTTACACATTTTATATCCCACTCCTGTCCCTGTCAGGCAGGGCTCAGGGCTGGCATAAATTGAGTCCATGATGTGTGGGGCTGTATTGGTTATTGCTTATGGAAGACTGGTGCATGATTGAAGTGTGTGTGATTGAAAAAACCCCTCCTCAAGCAATTAGTTAGTTCCCATATGTCCTGCAGTCCCCCAAATCAATTTCTCTGGGATTGGAAGGGCCTACTGAGTGGAGGGAACAAGGAGAAGATGTGTGATCCTTGTCCCCCCTGGATCAGCAGATCCAAGCTACAAAGAGCAGCAAAGTGAAGTGAGTAGTGGGAGAGCTTAGCTCATCTCATCTACACTCTGTTTTCTGTATAAATAAATAAATTTTTAAAAATCCCCCCCCCCCCCTTTTTCAAACCCCCCCCCCCCTGTTTTCTGTGCAAAGACCTTATGTGTAGTTTGGCCTTGAGGTGATGCTCAGCTGGAAAGTTCCCAGCGGACCATAGGAACTGAGAATGAATAGTGAGATGTTCTCACTTCCCAAGCTGCACCTTAATTCTGTGCATTGAGGAAGATATTGTCAGACATCTGATTTGTGTACTTCAGGTCAATACTGTTGGTTGTCTTGAACAGTTTATAGATTTTTTAAAAAAAGTTTTATTAGCAGTGAGGAAGTATCTACTGCTGGGTATGGGGTGACCCTACTAAAGAAGGACCGTGCCCTTATCACGTGTTTCTCTTCTGCTGTAGAAAGGGGGGGAACTGTGAAAGAAGGAAGGAGATAGATTTGGGCTACATCAAAGTATATTTTCCTTGTTCAGAAGGAATGTATAAAATGCTTTTCAAATAGTTTCCCATTTAGTCACTAACAAGATTGATGAATTGGAGTAAATAAATGTTAGTTCAGCTGTTTCATGTTAATTTCCATTTAGGTCATGTTGGGTTTCTGCTTGAAAATAACCACCCTTCTAACGTTTAAATGTTCTTAATGGGCAATGCTGACCAAGAGTAGCTGCAGTTGGAGGAATGGTAGCATAGTGGCCTAAAAAAAGTTTGGATCATTTTGGATGGACTAAGCACTAGTTATGGTATCACCTCTTCCCCTGTGGGAGTATTTTTGAGATAGCACATAAATTTTCTTAAAATTACATATCTGATGTCAAGCAGGAAGGTATAGTTGTGTGCCTGAATTAAACTAGCATTTTTTAAAATCTATGTTCTAAATTTGCTTAATGACTTATGTTGTGGTTAAGAACATTTAAATATAAACAAGATAACTGTCTGTTCTCAGGAACCTAAAAGTCACCTAAGAGAGAGAAACAAAAGGAGAAACCAATATGGGGCTCCATTGCTTAGCTTTCAGAGATTTGGGGGTGTTACTAATGAGGTCTTCCCAGCCAATATCAACAGCTGTTGTCTTTAACTTTTAGTAGTGGTTTATTAATATGAATAGTTAGACAGTATGGATGATGGAGAATCTGTCCCACCCTGTGCTATGGATAGAATAGAACTGTTTACCATTATTTATAACTCTCTCTGTGATTTCTAAATTGAAATACACTCTTTAGACAGAACTATTGCTGTGCTGATATGATTGACAGAACAGCAATACTAAGCTCTATTCATAACATAGCGTGTCTGTCCTCAGTAAGCAATAACTAGCTACACACTACTTTGCGATGTGGAACCTTTTTGATCTCTCTCTTTATTGATGAGAGTGGACTTTGCTCCTTCTGAAACACTTAAAAAGTTGGTGCCTCTTATGCAGAGGAAGCCATTAGTGGCTCTGTCAACAGGTCTTCACAGGAGGAAGCCAAACTCAGGAAAAGGGCAGCTAGGAAGACCACAAAGCGCATATTCTGAGAAATTATTTTGGTCTGCATGGATGCATCTGAACAGGCCTGAAAACACACAGAAGCTTATTTTAACTAATAGAATAATAAGCCATCCTGATTTCATCAAAAACATTTGCATAGTAGGTCACTGACCCATAAGAACTCCAGGAACAACAACCAAGGGTCATGTTTAAATAGACCAGAGGGTTTAAAGCCACAATTCCAGCGCTTTCAAAGCAAGGATTAGAACAGCGAATGAAGAAATAGTGCTTTGGAGGAAGCATAGCAGTAACTCTGTTGAAACAATAGATGTAATATGGTCCTGTATATTTAAACTGGTATTAGTTATGTGTCATGTATAATATAAATATTTGTACTCCATGAGATTTATCCACTGGTGTATATACAACCCAGTTTGTTTGCTGCCACTCCTGGCTTGGAGGTCATATAACATGGGGGGCAGGAGCAGTCAGTAAACTTGTAGCAATTAAGTGATGTTATAGCAGTGTCTAACTAGGGTAAATCTAATTTCCCGCGGGTTGAGAAGGACATAGACCATGTGGAAATGAACTGTATGAGCTTGGCATCTGAATAAGAGGTTGCCCTAAGCTTAAGGGGCATGAACATCAAAGAGGTGGTCCTTTACATTAACATGAAAGTACTGCAGAAACTCTTCTGAGGTCCCGGTCACACGGAGAATTCACCGCGCAAGAGGCACGACTGCCGGGTGCATTAAAAGGGTGCAATCATACAGCAACATCTGGCAAGTCTCCGGCCAAAGATGTGGAGTTAAAAAGTAGCTGGGAAAGTGTAGTATTATCCGGAAAAACGCGGGGTGCAGGTGGGCATCTGATCGCGGAAGTGCTGGTATCCCATCGCATTCAGTGCTTGTCTGCGTCCCACCGGATGTTTTCTTGTAAGCAGGGCTCATTTTGTAGAAAAAGAGGTGCAGGAGCGCATTAGCATAACTCATTAGCATAACTCATTTGCATATGCCACACCCCTTGCCATCACAGAAGGCAACACCCACCACTCAGGCTCCACTGGACTGTTTTGGATTGTTAGCTATTGGGGGGGGGGACACGCAGATCTGTCCTCGCAGAGGAGGGAGAGCTTGTATCTGAAGGCGGGCCGGGGGGGGCTCTGCAACTTCCCAGGCTGCTTCTTGCTCTGACTGAGGGCTGCTGGGAGCAGGGGGCGGGGCTTGTTGCATGTGCCCGCCCCCTGGACTCCTTAGTGCCAGAGCTCCGCTCCTGTGCGCTTCTGCAGGAAATGACCCCTGCTTGTAAGTCTCTGTGGTATGTACACAAACGTGCACGCGCACAAACGCGGTATTGCTTTGTTGCCATGCTTCGCCATCACCATGTGATCGGCGGCTGACGGCCTGAGCACAGAGCCTCGGGGGAACGTCAGATCATGATACCATGCTTCATTTTGCTCTGGAGCAAAAGGCCTCACTTCCCCCCCGGATTATCTTGCTCGTGTGACCGGGGCCTGAATTTAATATTGAAGGCCCAAAGTAGACTTCATACTGTAACATCATGATACTCCTCATTTCCTTGCCCCTTGCCATCAGCCGCTAATGATGTAGAATAGGACTGAAAAAATGCGGATGCTACGGCAACATAAAAGATCCATTAGACAGCCTGAAGAGATAGCAGGAAACTGTTCTGTGCCATTTCTGGTCATAGCTATCCACTTACTGTAACATCTGATTTGCCTTTGTGGTAGTTCTACCCTCCAGAATACAAGTGAAAGGCCCTCCACTTGGAGACATGCTCACCCAAACAACTGAACTACTTAGCTCACCATCTTAGGCTCTTGAAAATATCAAAAAGGAACTTATACATTTTAAAAAATGAGTAAGTTGATGCTCACCAATACATTTCTGGATATTCCAATGTTTCTCCCAAATCCTATAATAAAAAATTTTTTAGCAGTAAAAGTAGATGGTTTAACTATTTGATAGTGCCATCAGTGCCAATATATGCAAATTATGATTATGTGAATTGGCCTGAAGCATCTGTTAATGAGAGTTTAATATAAATTTCCAGTGTAGTATATTCCTCAGGCATATTTCCTGCTCTATTCGCATGGTAGGGCCACTCCTTCAAGTGGTGATAATAATAATCACCACCTGTCATGGTTGGTCTCCATATTTCATGTTGGAACAGAAACAATGGTGGGTGAGGTTCTATATGATACTTCAATTTCTCAATGAATCTTCATTCAAGAATTGGTTTCCTGATCAGGTGAAGACTAATGTTGGCTGTTTCCACTGTGTAGTACACACGTGAATGAAAAATCAATTGTGTACCTATAGCTAATGACAGTTTAATCTTAAAATATAATCTTTAAAGATAGTGGCTGCATGCAGACAAACAGAGACAATCCTGTTTTGTATGTGAAGTGAACGAAGAAGAAGAAAAGAGATTGGATTTATACCCCGCCCTTCACTACCCAAAGGTGTCTCAGAGTGGCTTACAAACTCCTTTCCCTTCCCCTCCCCACAACAGACACCCTGTGAGGTAGGTGGGGCTGAGAGAACTCTTGACAGAAACTGCTGTTTTTCAAGAACAGCTCTTATCAGAACTACGGCTTGCCCATGGTCATCCAGCCAGGTGCAAGTGGAGGAGTGGGGAATCAAACCTGGTTCTCCCAGATTAGAGTCTGCGCACTTAACCACTACTCCAAACTGGTGTACAAACTACATCACTTTGGGCTGATATGCTCAGCACATACCCCCTTCATGTTGCACACAGTGTGCACATTGAAGAGCTATACAGTTCAGTTTGCTGTAATACCCAAACTGGGGAAAATGACAAACTCTGGTTTGTTTCTTTATAAGCTAGGGCTCTTAGTGGACATTACAGTAAACTGTTGTAATGAAGTCTTCAGTCTATGTACTTCACAGGAGGAAAGGAGGAAGAGAGAATGGGGGGTGTGTGTGAGCATTTTAGGAGCTTGTTCTTACAGACAAATTAATGCTTGTGATGTCTGAACTCAGAAGCTGGATTTAGTTTCATACCTGTGGAGTTGTGAAAGAATATCTGGAACCTAAAAGTCTGAATTGTTATTTTTGGCTAATCCCTTCCATTGTGTTGACTCTGTCTGTACTCAGCAGTATTACATTATATATCAGACACCTGGAGGAGAAAGAATGATGGTGTGACCATTATAAATTTCATTGAAGCAACTAAAACAATTCAAAATTAAAAAGCTGTAGAATGACAGTACTCCTTGTGGTGAAATATATCCAGCTGTGTGCTGAGCACAATGCACAATGACAATAAGAGCATTGCATAGGTGATGGTGGAAGCCATGTGTGTAAAAATATAAATACAATAAACACATAAATATTAACAAGAAAATTACATTCCTTAAATGTACCACATGACAAGATGGGCACAACGTGAAATTAAATAATGAAAAAGCTCTTGAGAAGAGTATTCTTACAAAAAGGCGTGGATGGGTAGCATACATATAGGGTGTGAGTGTGTAACTGTTCCACAGTGCAGAATTCACTGATTTGCTGTGTATTGAAACTGAATGTACTTGTTGGATTCAGATCATCCAGGTAAGCTGGAAGGTAGCTTTTCCAGGAATCGGGGGAGGGGGGTTAAAAAGGGAGGAATAGTCTCTGAGTTATGCTGACCACAGAATGCTTCTAACTTTATAGGCTACTAGGAATATGGCCCATTGCAGAAATAAATACAACGAGCTCTAGAAAGAAGCTTTTGGTGGGTGCCCTGGCCTTGGGCACTCAGTGTCAATTTGCTGTGGTGACCTCAGCAGGGTATAATAACACAGAACTTACCGTTTTCTCCAGGGGAACTGATCTCTGCCATGTGAAGAGCAGTTGTAATTCTGAGTTATCTCCAGCCCTCCCCTGGAGATTGGCAACAATAGTTCCTCAGGTGCAAGTGGTTGGTTTGGCAGGTAGAATCTATGGCATTGTATCTCTCTTGGAGGTAGCAACCCTATCTCCTTCCCAGTCAACCACTAACGTACTGTTATCTACCCCTCTGAGTTCAACTTTCCATCCCCCCCACACACACCTGGAGCCTCTACCTAGGAAAAGTAGTCATTCTCCTCCTCAGTGGGGACCCAAGCAGGATGGGAAGTGATCTCAACAGGGTATAATGATTCAGAGTCTACCCTGAAAAGCAACCATTTTCTCCAGGGGAACTGATCTCTGCCATCTGGAGAGCAGTTTTAATTCTGAGTAATCTTCAGCCCTCACCTGGAATGGCAGCAATGGTTCCCCAGGAGGAAATGGCTGGTTTGAAGGGTGGAGTCTATGGCATTGTACCTGTCTGAGGTCCCACTCCTCATATCCCACCCTCTCCAGGCTCCACCCCTCAAATCTCCAGGACTTTTCCAACCCAGAGGTGGCAACCCTATTTCCTCCCCAGCCAACCATCAACATACCGTTATCTGTCCCTCTGACTTCAGGTTTCCATCTCCCCCCCCCATAGCCTCTACCTAGAAAAAATACAGTCTTTCTCCACATCATTCCCCTTTCCCCCTTTTGATTTGCAAAACAACCCTCTGAGGTACGTTATGCTGAAAGTCTGTGAGTGGTCTGAAATCACCCAATCAGCTTCCACAGGAAGAACCTGGGTCTGGAAGACCCTGCTCTGAAGCACTAACTGCTACATCACACTGGCTGTCTTGGCGGGGGTATAATGACACAGAGCCCACCATTTTATTTTCTCCAGGGGAACTGATCTCTGCCATCTGGAGAGCAGTTGTAGTTCTGAGTGATCTCCAGCCCTTACCTGTAAATTGGCAACAATGGTTCCCCAGGAGGAAATGGCTGGTTTGGAGGGTGGAGTTTATGGCATTGTATCTGTCTGAGGTTCCATCCTTCCACAAACCCCACCCTCTCCAGGCTCCATCCCTCAAATCTTCAGGAATTTCCCAACCCGGAGGCGGCAACCCTGTCTCCTTCCCAGCCAACCATCAGCCTACCTTTAACTGCCCCTCTGACTACAGCTTTCCATCCCCCCCCCAGTCTCTACCTAGGGAAACTACAGTCTTTCTCTGCAGCGGGGGACCCAAGCAGGAGGGAAGCAACCTCAGCAGGGTATAATGACACAGAATCCACCCTGCAAAGCAGCCATTTTCCCCTGTCTGATCACTGCAGCGCACTCTCATAGCATCGGGATGGTTTGATCAGGCCATCCTGTCTCCGTGCCGCTGTTTCCCTCCCTACTCAGTGTGCACATCATCACACACTCCATAGGGAGCCCTCAATGCTGAGATGTGATTCATTGATTCCCTGTTTAAGCACATCGGGAACAAATGGCAAAAAAAACCTGACTCACCCACGGTTGTGTCTGATCACGCAGTGGCGGGCTGCCCCCGCAGCTTCAAAGGACTGTGTGATCGCGCAACTGTGGGTCAAATTCCTCCGGGGGAAATAGCCTCGCTTCCCCACGCGTTATCTCATGTGTGTGACTGCCACCTTCCTTTGCCTTTTTACTAACAGAACCAAGCTTGCTTGCCTAGCAACAGCCACTGAGGGAAAAGTTAGTCCCACAGGAGCCAAGAAGGAGAAGTGTCTTCATCAGGAGAGACAGCCTGTTTATTCTGTGAGGGAAGAGTGTCCAGCCCCAGCCCCCAGCCAATGGCACGTGATACTCTTGAGTGGCAGTTGATGGGCTAATGGCTGATGGAGCGCACTGCACAGCCAATGGGAGAGCTGGAAATGGCCAAAACGTACGGGAATTATATATATAGGATAACCAACACTGTTAATGGGATATAAACTGTGTAGATGAAATATTTATTTATTTATTTAGAAAATTTATGTTGCCTCTCTAGAGACATGCTTGGGGCGGCTTGCAGCTGAAACAATCAAAACCATTTAGGCACAATGAATAACAAGCCACTGAAACACAAGTTGACCCAATTAAAATGAGCCACTAAAAACGAGCTGTTGGCATTAAAACAAGCCAGTTATAACATTATGTAACCTAAGTCAATTTCTCTTTAACATGTTATTTCTATTAAAGGGGTTTAGCATTTAGATCCTAGGGAGTAAAAGGTCACTGAGCATGGGCAGTTAGTCAAGTAGCTTCTGTATTACCTGCTACAAGAGCACCTTCTCTCAATCAGTCTGGCCTGCAGAATGAAGGGCTAGAGTTTGAGGGAACTGCTCATTTCTTTGCAGGTATGTGATGGGCTCAGCCAGGGAGAAACTGCATAGTAGAATTTCCCTGTTAGGAGATATTGTAAAGGAAGGGAGTCAGTCTGGCCTACAGCAGGAGAGAGAAGGCCTAGAGCTTGACTGAGGGAACTGCTCATTTCTTTGCAGGATCAAGCCAGAGAAATAAAGCATCCAGAACAGCAGGAGCCATTGAAGAGCCCTGCATTATTTGAAGTTAACATGATTTTGAAATTTCTCTTTTCTTTATGTTACTGGACACTGTTTGCTAGGATGTGCTTTTTCTGAAGGGCACCAAAGATCCTGTTTCTACAAATCTTTCTGTGTCTGTAGCAATTACAATTTAGTTATATCTGTGGTTGTAAAGTTGGGTTTATGATAAATATTTATTACCTTGAAAACTACAGTACCTTGAATGTTTTCTTTTTGAAGCAGTTCAGTTACAATTATATTACTATTTTCATTCCTAAAAAAATACATAGGGTCTAGGTGTACCATTAGGCTGTTGTCTTAATTATGCCTTTAATTCGTTTATTGTTCTCTCATAGACAGTTCTGATTCCCTCCCACCCCATCCTGGCTAGGTTCTACTCTAGTTTGTTCATTCTTGTCCAAGATCTAGACTCTAAGAATTGCTACAACTGCTCTGAGATTCAGATGCAAAATAGTATTGGGTGTTATTCAATAGCCTGAGGCTAGGATTGAATGCTGAAAAAGTTCATCCAAGTACAATCCTGGTAGCAGTATGCAACATTACTGGGCGGTTTGTGGCTTGTACGGAATAGCTGCCTACTCAGTTGGAAGGTGGAATTAAGCCTTTGGTCTGGCCAAGCCTGGTACAAATACCAAGAGCCTGGCCTTCTGCCTTTGTCTCTTCATCCAAGCAGTGTGTTCCACTTGCTGCACTTCAGGTTTCTGATTTTCAAGCCTCAGCAACCCTGGATCAGAAAAAAGATCATCTAGGACTAGATTCAGCCCATAGATGAGGTTTTTGTATTTTCTAATATTTTTTTGGCCTGGAGGGCAAAGATTTAATCAGCTGGCAATGAAACTTTGATTTGCATGCAATAAAACAGAATGCTCAATACTGAACACTTTGTTTTCCCTTGGTAGAAGTAATGTTGAGGGCTTTTTTCTTCATTAGTCATACACAAATCTGGGTTTTTGTTTTGTTTAAGAAGACTGGAAATTTTTTACAGAACTGTTAACAACCCAGCTAATAAAACACCTGGAAGATATAAAAGAATCATTGAGCATAATTAACAGGCTGGCCACTTTATTATTGTTCGAAGTGAACATCTGTCTTGCAGTTGGAGATACAAACAGAATTTTTGATGTAGTCCTGAAAGTCTCTTTTGCTTCAATTTACTCAAACATCTTTTTAAATTTAAGGAAGAGATATAAATGTGGGTGGACATACATAGGAAAATTATCCTGTGGATTTTGTTTTAGCAGAAAACAGGGGTCATTTTGTAGAAAAAGAGGTGCAGGAGCTCATTAGCACAACTCATTAGCATAAGTTATTTGCATATTCCACACCCCCTGACATCACCGGAAGGGTGTCAGAAGGCAACACCCACCGCTCAGGCTCCACTGGACTGTTTTGGATTGCTAACTATTGGGGGGGGGGAACGTGCAGATCTGTCCTCACAGAGGAGGGAGAGCTTGTACCTGAATAAAACTTGGTCTTAAAGGTACCACTGGACTGTTTTGGACCAGGGGACCGGGGAGAGCTCTGCAGCTTACCTGGCTGCTTCTTGCTCTGACTGAAGGCTGCTGGGAGCAGGGGGTGGGGCTTGTTGCATGTGCTCTTTACTGCCGGAGCTCCGCTCCTGTGCGCTCCTGCAGGAAATGACCCCTGGCAGAAAATAAATAAAAACTTTAAAAGAGGGATAAAAAGATCTTTAAAAGAGGGATTAATTGGTTACCTGATCAGTACGATCATGTTCTGCATTCCTTTGTACTTTTGTACAGATTTCCAATTCAAAGTGTTAAAGGTGATATTTGGATTGTTCATAGAGAACTATATGTGTGTTAAATGTGTTCTTAATATTGTGCCGTATGTGCTCGTATAATTTCGGATATATGAAATGTGAGTAGTAAATCTGAACTATTTCATTCTTCAAACGTTAAAAGCTGAAACCAGGATAACTAACTGAATTACTGAATACCATCATTAAGGATCTAGTTTGGAGGAAGAGTGGCACACAGTTTTTAGCTTTGAACCTCTGGAAAGGGGTAGAAATAGGAGGACAAAATCCCCAGGGTTTGGATCAATCTGGAGGATCAAGGTAGAGTACTTAACCTCTGTGTGGGGCCTGGAGTTCTTCCAGAATTATGGCTGACATCTAGACTACAGAGATCACTTCCCCTGGAGGAAACAGCCACTTTGGAGGATGGAATCTGGGGTAGTGCACCCCTCTGATCTCTCTCCCTTCCCCAAACTCTGCCCTCCCAAATCCCTACCCCAAATCTCACTAACGGAAGCCATGCAAGGCACTGCTGATGATCCTGCTGCAACTGGTCCATATGCTGCCCACGGTGCTCTTCCTTTTCTCCCTTCTTCTTTGGACACACACAGTTACAGTGAGTGCACGTACATCCTGCATGTTTGTGTCCGGGCATGGGACTTCTTGATTCCTCCGCAGTGCAGGAACAAGACATGAAGAGAGGGGGGAATTCTAGTGAACTCAGAGGTAGGCTTTCTGATTGAGTGAGGGTATATCAGAGATGTTCCTGATGTGGGAATACTTCCAAATAAGGAAAGGAAGTGGAGACTTGGGGTGGGGAAGAGGTGACTTGAAGGAGGGTGATTCTATGCCCTGTGAATTTTCCCAAGAAGGAAAGAAAGGAATATTTGAGGCAGGAAGGAGGCATATCAGAGTTGAACTTGGTTACTTCATGGGAATGTGGGGTGTCATGTGAGGAAAAGAAACTCCATCAATTAGAGTCTGGTATCACTGGCACCTCTCTTTTTAGAAAGGAATGTGGCAAGATGACAGAGGGCCATGTCCAAGAGTATCTCAGTTAAACCAAATTACCTTTGGTAATACTCTAAGCACCTTCGAATCAGTTCCTCTCTCTGGGCTTCAACTGTGCCGGGGAATATTTCTCTATGCTTATCGTGGTGCTTTGGTTTGCTATTGAGTTCCTCTGGCAATGATGCAATTAGGCTGGACATTTCCATTCCTACCTACTAAACCAATGAATCTGTCGCTTCTTATTGCTTATGTTCTACCCACCTGGGTATTATAGGTCCCACAAAGAAAGCATACTAGTCTCTTATAAATAAACCAAATCATGTGGTAGTCGGTATGTTTGGGTTTATTGTAAACTAGGGAAAAGGCCCGATGTGGAAATAAATACAACAATCTCTAGAAAGAGGCTCTGGGCGGGTGCCCCAGCCTTGGACACTCAGTGTCAATTTGCTGTGGTGACCTCAGCAGGGTATAATGATACTGAGTCCACCATTTTCTCCAAAGGAACTGATCTCTGCTACCTAAAGAACAGTTGTAATTTTGAGTGATCTCCAGCCCTCACCTGGAGATTGGCAATGATGGTTCCCCAGAAGGGAATGGTTGGTTTGGAGGGTGGAGTCTGTGGCTTTGTAGCTGTCCGAGGTCCCACGCCTCCTGAAACCTCACCCTCTCCAGGCTCCATCCCTCACATCTCCAGGAATTTCCCACCTGGAGTTGGAAACCCTATCTCCTTCCCAGCCAGTCATCAATCTACCTTTATTTCCCTCTCACTCTTCTGCTTTCCACCCCCCACACACCTGCAGCCTCTCCCATGCTCTGAAGCCCTGACTGCTATGTCACATTAGCTGTCATTATATGTCAGCAGCATATAAGGATACAGAGCCCACCATTTTCTCCAGGGGAACTGATCTCTGCCTTCTGGAAAGCAGTTGTAATTCTGAGTGATCTCCAGCCCTCACCTGGAGATTGGACACATTTTACCTCAGAACAGAAAACTGTTTAGAATGTTAGAGGCAAAAGCCAATCAAGTCGCAGATGCAAACGACTTCTTGTGTTCTGAGGCAAATGAGGCTGCATATGCAAATAACCTCTGTGTTCTGACTGGTTATGGGGGGGGGAGGAACAGCAAACTCTTTAGAATGTTGGAGGTGAGACTCAAGCAATGCAGCCAGTGGATAGGGACAGATTCTGACTAACACACCAGGGTGCCAACCAATTCTGGAGTGTGTGGAATGTTCTAGAGAAGTGCCACCACCATTCGGCTTCTATATATAAGGGAGATATGTACGTAGGTACCATAGCCTGTTGAAAATTGTGTAAACCACGAGCAAGTAACATCTGCTCTTTACAACCCTTTTTCTTCTCTAATATTTGTTATGTGGTAAACAATTATTAGCCTGTTCATGTTCCCAGAAAGCCATGTGATTTGTTTTCGTATGATTTTTGGGTGGTGGAGCCTCAGAGGAAACCTTTGCCTGGCAGGCCTGTGGTTGCTCATGACCTCCCTGTTTAGGTCTTTCAGGAAACTGTTTGGCTGAAACCTGCTCTGAAAATGTGAGCACTGAGCACATTAATTGGCTACTTCTTGCTTGTAAATCTAGTACAAAGAAGCCAAAACAGTAATTTTTACAACTGTGGTAGGGTGTGGTTTCAGGTAGTCCAATAGGCTATAATGAAAAGAATGGGGCAAAATACTTTACTGAAGAATGTCAATTTAGAACTTACCTTGTTCTGTGTTTTGATGCAGCTGTTATGAATGCAAGGGGTAGAAAGAAACTGAAGGTGTGAGAAGCAATTAGCTGCTCATTGGTTTAATTTACCCAGTTTCAGTCATATTCTCTGTGGTGGTTCCCAACTGTCATTTCACAGAATATGCAAAGCAGAAATGTTCAGGAGGGCATTTTTGGTGAAGGGGATTAGAAATATGGCATAATGGAATAGTTCTGAAATAGGATTGTAGTCTGTCGCAATGCCTGTTGTTGCATCACCTTGCTTCTACTGCATTGTTTTCCACCTTTGTAACAGACTTTCTGCAATATGGTATGTCATGCCTTAGACCAGATTTGTTTGTTTGTTCATGTTGATTTCCAGTTCTGTAGTCTTAGTCCTACTGCATTGTTTGTTGGATGTCTTATGCTGTTTGATTGGATTTTTTTAAAAAAAATATTTTGTAACCCACCTCAGTAAGAAAGGTGGGCTGTAAACAAAATAAATAACAAAATACTGACTAACTGCTGCCTATGCAGCAGCACATTATTTGCATGCCTAGCAATATCTTCCCTTACCAATTTCGCTTGAGAGCCATATTAGTAACGTCACCAGAAATGAAACTGATATGTGAATAAGTAACGTTGTGAATTGTGACAGAAAAGCCTAAAGAAGCGCTAGTCACTTGCACTTACCCTTTTGCCATCTCTCTGAACACGTGGACCAGCTTTCAGTATGCTGCTTAAACTTGGTGTGGAAAGAACCTTCAAATTACAGCCAAGGTGTGGTGACCCAATAAGGCTTTCAAGGTAGGAGCTGAAGAGAAGTGGCTTGCCTATTGCCTGCCTCTGCATAGCACCCTGGACGTCTTGGTAGTCTCCCATCCAAGTACTAACTGGGGCCAAACATTCTTAGCTTTCGAGATCAGACAAGATTGGGCTTTCCTGGGCCATGCAGGTCAGGGGCATGGAAACTTAAATCTTCAAAAATAATTGATAAATTTGTGTTATTTTGTACTTTGATTCTTTAGAGTAGGGTAACAGGGTGCCAAAGACAAATTGAACTTTTGGTCTACATGCTATGTAGTCTGGGGAGTAGAGGGCATCTCAGCTTACATCATCAAGTCTTTTAAACTATAAACAGGAAGAAAATGCTAACAATAGATAATATTCAGCAGTTCGTGGTATTTTTCTGTTGTGTAAAGTTCTGCATTCAGTAGCTAAATGCAGCTGACCTGGATGTTAAGGACATATAAGTTTCCAGCATCAAAAACAAGTAGAAAATTGAATATGTCCTGTGTATGTGATAGTGTTCAAGTAATGTATGAAGCGTTTATTGTTTTCACACTTTAATGGCTCCTTGTTGTTAAAGTGTATAAAGACTTCGTGACTCCTTTGCCTCAGGCTGATAGTCTCTGCTGATTTATTCCCAAGCACTGCAAACTTTCTTATTGGTTTGGTGAGTCCAGACATATTTATATGCTGACACAGCTCTGACAATACTAGGCATCCTGAGATGTGGGAGATATACTTGCACTTATCACATCCTTGCCAAACTTCAGTCATTAAGGAGAAACCAGGCCTGTAATTTCATTTATTGAGAATGATTCATAGTGCAAAATGGGTGTAAATGAACTTAACATTCCTGGGGCAGTAAAAACAAATAATTTCAAAACCCAGATCGTCTAGTGCTATACACACACAAAAAGACAGGTATATTTCTGTCCTAGGATCCTGATACTGGCACAGGGCCTGTTTTGCTAGCTAGTATCCTGTTAGCCCAGATGAAGATATGTGTGCAAGAAAAATGCCTTCACTGGAAGAAACACTGTTGTGTGATGGGACAGCTGTTGCATTGTTAATGTAAAGTATCTGCACTGTGCAACAGTTTTCATCCAGTGAGGATGGGTAATGAGTATCAACTGTGCTGCTTCTTATGCAATAAAAGCAGTAACAATCTTATGCAAAACAGATCCATTTCAAGGATTTACTGTTCAAGCAAATAAACTGAAATCACTTTCAGATGTAACTACCAGTGGCATTAACTGTAACAATAAAAATTTCAAATGCACATAGCAAAGAGATACTTGTTCTACAATTACTGTCATCATGAATATAGACAAACATGGAGCATAAAATCTAGGTTTCAGAAATGGAGTTTAACAAGCTCTGAATTCAGTTTCATACATGTGCAGAATATCTTGTAGATATGAAAATGTTCCTCTGAATGGCACTTTTAGGTTCACTCACCACATTTCTTAAGGTTTTCCACCAGTTATGGGCCAAATATCTATTAAACCCTAACTAGATGAGAAATGGTTATGCTCCCACATGCTTCTGGTACAACTGGCCCTGGAATTGGGAGCCAGCCTTTCCCCTCATGACTTCAAAACTCATGGACATTTTACGCAGAAAACAAAGAGAGGGAGTAGACGTTTCCGGTGGCAGCAGTGGCTAGGAGTGTCTTTCACCAGCTTTTGCTTTTGCTGGTGAACTAGCTGTGGCTTTTTTTGGGCAAAAAAGCCTAGGAGTGTATTACTAACATCCAGTGTTCCCTCTAAGCTGAGTTAGTGTGAGCTAGCTCACAGTTTTTTAGCCTCCAGCTCACACATTTTTGTCTTAGCTCAGGAAGGGATGGCTCCAGAGCAAACTAATTTATGCAGTAGCCAAACCACCTGCTCACAACTTTCATGCCAGTAGCTCAAAAAGTAGAATTTTTGCTCACAAGACTCCACAGCTTAGCGGGAACATTGCTAACATCTAGATTATATTACTGCAATGTTCTTTATCAGGGCTACCATTGAAGAGTGTCTGGAAATCTCAGTTCTAACATAATGCTGTGTCAAGAGTGTAGAGAAAATACCACTTCAGTCTTATTCATCTACTAGCAGTAAAGCCTGTTGTGAAAGCAATACAACGAGCTCTAGAAAGATGTGATATGTAACAAATGCATAGGCTGGAAGGAGGTAAAGTAAATATTAGCAGTGTGTAAGTGAAAGATACAAATGTGGAAGTAAAGTCTCACATGCCTTATGTTACACAATAGCCGGTGTCCAAGGTCACACAATGTGGGCCAGAAAATGTTGCACACAGGGGTCTGTGGAGTAGTGTGAACAACTGGGCAGTCTGCAAAGTCATTTTATGTTGGATGTCCATGTCATTCAATGTGGTTGTGGTTGCACTGTCCACCCTGTTAGAGCAGAGGTCTCAAGGGAAGGTGGGTTGGAAGTGAGTGGTTGTGATGAAAGTCTCAGTAGGTTACATGGGAATGAGAAGGAGGAGGCTTTGGAAATGAATTTTGTGAAGTGTCTATAGTTTTGAAAGTTGTCATTTATGGTAGAGAAGTGTGGCTGAAGAATGTTTTCCAGCAAGATAGTTTAGGGCTGGATGGTTTCAGGGAAACAGGTAGGCCGGCTGCGGCCCTTCCACCCCCCCAGGCTGGCCACGGCCCTCCCCCCAGACAGGCCCTGTCGGCCCAGGTAGGCTGGCCACAGCCCTCCCCCCCAGACAGGCCCTGCCAGCCCAGGCAGGCCGGCCGCGGCCCTCCCACCCCCCCAGGCAGTCCCTGCCAGCCCAGGTAGGGTGGCCGCGGCCCTCCCCCCAGACAGGTCCCACCTGCCAAGGTAGGCCAGCTGTGAGTCTCCCCCCCCCCACAGACAGGCCCTGCTGGCCCAGGAAGGCCAGCCGTGGCCCTCTCCCCCCCAGGCAGGCCCCACCGACTCACCTCAGAATCCAGCTTGGGGGGGGGAAGATGGGCCCTACCTGCTGCAAGGCTCTCCCAAGGGCTGAAGAATGGTTGGCAGGCAAAACTGTTCAGATTGGAGTTTTGGCAGGAGCTGGCTCTGTGGGTGGGACTCAGGCACACCTTCTGATGAGCAGTTCAAGCAACCAACTGATTTTGGCAAGCATAGAATGTTGCCATGCGAAATCACGTTCCTCAGTTGGGGGGTGGGGGATTCTCTGCTTTTGTGGGCTCCTGCCCAATGCCAGCCAGCTGGCTGGAGGGAAGAAATTCCCTCCCCCAACAGCAATGTTGCCAGGAATAAACGTGACATACCTATGTCACTCAGAAGTGCCGTCAGGGGGCAATGCTCTGGTTTTTGGTTTGAGGATGATTTTGCCATAGAGTTTTGCCCCAAAACCAGAGCGTCACCCCTGACGTCACTGACATGCCTGTGTCAGTTCCTGGTAAAGCAGGCATGTCATGTGACAATGCTTCCATCTCCTGGAATGTCCCCTCCCAAACCCCTCCAACAGACCTGACAACCCTAAATGTGGCCACTTACCTTCCACTGGAGCCTGCTCCTGGTGGGAGGGAGCCGATTTGCCCCTGCGTTGGAAGGGGGGGACGGACCCTTTAGAGCCAGCCTCTTTAGTCCCAGCACCACCCACTGCCCAAATCAGACCACGTGTTCTGCTCGGCCCACCCTTCCGCCCTGTTTTTAGTGCAGGTTTTTGACCAGTTGCCTGTTGGGGCCAGGTAGAAATTTTTCACCTTCTCTCTGATTGGCTTTTGGATGAGGTTGTTTTTACTTACCTTGCACTGTTGCAGTGGCTTTGGTAATTGGTGGGTCGGGCCATTAAATAGGTTGGTCACTTAGTTTGGGAGGTGGTGTAGTGTAGTTAGGAAGCAGAAATGGTGAGCACCTGGGCATTCTTTCCAGTTGGAAGTAAGGGGTTTCCCGGGCTTGGCTTATCTTGGCGGGCTGTGTGGCTTTTGGGGTGGTGGGCCAGGATTTCTTATAATATGCCAGGCCACCGATTGAGAGCCACAGGGATGGCTCGAGGTCGGGGAGGGTGCCTCGCCCATGGGGGAATGGGAGGTAGTCAGGAGTTGACATCTGCCCTGTTCTTTCCACACTGATAAGTATCCCTTGCGGTTTGTTCAGTTAAGTAGTTAATAAAGTGGTCTTTGTTAAATCCATATATGGTGTCTGTCTCTTCATTCCAACTGTGGGGGCAAAGCACTGTATGTCTTGGGACCGACATACCTTAAGGGCTGCGTACTCCCACATGAACCTACTGTACCATTACAAACATATTCAAGGGACCCTGCTTTGATTGCCCCCTCATCTCAGGCTCGATGGGTAGTAACCTGAGAAAAGTCCTTCTTGGTTGTGGCACCAAAACTATGGTATTCTCACCCAGGGGAGATTTACCAGTTCCCGTCTATCATTATTTTCTCTTAGGAGGTAAAGACCATTTGTTTCATTTGGCGTTCCCTTACTGACTCTCCTTCCGGTTTATACACACATGTTTATACACAAATATACAAGTTTTAAGAGTCAGGTTTTTTAAAAAAATGTTTGCTGCCTTGAAGGCCCCAAATGGGTGGAAAGGCAGGATAAAAATAAATATCCATGCTGAGGAATGACCGTGCAGATCACTGGGTTGGAGTGTAGAAGGACAACAGGGTGAAATTGATCCCTTTTCTCAGTGGAATTGTGCTTAAGGGAGAGAAAGAAGGGAAGATTTCACTCTCTTGACCTTCCCCCAAATGGTGCAGCTGCTCCTCTTTACAGAATGAGCTGTCTGGGGTTCAGAATGCAGAGCAGAAACAGAGAGGAATGTTGAAAACTCCTCATTCTGTGAATGGATTGTAGGATACACACCCATGTTTCATTTCACATATAAAATAACCAGTAATTGTGCACATCAACTGAATTTCACACATTAACTGTTTTATACACCCCCCACAAATACAGCTGTGTGTAATAAACAGACCTTAATTAACCATGTGGCTTGAGTAAACTTCATAAACAAAGACTGTTATTCCCAAATTTACCCAATAATAAGTCTTAGCACACTTCTGAAGAGAGTACTGTTGGCACAGCTGCTAAATTCTGCATCTCTGTTTAAGTGCAGAGAGAGGGATTTGAGGCTGAAGTACAAAAGTATTCTTGTGTATTTGTTTAGTTTTAAAGATGCTAGTGCAAACTGTAGTTCAGCCTTTCTCTGTCACACTCCTATGCCAAAGTTTACTTACTGGAATTTAACTTTCCTTTTGCAGCATCTCACTGAGGCTGCAGCTGTGACATGGTATCTTAGATGAGGGATCTCATCCTGTACATGCAATTTGCACTCAAATCTATTCAGGTTGAGAGAGAAAAGTGATGGGGTGATGGTTGTTGCAGGATTCTGGACTTTCTTAAGAGTCCTTGTGTAAAAAGAGAATGACTGTGGCTTCAGGCAATGAATGGAACATGAGAATCTCAGTGCACATGTAAAGAAAAGTCAGGCGTTCACAGAACATGATTTGTGCATACTTCCACTGTAACTTGTGAACAGAGTTACTATCTGTCTTCCAAGCCTTTGTCTGCTTTCCCCCACTCACCATTTTCCCCCACTCACCTAGCTGCTGCTGCTGCTGTGATTGCCTAAGCCAAGGCTTCTTTTTTCTTTGGGAATGAGTGAAATGAAAGACAAGGATTTATTTAAAACACTTCTGTGCTGCCTTTCCACCCAAATAGGGTTTCCAATGCAGCAAACATCAAGACATCAAAACAGTGCCCTGACCTAGATAGCCCAGGCAAGCCCAGTCTCGTCAGATCTTGGAAGCTAAGCAGGGCCAACCCTGGCAAGTAATTGGAAGGGAGACCTCTGAGGAATACTAGGGCTTGGAATGCAGAGGCAGGCTGTCAAGTCACCTCTCTGAAACGTTGAAGCCCCATTAGGGGTTGCCAGAAATCACCATGACTTCCAGGCATGCAAGCACACACACACACACATGCACACGCACAAAACCCATCCCCAAAAAGAGAGAGATCAAAACATTTTGGCATTAAATTAGTGTTTCAAATTAGCTGTGTACAAAGTAATTCAATAGAAATCTATAAATACACAACACAAAAAACAGCAACGGATTTTATATGCACGATCACACAGTCAACATCTGCCTCCCTTCCCCAGCCATTGGTTTCTGGCTCAAAACCGCTTTAAACTGGAGTATTTTGTTACCAGGTCCCAAAGTGGTGTTTTCTCAGCTCTCCCGTTCAAAGCCACATTTTCGCCCTGTGTGATCGCTCCTCCGGTGTCAAGCCACTTCCGGTTTAAACCCCCTCCCTGCTCGAAAGCTGCCTGAGGCTTCCACTTTTTGCCCGCCATTTTTTTTTAGCGTTGGTGGTGCACGCATAGGTGGAGCTCCGCTACCATGTTTAGAAAACTGACATTTAAATGGTAACTTGTTTTAGAGTTTAGATGAGTTCGGGATCTCATGGAGGCCATTTTCGGGTCAAACGTTTAAAGGGAAGTCTTTTGTTGGAGGGGTTGGATTGATTCACCCTGGTGGTTCTGTGCATGCGCCATGGTAGTTTCGCCCCCCCCATTCTATGGATGAGTGCCTATGCGCAAACTGAGAAAAAATTAAAAAACCCACCGACACACGCTCCCGCGCGTTGGTAGTGTAGACACCGGGGAGCGACGCGACTGTGCAGTGAGTCAGGATAAGGGAGGTAAGTGTGATCGCGATTATCCAGATCAAATATAATCTGGTTAGAACCGGAGTAGTTTAACCCGCTCTCAGCATGCCGTCTGACCACACCCACTGAGAGACAGATGAATCTCCCTAGGAAGGAAGTTCCGAAGTTTTGGTGCTACTACTGTGAAAACTTTTTCTTTGGTTGCCACCCATCTAGCCTCAGATGGCTGAGGCACCCAAAACAGGCCTTCTGAAGATGATCATAGTGAACACTCACTTCATAGGGGAGCAGGTGGTCCATATTCAATATGTTTAGCATAATTTTTATGTAAGAAACTCTACAACAGTAGACTTATACAATATTTTCAATATTATTTAATAATACACATAATGCATTATTAAATAGTTTGATGTTTTCAGTGCTCTAAAGATTAATCTAATATCCAAATATGCTGTTATCTATACTCGGTCCCTCATCAACTGTGAACAGGAAGACGAGTGGTGGTGGCAATTTTCATCCAAAAATCTTTCTCTTTTGAGCGGCTTCCCGCACCAGACATTGCCAGCATTGAATGTGTAGGCCTGGCATGGAGTTGCAGGGAGAGGATGGGGGTCTTGCTGGATAATCGCCCACCCAGCTTGCAAACTGGCTCCCTGCTGAGGTTGGCTGAGGTGGTGGTGGAGTGGCCTTCGCATTTCCCCAAACTGATAGTTTTTGGCAATTTCAGTGTCCATGCCGACACTGCCTTGTCTGGTGCCTCCTTAGACTTTATGGCCCTTTTCAGACTATCTATTCTGTTTTAGTAAGTGGATTTTTCCTGTCATTTCAGACAGACCCGTTTCAGTAACTGGCTGCTTGTGTAATTTATTTACCTGTTCAGATAAACCCGCTTGTGTTGTGTCCTGTTGTTGAAATGTACCTGAGCTGTTGTTGATGTAAACTGCTTCCTTCCATTTTAACATCTCTCTTTGCGCTTCTGATTCTCCAGTGTGCTGTTTGAAAGGCCCATAGCCCTTCCTCTAATGCCCCCCCCCCCCCCCCCGGGCCATTTTCATTGCCTTGGAGGGTTTTTGAAAATATTCTTATGCGAGTGTTAAACCAATCTCGCACTTTGGTGTCGTAGGGGTACCATAGAGATGCCTGGACTCTTGTTTGCTTTGTCTCTCTTCCTTGGAATGCATGGGGAATCTGTAAACATCCTTACATGCAGATTTACATGAGAGTAGCCCCATTGGCTTCAGTACAGTTATTCATGTCACTCACGGGATGCTCTCAAACAGCAGCTCTGAAACAGAAACCGTTTTTTTCTGCTAACAGTTTGCATGGGGGAAAGTATCAATTTGTGGGAGGTTGGGGAGATGTTATCTTTCCGTTTTAAGGACTTAAATGAAAACTTATCTTGCATTTACAGCTCAGTATTTTCAGGTTCTCTTGCATTTTTGTGTGTGCGCTCTCTCATTGCAACCCAGGTCTGATAACGATCCAGTGTGTTGGAAGGGTTGCCAGGTCCTTCCTGGCTAAAGTGGGGGTGGGGTGGGGAGTAGGGCTGCCAGCTCCAGGCAGGGGAAACTTCTGGAGATTTGGAGATGGAGCCTGGGGAGGACAGGGACCTCAGTGGGGTACAATGCCATACAGTCCACCTTCCAAAGCATCCATTTTCTCCAGGGGAAGTGATCTCTCTAGTCTGGTTAATAACCCCCCCCCCCACTTTAGCCAAAGTCCATGCCCAGGAAGCCCTGCACACACTTTTGGGGCAGATAGTCAGCCCATGTTTTCTCAGAAGCAGGGTTGCCTGGGTTTTTTAATTTTTCCAGCTTGACCCAAATCTCCCTGAATTAGGGATGCCAGCCTCCAGGGGAGACCTGGGGATCCTTCAGAATGACAGCACAGCTCCAGTCCACTTTCCAAAGCATGTGTTTTATCAAGGAGGACTTTTCTCTGTAAACTGGTTAATATCCACTCACCACTTTAACCTGTGCTGTAGTTCTGAGAGATCCCCAAGTCCCACCTGGACGCTGGCAAAACCTGGAAAAAGTTAAAAATCCAGGCAGCCTTGCTTCTAAGTGGTGGGTGTTAATTGAGATTGCTTGAGATGCCACTTATCTGAAGCCACTTCCCAGAGTTTTATGATAATTTATGATAATTTTATGATAATTCTGTTTTGATAGCCAATGTTATCAGGGCAGTGTTAGTACCCTCTTTAGTAACGTGTCTTTCTACATTTGTTTTCCTTATAATGGAACAAATAAATGTTAAAAATAATACCTCTTATTGGCATATCTGGCTCCTATAACTTAAGGGACTAATAGTTTTCTGGATTGTATAAGATTAGGATCATAGAAGAAGAAGAAGAGATTATATTTATACCCCGCCCTTCACTACCCAAAGGTGTCTCAGAGCTGCTTACAAACTGTTTTCCTTTCCCCTCTCCTCCCCACAACAGACACCCTGTGAGGTAGGTGGGGCTGAGAGAGCTCTTGACAGAAACTGCTCTTGAAAAAGCAGCTCTTATCAGAACTACGACTTGCCCAAGGCCATCCAGCAGGTGCAAGTGGAGGAGTGGGGAATCAAACCCAGTTCTCTCGGATTAGAGTCTTAACCACTTAACCACTACACCAAATTGGCTCTCATAGAGTTGGAAGTGACCTCCAGGGTCATCTAGTCCATCCCCCTGCACAGTGCAGGAAATACACAAATACGTCCTCCTCCACACACCCAGTGACCACTGTTCTGTGCCCAGAAGATGACAAAAACCCTCCAGCATCTCCAGCCAAACTGGCCTGGAGAAAAATTGCTTCCTGACCCCAAAGTGGCGATCAGCATTTCCCTGGATGTGTAAGAAAGGGCCACATGATTGGCGGATCATCCTTCCCTGCATTTGGTCCCTTTATAATTTTGATTCAATTTAAAACCACATTAGGTTCCTGGAAGAACTAAAAACTGAAGATGTAACTTTCTCTCTCTTGGTTTCTTCTGTGTTTCTCTGTTTGTGTGTGTGAGGGGGGGGGGAGAAATATGTCAGATTAAATGAAGAGCAACATATCATGTGTAATTATTATTTAAAAATGGATTCTGTGACCCTTGCGGCACTTTTTCTTTAGAAGATGTAATTGTGTTAAAAAGCTGTATGGATAGTGCACGTTCTAAATCTGTCGAACCACCCACATTTGGCTTCAAAGAAGGTTTTACGAAGAATCTTTCTTAACTTTGACTTTTCTTTATTTAGGCGTCTGAACAGAAATAAACTTCAAGTTCTTCCAGAGCTCCTTTTCCAGAACACACTGAAGCTAACCAGACTGTAAGTATAGTTTTTATTTTTGGCGTAGCATATGTGCTTTGTTTGGTTCTCAAGTCAGTAATTTCGGCTGTGAGGTTTGGGTATGATGCTTTCCTCAAGTGGAGTTTGAGATGCATCTTGATTTATCGTACTAGCTCTGTGTTGAACAATAAATATGAGAAATGTTTTTCTTGTCGTCTTACCAGCGAGTGTAAAGTTATTGAGGACCTGAAGGAGTAAAGAAGGAAGAGCTTACAACTCGGTGTGTTTCCTATGGGAGGAACTTGAATTAGTGTCCATAAAGGCACTCTTTGGTATGGCTGAGCTGTGTTGGCTGCTTTGGACAAAATCCTAGTTCAGATAATATATTTCTTTTGTCTCTTGATGTCTGAAGAAAAGTTTGGATGTTTGCCATTTTCTCATGGATCTTTTAGTAACTTTTAGATAGTTGTGAACTTGAACTTAAATTGGCTTAGTAACTGTTAGATAGCTGTGAACTTGAACTTAAAGTAGGCTTGGTTGTGCCATTGAACCAGGCAATATCTTTAGATCCATGAAATACATAGTTAGGATGACTGGATCATGTTTGTATGAGGGCAACATACTTTGAATCCTGTGCAGAGTTGCTCCAGTCTAAGCTGACTAAAATTAATTACTTTAGAAACCACAGAAAATAGGAATAGGATTGCACAGTTAAAGCCCTTTATAACTTCTGCATAGTAAAAGAATTCAGTCATATTGCATATCTCTTGCAAATGTTTTCTCCCAATTTTTAAAAATGTCAGCTATTATAAATACCTACATAGGACATGTTGTCAGGTTTTACTCTCAATGTTCTTTTGCAATCAGACAGTCCTTGATACACTGTAAGAAATTAAATTAAAATGTTTTTGATAACCTGAAAGCCAAGGTCCCTAGCTCTGTGGATCTGTCAGGATTACCCTTTCTTTTCCCTGCTGAGTAGGAAAAATGTTCCAGGGTGAGAAGTACTCTGACACTTCTGCACATTTCATACAAGTAGGTAACTTCATATTTGCAAACAATGCACAGTTAGTTTTGTAAGCTAATATTTTACATGCACAGGAATGAGGAGTCAAGAGTTCAAACATTGTCCTGTCTCTTGTCAAAAAGGTTACTTGGATCTCTGCAGAAATGCGATCATCATGGATGTGCTATAATCTGTCCTTTCAGTGGTGCTTTAATTGAGGCCTTCAGCTTTCCACATGAAGCTGAATGCAAACATGGTGTTGTGCTCTTGATAAACTGTCAAAAAAAACCCCAACATCATAAAGAGCCATGCAGGAGCAGGGTTGCATCCTTTGACTGTGTAAATAAAATAGTCCAAGGAAACATTGCTCAAAGTTTTGATAATTGGACAGCTCCCAGAAAGTCAAAGTTAAAAGGAAATACGCAATCAAACTGCAGTACCCTTCAATTACAGAATATGCCTGCAACTTCTATAATTATTTACGTGCTCCTTTGTGACATCTGTTTGACATTACTGGTAAGGAATATACAGGAGAATCAACCTTAGAATGGAATGTGAAGCATTCAGTTAAATGAGTTTAATGCATACATTATTTTAGCCATGTCTGCCAGGAGGAGGAGTCTTGAGTTCATGCGTTTCATGTTTGCTTTTGCTTTTGAGGTCATTTTATTGAGGTTTTATGATGCATTACTTATAGAACAATATTCTCCCCTCCTAATATAAAAGGGAAAAGCAAAATGGGTCAAGGGGGAATGACAAAGCAAACAGAGAAAAGGGGGTAGAGGCTTTCCTGTCATATCCAGAGCATTTTCGCAAGCTCTTCCCAAGGATACTATTTAAATTACTGGCCTCCAGGAAGCATGACCAGGTTTTTTCCTGGGTATCGGTTTGTGGAGATCACAGATTTGTTTTCTTGATTCTAAAAGCCTGAATTTAGGTAGTTGCAGCCAAATCACTTTTCATTCATACCACTGTTAGAAAGTGCTTTTTAAAATAAGCATTGAAATTATCTGATCACTGTGTATGTAAGGAAGAAATTACTTGGCTAGTCTGTATGTGCTGGTAAGCCAGGTGACCAAAACAAAGTCAATATATTAAAGTTTCCATTTAGCTAATGAATAACATGCTTCATGTATATTCAGACAATTGTGACTTACCTCTTAGCCTGTGAGCCCTGCAGATACTCATAGACTGCCATGCAGATATAATGAGTTCACTTCCTAGATAGAATCCAACATGAGCATGCTAGTTTGTTTTTGCATTATAGGGTGAAGGGACAGAGGATTTGGCAATCAGCAGAGTTCTCAATTACTATTTTATTGGAAGTGGCTGCACCCAGGGTGTCAGCCAGTGCTGCCTGTATCTCATTACTGTACAAGCTGGCAGGATCTCTTTATGGGATTTATCATGCACTTGCACTGGAACCTGTTCCAGTGGCAGCAAGAACTTCAGAGAGTATGGGTTAAGAACACCTTACTGGGCATCCTAAAAGTTTGGTAGAGTAGCACCAGATCAACTGTGTCAATACCATGTTCCACATTGGTTTCAAGCAGGTTATAATGCCTTGATTCCAAATTGCAAAGGGCTGGTTACAGATCTTCATCATGGTCTCTGTGCATCACACCCAAGGGATCCAGTGCGCCTGCGCTGTTCCGATCAGTGTTGTGCAAAGCTCACATCGGGATTTTCGCGCTTCCACCCTGGAACCCCACTGCGCAAGTCTGAGGGAACCCCACTGTGCAAGCCTGAGGGATGGGGCACGAACATCCCGCCAGTTCTCTTCTGACCGCCGTGCTGTTAACAGCTCGTCTGCCGGTTGGTGTTCCTCAAACATACCTCACGTTGGGAAACCATCGGTGTTTTTCTTCAGACTTTCCCTTTCTTGCTTGCTTGTCCTCTTCTTCCTTCTTAAAAAAAAAAGGACTCTTTTTAGAACTTTTTCTCTGGGCTTCGGTTGTCCCCCCCCCCCCCGTGGGTCTGTTTATGGCTATGCTGTTGTTTATGGCTAAAAAGTGGGGCTGTTTTAAGAGGTGTGCCAAGTGCGGGAGCAAACTTGCCCCACCAGACAGCTACTCTCTTTGTATTTTGTTCTTGGGTGAATCTCATTGATCTGAGGGCTGCCCACACTGCGCAAAATTTTCTAATCAAACCAGAAAGAATAGAGCTGCACGGCTGCGGGTAGCTTTGTGGGAATCCGCCCTTTTCCCTCCTCCTGTGAAATCGATGGACTCGGACGCTTCGTCCAGACCTTCAATGGCGTCAGCTCTTCCATTGAAAACACCTGTACCTTCAACATAGAAATTGGCGTCTGACTCCGGACCATCCACTTCGAAGCAGTCAGTGTTGAAAACTTGATCTTCTGCATCGACGCCTGCAAAGAAGAAGGAGAAGTCAGATAAGAGCCATTGGAGCTCTTCCAAGGGCACGCACAAGTCTCGCTATACAAGCACAACTGCCGACACGTCGGGCGCTGTACGGCTTGTGCAACTTGTTGTCTCTCACTCTTCCACATCGGAACTGTCGCCACCTCCACCTGCTCCACCCATTGAACTTTTGGACTCTCCTATCAGGCAGTTGAACTCTTTGATGTCAGAAATGCTGCTGGACACCAGACCCTTCTCCATATCGACCTCTGACGTAGATGAGGTTTTGGTAATGAGATCACCAAGGAGACAGCGTTCCTTTTCGGGGTCCTCGTGGGCAAGTGACCAGTCTGAACCTCGTCCTAGGGGTGAATTCCGCAGTCATCGATCCAGATCACTAGTCAGTGCTGATGATTGCTGTGGAAGGCAGCTGAGCCCTGATTGTGGTCCTTCTAGGCAGAGGTATCATTGCTCTCCGAGAGGGGAGTCGCCGGGGGAGTCACCATCTTGGCGCTTTTGCCAGCCAGCTCCTCCGTTTGTCCCTTGGGACCATCGACAAATGCCCTACTGGTTTGGTGCCTATCCGCTATCGACATTGATGCTGTGGCTTACACCTGCCAGACTGTCGGACTGGGACCTAAGATCACCCAGGCGCTCTCGCTCTCCCAGAGCACATCTGAGCCCGCCATCGGCTTCTCTACATAGAAACCACTGGCCTCTCCACCTAGACATCTGTCTCCACCTAGACATCTGTCCTCCCCCCGACATCGACCGCCTAGTCCTTCGATACAGAAGTGCCCGATGCTGGACACACAGCCTAAACCTCCGCTGCAAGGGGACGATAACCCCAAGGAGGTGTTGTCGACACTGATCCTCAAGTCGGCGTCGGATTCCTCAGACAATGACTCAGACAGGGAACCTTCTGAGGTAGATAGCTCCCCTGAAGGCCCTTCACCAAAACCAACAGTATTGGTTTTGGTGAAGTGTTCTTTGAGGGAGTGAACAAACATGTGGACAGGGGGGACCCAATAGATGTTGTTTACCTTGACTTCAGAAAGCTTTTGATAAAGTTCCTCATCAAAGGCTCCTAAGTAAGCTCAGTAGTCACGGGATAAAAGGACAAGTCCTTTTGTGGATCAAAAACTGGATGATTAATAGGAAACAGAGAGTGAGTATAAATGGGCAATTTTCTCAGTGGAGGGTGGTAAGCAGTGGGGCACCGCAGGGATCAGTACTCGGTCCGATGCTTTTTAACTTGTTTATTATTTGGAGTTGTTTATTATTTGGAGTTGGGAGTAAGCAGTGAAGTGGCTAAATTTGCAGATGACACAAAGTTGTTCATGGTGGTGAGAACCAGGGAGGATTGTGAGGCACTCCGAAGGGATCTGTCGAGGATAGGCGAGTGAGCGTCAACGTGGCAAATGGGGTTCAATGTGGCCAAGTGCAAAGTGATGCACATTGGAGCCAAAATTCCTAACTATAAATACACGTTGATGGGGTCTGAACTGGCAGAGACTGACCAAGAGAGAGATCTTGTCGTCGTAGTAGGTAACTCAATGAAAATGTCGAGACAGTGTGTAGGAGGGCATCTAGTGTCCTAGCCCCACTGATGGACCTCCTGATGGTATCTGGTATTTTTGGCCACTGTGTGACAGAGTGTTGGACTAGATGGGCCATTGGCCTGATCCAACATTGGCTTCTCTTATATTCTTATGTGTCGGACGACCTGCCAATATTGCCATCTGAGAACCTGACATCTTATGGGGACCTGGTGAATCGAATGGTGCACTCTTTTATCCTTAGTTCAATCATAACCGTTGATATCGGATGCGGTATTTGACGTTGTTCACCTGGATATGTCCACAGTGATTGGCCTCCAGATGTCGACGGTCCTTCTTCAGGCTGCAAAGACACCTTGGGAAAAACCCTCTTCAGTGCCAGTGTCATCCAGGAGATTGGATCACATGTATAAGGTGCAAGAGGCAGGAGCAGAATTTTTATATATTCATCCCAAGCCGAACTTGATGGTAGTTACGTCATCTTCAAAGTCCAGATGCACTCACACCACCCTGGCTGATAAGGAAAGCAGGAAGCTGGATTATTTTGAAAAGACTCTTCTACTCTGCGGGAACCCTGGGAATTAAGATGGCCAACTATTTGGCTTGTATAAGCTGTTATCAGTATGCGCTCTGGGAACAGCTTAGTGATGTCCTGCCTTTCATCCCAGATGACAAGAGGCAATCAATCGGGAAGGTACAGAAGGAAGGATTGGTGCTCGCCAAGCAATTGATACATTTTTCAAAACACGCTCCTGGCGGCCGTGACAGTCCCCAGTGGGCTACAGACAACCTTATGGTGGAAAACCTAAATATGGACTGAGTCACCAGAACCCACACACTAAGGCTTCAAAGGCTCCCAAACAGGGCCTTTGACTTTACACCCAAACCTTTCCAAGAACTGACTCGCCTTGCCCTCTACCTTCCGGCTTGGCGAGAAATTTCTACGGATCGTTAGGTATTATCCATCCTTACCCAGGGATATTCCATCGAATTCCTGGAATTGCCTCCTCTCCCAGTAGTTATTGTCACTTCTCCGTCACCTTCGCTTCTTCAAGAGGTTTCCACCCTTTTATCCAAGGATGCTATAGAGGAAGTTCCTCCATCTTTCCAGGGATCAGGATTTTATTCCTGTTATTTCACCATACCCAAAAGGGACAGAGGCACATGACCAATCCTAGATCTGAGAGGTCTGAACGCATATATAGAGTACCGGAAGTTCAAAATGACATCTCTGCAGATTATTCTTCCACTGCTGGGTCAGGGCATTCAGATGGCCACCCTGGACCTCCAGGATGCCCAAGTTTCATTTGAATATTCATCCTTACCATTGGCAATATCTCCAGTTTGCCATAGGGTCTCACCACTACCAGTACAAGGCTCTCCCCTTTGGACAGTCAACGGCTCCAAGAGTCTTTATGAAGTCATGGTAGTGGTGGCTGCATTTCTTTGTTTGAAAGGAATCACAGTCTTCCCGTACATTGACGACTGGCTCCTGGTAGCAAATTCTCGAGAATGCCTATGCGAAAATGTACAGCAGGCCTTGAACGTCCTGCGGGGGTTAGGCTTGCGAGTGAACTATGACAAATCCAACCTCAGCCTGTCTCAAAGATTACAGTTCATTTGTGCCATTCTCAAGTCCTCGGTGTGCAGGGCATTCCTACCACAAGACAGAGCTTTAACTTTGGCGTCACTTGCCAAACAGGTACGGTCCCTGCTCAAGGTCACAGCCCACCTACTCCAAAGACTTCTTGGCTTGATGGCTGCAACCACAGCAGTTCTGCCTTTTGCCATATTAAGAATGAGGCCCTGCACCTGTGGTTCTTACAGAACTTCAAGGCAGCCAGGATGAGTCAGTTTGTCCTACTTCATCCACCCGCAAGCGTAAAAGACTCTATCATTTGGTGGACTTCTCTTACCAACCTGGCACAAGGTGCCCCTTTTCACAAGCCACTGCCTCAGCTGACTCTAACCACCGATGCGTCCCTGTGGGGGTGGGGAGCACATCTGAACAGACTTTGCACAGGTGGGAGTTTCACACAGCAATGCAGCACATCGATTATCTGGAGCTTCTAGCCATCCAGAAAGCCTTGTGCTGCTTCCAGCCCATGTTGATCGGAAAATGTGTGGCCATTCTAACAGACAATATGATGGCTCTAAGCTATGTCAACAGGCAGGGAGGAACAGTTTCGAGAAGGTTATGTCTTTTAGCCCTCAAAATCTGGGAATGGTGCATATCCCCCGGGGTATTTCTCTTCGCCGCTCACATTCCAGGCGCTTTGAACGTTCAAGCGGACTTACTCAGCAGGGGTCAAGCCCGACTCCACAATTGGGAATTGAATTGGACTTTCCTCTGTCTGGTCTTCACCAAATGGGGAAGGCCAACAATAGCTTGGATCCTCGCGCTCTCGGCGATGGTCTTCTATTCCCCTGGAACCAGGAGTTTCTCTATATGTTCTTTCCCGCTTCTCCCACGAGTTGTCAAAAAACTGGCTTTGGTTCAGCCGAACTGTATTCTTATTGCGCTGTGGTGGCCATGACAACCGTGGTTCACAGTGCTCACAGACCTCTCAAAAGGACTGTTTCATCATTTCCCTCAAGTATCAGACTTTTTTTTGTCAGCAGACGGACAGATGCATTGCCACAAAGTCACCAAATTGAAGCTGGCAGCATGGCACATAACTCACCTTCTCGAGGGGAGTCTCAACAGTGTTGCTGAATTCCAGAAAGGCTTCTATGTGCAAGTCTTATCAGAGAAAATGGGCCTGTTTTGTATCCTTTTTGGGCCCGGACTCAACTACACCCTGTTTGGCAGGCGTTAGTCGAATTTTGGACTTCCTCCTGTCATTGGCAGATTTGGGGCTCTCCCATTCCTCTGTTAGAGTATATTTGACGGCCATCTCTGCGTACCATGACTTTATAGATGGGTATTCTGCATTTTTCATCCAACCTCCAAGAGATTCTCGAAAGGGCTTATCCCGCTCTATCCTCCTGTTAAGGACCCAGTTCCTTTGTGGGATCTTCCACTGGTGCTTTGGCACCTTACCAGGAAGCCTTTTAAGCTCATGGCAACTTCAGCACTGAAGTACATCTCTTGGAAAATGGCCTTTCTTGTGGCAATCATGTCAGCTAGGAGGATGGGTGAGCTCCTGGCTCTTCACCATGACCAGCCTTACTTGTGCTTTCTACCAAATGGTGTCCACCTGGTTCCTGATGTGGCTTTCTTGCCTAAAGTAGTATCCAAATTTCACCTATACTCTGAGATTGTTCTTCCGGGTTTTTCCCCAGGCCCAACTGATGAGGAGCAGCATTTACTACACACTCTAGATGTAAAAAGGGCACTACTCTTTTACTTGGACAGAACACAAGCTACACAAAAGGACTCGCGTGTCATTGTTGCATATGCAACTCATTCTTTGGGGTCATGTATCACTGCACAACGCCTTTCTAAGTGGATTGTAGGAACAATACGCTTATGCTATCTCTTGGCAAAACATCCTCTCCCACTACAACTCAAGGTGCATTCAACTAGGGCACTGGCGACCTCCATGGCATTTATGATGGGTGCCTCCTTGTCTGATATCTGCAAGGCTGCAACATGGTTCACTGCTAATACATTCATCAGACACTACGCTCTTGATGTGAGAACACAGCACAGAGTGCAGTTGGGTCAATTCATTCTGTCTTCTGAATTACACTGAGTTCCTGCCAGCACCCTCCTCCAGGTGAGCCATTGCTTGGTACTCTCCCATGGGTGTGATGCACAGAAACCATGACAAAGATAAACAGGTTGCTTACCTGTAATTGATGATCTTCGAGTGGTCATCTGTGCATTCACACTGCCCGCCCTTCCTTCCCCACTGCTGTTGGTTCTCTGTCTCTTACTCTACAGCGGTCAGAAAGAACTGGTGGGATGTTCGTGCCCCACCCCCTCGGGCATGTGCAGTGGGGTTCCTGTGCAAGCCCAGGGTGCAGGTGCAAAAATCCCAATGTGAGCTTTGCACAACACCAATCAGATCAGCGCAGATGCACTGGATCCCATGGGTGTGAATGCACAGATGACCACTCGAAGATCATCAGTTACAGGTAAGTAACCTGTTTTTTCAGACTCCTTGGAGTGGGCTTATTGTTTTTGACAGCCACACATTTTAATGACCATTAAGGGCATGCAAAAAAAAAGAAGAAGTAGATTTGGAGTTGGGTTGCTTTGAAATCTTGAGTTGGATTCTTTAAACTTAGTTGTATTGAGAAATCAATTTGATGGTTGTTTCCAGTGATTTTGGGAGGAAATTTTCAGGTACAGCTCCCTGCCAGTTGGGATGAAATTCTCACAGATGTTACTGCTGCCCCAAGGTATCACCTCTTCACAAGTTTTTATCAGATAGGAGAAAGCACTTACAATCAACAGGCAGTTAAAATTCTCACTTGCAGAATGAACATGGGTGAACTGGCATGTACCTGAGTTTTTCCCTTCTTTCCCAGGATCATCAAGCTAGAGCTGGTGGTGTAAGCATGGAGAACTGTGGTGAAAGGAGCTAGACCCATGCATTGCTGTGCCTGATTAATTTCAGGATTTTTCACCAAGACAGGTTTTTCATTACTAGGAGAAAATATGCTTCAAGAAGTGAAGCACAGCAAGTAGTATTGCTTGGCTGTTTTCCTCACTGGGGCAAATATTAACTCTATGGAGCTGTTCATGGTTGGGAAAACAGCATGGGAGGAAGTATTAACCCCCACCCCCATTTGACAATCCTGATCTTAATCAGGGTCCCATATACCCAGGATATAAATAAAGTGAAGAACCATTTTGGAACGTTCGTTATAGAACTCTCAGCATTATGTCTTGTCTGGCTCTGAATTATTATTAGTGTCTGGAACTATGAGAAAAAGCAGACAAAAATTTGATTTTTTTGTGTGTAGTTTGATTAAAGGTTCTCTTTCACTGAACATGTACAGTTGACATAAAAATGAAAACTTACAAAACTTCATAACTTCGGTTTTATGGTTTTATAATATTTTAGACTGTACACTATTTTATACAATTATCTATGTTTTATAGTATTTTTTCTGTTTTTGGTTTGTAATGGCCTATGGCTAAATACAATAAAACCCTTCTCTCTACTACAAAAATATGGATCAGTTCTAGATCGAATCTTAAAACTCATTCAGGACCTCAGTAGAGCTCATTTTGACAGTTCATTTTGTCTCAGTCTAACCCCATCGTCATCTGAAACATAGCTGAAACTAATACTGGTTTACCCTGAAGATTTGTCATAAGGATCACTAAAATGCATATGAAGTGAGCACTTTGCAGTAGAATCCCAAAAACTCTTTTCTGGGATTAAGCCCCACTAAGAGTAAGATTCTGAGTGGACTTGTTTAGGATTGCAGTCATAATCATACAGAAAATACTTATTTGCATATTTTAATTAAAAAGAACAGAAAAGGGAGGGACTCAAAATCCAGCAACTACTAAAAGGGGGGGCACATATATAGAGAATAGAAACAAAAATATAACAGCAGTGGTGTGGCAGATCTACTCATAAGCTTCTATAAAAACTTTCCAAACAACTAAAAATAAATCCATACGCAATTGTCTCTGTGCCATGCATTTAAATATTAATAGAGCTCTAAAATCCTCAGTCCATTGATTTACAGGAGGTGGGAGGTTATCTCTCCAATGTTGTAATACAAGTCTTTTAGCTGTAGTAAGGGCACAGAGGGTCCATTTTCATTGACCATTGGTTAGCCTCCAAGAGATGGGCGGTTGGTTTAACGGTATGTAAGTGTCCTCAAAAATCAATGAACATTCTAATACAGAATTGATATAAATAATAATTTCCTCCCAGAAAAAAACAGGTGACTAGATATGCCTAAAACATATGTTTAAGAGACATGTCCTATGAGTTACAACACCAGCAAGTAGACACTTTACTCAGTTCTTTACTAAAGCGTCACTGAGGTACATCCTAAACATGTTTTTTGCTGAATAAGTCACAACTTGTTTTTTAAATGTGTGTAACATAACAGTACTCTTGGATGATTTGAAGAACTGTAAATGGTGGTAAACATATGAGATTAGAGTATTTCTAATCTCAGAGCCCAAATATTTAAGGCTTTTTAGATCATACCCGTCCCCTTGAAATAAGTCTTGAAGTTAATGGATTCAAATGCAAACAAGGAGCTCTGTCACAATACACAGTTATTCTGAGGGAGAAAACTAATCTTATGTGGCCAGTGACATGTGAGAACGTAAATTAAAGGTCTTCTCTCGTATGAGAGCATGAGCTACTAGCTGACTAGTTATTAAGGACTGCCAGGGCTAAAGGAACGTGGCCGTAGTAAGCAGGAGTTGCTATGGTGTCGGTTAGTACAGGAATTGTGGCTTTACTGTGTACAGATCCCAGCAGGCCTGTTCAGAACATGGTAAATAATTACAAGGAATACCAGGTCTCCTAGGGGCACTTTCAGGTTGGAAAGGATGTTCACTAGGTCAGAGGTGAAGACTACAGACTGCTGAGAAGCTCTTGGACCATTTATCAAGTGGGAGCTATTTTTATTGCTTGCACTGAGCTCTGACACTAAATGGCATAATTTGAACAAAATCATGTCTGGAAAAGTGTCTTTGGTTGCAAATCCTATGGCACCTTTCTGTTCAGTTTGTTTCTAGAGCAAGGCAAAAGGGCTCTGCTTATTTTCTTGAAGTATGAAAGGAACGTTAACAAATTATCTGAACTGAGTAGGATACAAATGAGGGGATGTCAGAAAGTGAGTAATTGAGGTTCCATCCTGGATTTCCAGTCTCCCCTGTGTGAAGTTAGCTACTCAGAACTAATATGTGCAGATGTTTCCCCTTTTTTTGTAATATGGCAAAAGTGAAAGAGAAGGAACAGCGAGTGCAAAGACATATACGTATGTTTCATAGATGTTGGTAGGTTTCTTTCCCTGATGATTAGGGTATGCTATGCTGATTCTGACAAAGCTTTTTATGGTTTAAGAAATGTTTTCATAATATTCTGAGAGATTAATCATAATACACTTAAGAGATAAAACATGATTTTCTTTTTTTGCCTTCCAAGAAGGTTGCCGGATTAGTGGGTAAAACTTTCTTCTCAAGGACACTGGGTTAGGTGGAAACTAGATTGTGTAGTGTTTAGGAGTCAGCGAGGTTAAACCCAGCTTTAAATTTCAACTCAGGGCCATTTCATACATTACACAACAGCAAATTCAGGTTTGCCAGCAAGTGTTTGCGCAGCAGGAAGTCACAGCTAATCCTAGCAATCTGAAAAGTGGACACTACAGAACTTATATTTTCAAATATTCTTTTTGTCACATTCATACTTCACAGTTTTAGATGTACTTAAAACAAAATTAGGTGAAATATTTAGAAGTCTTGTGTCATGATCCTCCTGAATTTGTGAGATGTCGAATACAACTGCAGGAACAACTCCTCTAGTTTCTAGCTGAAGGGGGGGGGGGAGTCTCATTCTGGGACACTGTACCTCTGGAGAAGTGTCACAGCTCTTGCAAGAAGATATATATGATCGTGTGTTGAGTGCATCTGTAGATCCCTGCCTATGGAGATCTTGGGTAGCCTTGGCAGTCACTGTCTATCAGTCTTATTTATTTCATAGCTGTATTATGAGGTTAAAAGGAAGTAATACCCCATACATTGTCAGAAGTCTCTTCAAGAGAGCAGAAAAGATACAAACCGGATAAGTGATTAATGTATGCGGAAGCCAGGATCCATGTTTTGCACTTAAGAGTGAGGTGAAAGTTCAGCTTTTGTTGTTTCCAGGGTTTTGACATATGTTTGGGGAGCTTTACTAAGGTAGATATAGATGCCAGGAGAGACCCCCCCCCCCCGAATGTAGTGTTTAAGTACCCACTTAGAAGGCAGAGTAAGCATTAACAGGTATGACTCTTAGAAATGATTAACTTTAGATGTTGAAAGGTTTTACACATTTTGATCAATCAATAGATTGTACATTCAGACACTGCGAAGTTCCAAGTAATAACGTCCAAGTATTTTAAGACTTGTGAATTTCGCCCCCAAGGAGAACCTTGAGGGAGAATTACCTAAAATAATGAACACATTTGAAAATATAGTCATAACTTGATTTCTGCTTGTTGACATTTGGCATGTGCCATGGATTTGTTTTCATGATAAGCAGTTGGACAAAAGTATTCACTGAATGCCCCTATTACCGAAAGCAAAGCAAAAAAAGTGATTAAGGTATACATGGTCAGATTCCCTTGCAGCAAACTGTGAGGTGTTGAAGTTAAGAATTCTTCTATACATGGTCATTAGGACTGTACTGGCAGCAGAATATTGCTGTAAGATGTGGATGAAGATCATTGTAGCCAGATCCAGCACAGGTCACAAGAGAGACATCCTTCACTAGCACTAGGATCAGCTGAATGCACAGTCTTAAGTCCCTTGTCAGATGATGGATTTCTTCATGCCACAGATCAGCTTAGTTCAGAATCATCCCAAATACAAAATCTGAAAACGGAAAAATTCTTTTACAACTGATGCTTGGGTAATATCCGTCTCATCCTAGCAGGCACATGAATCTGAGTTAGGAGAGTGAACTGGTAATAATTTCATAAAATTAGTTGGATATGCAGTACTGCCATCGTCTGTTAAAGAATGGATGGCTTAAATGAACATTCTTTGACACTGGAATGAGACAGAATTGTAATCAGCATGTTTGCTAATGAATTACTTAATTTTTCAGTTTTGTGCTACATGTTTAAATTTTGCTTAAGCTCAAACTATGGTTTGCTGTTTTAACTTTGATTAAGATTCTGAGTTGGTGATGAAATTGTATGAAGTTAACCAGAAGATGTGAATAGGGAAGCACCCACAGGAGTGGCTGGATACCTTGCAAGACCAGAGGGTGGAAAGTTAAGGAAATGTAATATATTTACAGATACAATAGTTCCCTGTGGTTAAAACAAAACATTGCTTGCAAACCCACTAAAATAATTCTGTAACATTTATGGCATGTTTTTTCTGTGGTTAGGGGCAAACAAACAAACAAACAAACAAACTATAGTTATGTCTGGAGGACAGGGCTCCCAAGTACTTACCTTGATTTGGTGGGGAATATGTAGTTCTTCACGGGACCATTCCCATTGGGAAAACACAGGCACTGCACTATTCCGTCGCCCAGACGTGATGTAGGAACGTAGCCGGGTGACGGTCTAGGAATGGGGCTGGAAACTCGATGGTACCATCGAGTTTCCAGCTCCATTACCAGAGCGTTGCCCAGCTATGTGCCTACATCACATCTGGGTGACGGAATAGTGCAGCGCCTGTGTTACAAGCAAGAATCTTCCGGTGGGGAAGCATCTGTCCCCCTTCGTAGGTAGGTACTTGGCAACCCTACAGACATATTGTATTGACAGCTGTTCAAATTGCAAGTGCATGGGAATGGACAGGTGGCAGTTTACCAAACTACAAATTACCAAACTACCAATACCTGGAATCATCTGCTGAAATCAACCAGAACTAGCTTAGGAACCCAATAATGCAATTTCAATAGCTTAGATGCATTAGACTCCATGAACATTATGAATTCCTCAGTTCTCAACATATAAGTAGATGTTCCTAGGAGAGGTATGCCCTCATGTATGATTTTCACATATCCTATTAAATGTGTGAACATTTAATGACCTAAGAAGAAATTAAGTCAATTATCTGAGTCCTAAGCTGGGTGTCTCCTTTGTGTGCAACTTGTGATTAACTGTGTTGAGGATCAGTCTGGCAGTGTGGAAACTGGACATTGTGTTTTGCATCCCCAATCGATTTTGCCTGATCCAAATGGGGTCTGGAATCCTAAAGGGGAAAAAAGAGTGTGGAAACTTCTGCTGTTTACTGGGACATTGGATAATGGAGTACATCAGTTTGACAAAACATGTAAATTTAGGTAATAACAGCTGGGATTTTTTACAGATGACTGCTGCTTTGCCCAGTTTTATATGTTGCCCTTCCTTTGTGGAGAGCTTTAAAGCTAGACACATGTCAGCATGAATATGGCCCATGTTCCAATTTAAGCCACACACACTAAAAAAAACCCCTAAAAGTTATGGAAGCTACATCTTTTTTGCTGCCTCTAACTTTGTGCCTGTGGAACCACTGGCTTAGGTTTTGCCTTGGCTTTAAAAACTGCAGTGCTATGCAGTGACCCATGCAGTAATATTACAGGACCTGTGACTAAACTGGCAAGAACCCATTACAAGCTTGGAAGGAACACTGAGACCTGGATAGACTGAAAACCAGAAATAAAGTGCATAATGGAGGATAATACAAATATCTGGGCTGAGGAATTAGCAAATATCAAGTAGTCAAAATAATACCAAGCATTTAACATTGATACACAATGATCTATGAGATACATATTGTCAGGGATCATTTCCTGCAGGAGCACACAAGAGCGGAGCTCCGGCAGTAAAGAGTCCAGGGGACGGGCGCATGCAACAAGCCCCACCCCCTGCTCCCAGCAGCCCTCAGTCAGAGCAAGAAGCAGCCAGGTAAGTTGCAGAGCCCCCCCTCAGCCCCCGGGTCCAAAACAGTCCAGTGGTACCTTTAAGACCAAGTTTTATTCAGGTACAAGCTCTCCCTCCTCTGCAAGGACAGATCTGCACATCCCCCCCCCCCATAGCTAGCAATCCAAAACAGTCCAGTGGAGCAGTGAGTGTTGCCTTCTGACACACTTCTGGTGATGTCAGGGGGTGTGGCATATGCAAATAAGTTATGCTAATGAGCTCCTGCACCTCTTTTTCTACGAAATGACCCCTACATATTGTGCTCCACTGAAGCACCACTTAGCTGTACAGTTTCCTACTGGCAAGAGAGTGAGAGGAGCACAGTGTCACTGGAGAAACTTAAAAACAACAACCCAGCATTGTGTACCTACTCAAAGTAACCAGAAGTAACAAAGGTTAGGTTTAGGAATCATTGGAGTTTTTCACAATTCTTAGAACTACTGCTTGTCACTTCTGGTAAGTATGTGAAGCTGCTTTTCTTCTTCTCAGGCAACAGTACTTGGAGGTGGGGCAGCCCGCACCTGCACTGGGGGCTTGGCAGCCCTCCTTACCTCAAGAGAGGAGACTAGAGAACAGGTAAAGAGAGCAACAAAGACTAGCTACTAACTCTTGAAAGTCCAAGCACAAACGCAAGGGTCCAAGTTTCTATGCTGCAAACAGTAATACAAATGGGGTTGTTTTGCACACCGAGTTTCAATCTGATACCTCAGTTTTTAAAGGACACTTTTTGGGGTTGTTTTTCCCTCTGTTCACTCTGAAAATATATGTTGGATTTGAGCTTGTATTTGAATTCAAAACCCAGAATTGTGTCCTAATGTGAGTCCTAAGCTTCATCCCAGGATCTCTATTTTTGATGGAGATACTGCATTGCAAACGAATTGACAAGCATTCACAGAGAATGACTAGTGGTCAGCCTTCCTTTGCATGGCCAGTTATGAGTAAAGTGTTGTGGAAATAAGTTGCCAACAATACCTTTTATTCCAGTCAAGGATGGGCCCTGTTTTTAATGCAGGTGGATTATAGCTAGGGAGGAAGCCTGCTTAGAGTTCAAGTGAAGTCATTTGCATGCCTGTTTACTGGTCAATTAATACAGTAGGCCCTATAGAATTTGAGTTTTGAAAATACTGTCGTAGAAATGAGTAAACCAGATAACTGTGGAACATGAGAGACAAGCCATGTTTAAACACCAATGACTGCTTTGTCCCTCAGTAAATCCATCTTAAAAAACTATTTCTAATTGCTCCATCCCTTATTCCTTTGAATTCCCATGGAAACTTCTGATGATGGTATTAGTACATGCTGTGGTTTTGTGATTGGCTTTTGGTTAATTGATGGGAAATTTTTGTGTTAAACAGCACAAAATCCTTGCCAGCAGGTTATGATTGAATTAAAGTCTTGTTAACAAGCTAAATGGGTAAATATGGTGGTTTTCTCATTAAACAATTACATTGCAAAAATCCATGAAAGACATCCCTGCTTTTGATGAACAACAGACTGCTAATAAACCTAGCTGTAAAAAGTATAGCTATTTTAAAATATAGATGAATTGACATGCTGATGTACTTACTTTAGACTTGTTAGGGTAAAGTTACCAGTATATGGAAAGTTTAATTTGTATTTCTTAATAGTATATTCACGTTGCTGCATAAAAAGAATAAATCGTTTTCTGAAGTCAAGTGGCATTATGTCATGTGATCTGAGTGCTACTTAGAAAGAACAGACAGCATTTCTTCCTGAAATGCTGATATGGTAATCCTAATTTGATTTTGCCAGAAAAATAATTGTTTTTCTTCTCTGGTGAATTTGGTTCTGTGCCATGATTTAAATTGAACTATGAATTACCTTGTTCATTTTTACCTATTTATTTATTTACAAAAATTATGGCCCACTTTTCCGCCCTCACAAAGGCCACCAAGGTGGCTCACAAATTCAGACATGCATAAGAAAATCACATTTTAAACCCATTTTAAACCAACCCCCCACACTTCCGGTCTAGGGCTCAACGCGAACAGGTGTGCGTGAGACCAGCTCCGCATACTCAGCATTTCTTTTAGCTTTTCTGAGTTGTTTCAACTACTCCAATTTCTTTCTTGTGGGGAGAGAAAAAGGCAAGGAGCATTAGTCTAAGGTGGGGGGGGCAGCATTTCTCCTGTGTGACTGAGGCAACCAAGCAAAGCAAGCTCTCCCTCCCTCCCTTCAGGGAGGAGCCTCAGCCAATGGAAGGGAAGAAAGGCTTGCCTTTCTTTCCTGTGTGATTGAGGCAGCCTGGCCAGGAAGCAAGCTCTGGCTCATTCCCTCCCTTCCTCTGGGAGGGGGAAGGGGAGAAGCCTCAGCCAGTGCAGGGAGTAGAAACTTGCCTGTCTCTCCTGAGTGATTGAGAGAGTATGGCAAAGCAAGCTACGATGACTCAGCAGCAGCAGAACTGGAAGAAGAAGCAGGAGACCGCCAGTTTCACTGCGGGCCTGATAGAAGCCCTTCATGGGCCTGATCCAGCCCCCGGGCCACATGTTTGACACCCCTGAAATAAGAATTTCTGGGCATATAATTAGCAGTGCTAAGTGAATTCTTTGGCATTGTCTTCATGTCTATAGTTATCGTCCTTTGGTAGTCATTGCTTTTAATAAAAATCTATGGCTGATTTATACTTTACAACTTCACATAGAAACCACTGAAACTCAGTGTGTGCTTTCTTCTATGCCTGACATCTCTTACTTCATTAACCACTTGCATTTTATGAACTGCACTGCAGGATCTGCAACACTGACACAGAAGCTCTGTCATATTATGTAGAGACTTATGGAAAGTGTTCTTATGTTTTACAGCCTTCACATGCATCTAACTGCTACAGTGTTGGCTCAATTGTTGTGGAATTTGTTCCCTGCCCTGTAAAGCTTCCACTTTGCCTTGCTATTTGTACATTTTTAGAGACATGAACCTTCTGAGGTTCCAGAGAATGGATGCCACTTTTATGCAGCTGATGTCAAATTCTTAAGTGGTACATAGGGTGACACATTGCTTGACAACACAACGGGCCTTACTCCTAGTATCTTAATAATTATGTTACACATTTTCTAAGGTAGTCCTCAATCCATCTATTGAGTCTTGACCAGTTCTTTTCAAAAAAATCTTATTTTTTGTCTTGTAATTGCAAAGTTAATTTATCCATTTCCGCTGTTTCCAAGAGTTTGTAAATTATTTCTTCTTTTGATGGGACTTCTTCTTTTTTCTAATATTTTGCATACAGAAACCTAGCCATAGTTACAACATGTATAATCATATATGTATCTGGTTTCTTAAAAGTCTCTGGAATAATATTTAATAAAAACAATTCTGGTACAAATGATATAATTAGATCTAACAGTTTTTGCAATATTTCATGTATCCGTATCCAATTTTTTTTTTTGTTATATTACAAGTCCACCACATATGAAAAAAAGAACTTGCATTCTGCTTACACTTTCAGCATACATTTGACATATTTGGATACCATTTTGTTAGATTTTCTGGCGTCATGTGCCATTTGTGAAACATTTTATATATTTTTTCTTTAAATGGTATAGATTTGTATATTTTATATTTGTTTTCCATACCTTAGTCTATTGGTCTAACTGTATATTGGGCCCTATGTTTTGTGCCCATTTAATCATTGAAGCTTTCACTATTTCATCTTGCATTTTCAATATCTAATAACAAGGTATAAAATGACTTTATACATTTTTCATCTATATACAATAAAGTTTTATCCAATTCTGTAGGTTTATCATAAAAGCCCGTTTGTTTATCCTTTACATATCTAGAATCAAGTTGTGCCCTTTTGCACCATTTCAAATGAATACCTTGTCTTTGAAGGATACCTTTCGAGGTTAAGTTGTTTTTCTTGTCTAAAAGATCTTCATCTCTCCATAATTGATCTTTGGTAAATAAGGTGGGATTTATAAAGGCCTCCAGTGGTGAGACCCATTTAGGTATTTTTGTATAAAACATATTTTTAACCTCTTCCCATATCTTCAGCAGTGATGCTCTTAGCATAAAGTATTTATGAATACTGCTTTTCTCGTACCATACAAAGGTGTGCCAACCTAGTTTCAAATCATGACCTTCTAACTTTAAGAGTCTTGGATTTTCCAAAGTGATCCACTCTTTCATCCACGTCAGAGCTGCTGCTTTATAATAAAGATGCCAGTCCGGTATTCCAAAGCCGCCTCTTTCCTTTGCATCCTGTAGTACTTTCATACTAATTCTGGGTCTTTTTCCTTGCCAAATAAATTACTGTATCATTTTATCTACTTCCTTAAAATACTGTTGGTTTTTTAAAATTGGAATTGTTTGGAATGAGAAGTCTAGGTAGCACATTTATCTTTACAGTAGCTATTCTTCCCATAAAAGATAGTTGTAAATGTTTCCAGTTTTCCAAGTCTTTTTTAATTACACTCAAAAGTTTCATGTAATTGTCTTTTAACAATCAGCTGCACCTATTGGTTAAAAATATCCCTAAGTATTTTATTTTCTTCTGAACTTCAATACCAGAGCTGTCTTGTAATTGCTGTATCTGTTCTTTGGTGCAGCTTTTTGTCAATATTTTAGTCTTCTTGAAGTTGATTTTCAATCCGGCTAACTGTCCATATTCTTTTAGGGAGTTCAAAAGTTGAATAATAGATGTTTGTGGTTCTTCCCAAATAAATACCAAATCGTCTGCAAATGCTTGTAATTTGTACTCTTCTCCTTTAATTTTAAGTCCTTTAATATGAATGTTTTCTCTTACCATATCATTCAGTGTTTCAAGAGCAAAAATAATTAATAATGGAGATAATGGGCAACCTTGTCTCGTCCCCTTTTGTATTTCAGTATTTTGTGAAAGGTCCCCACTTATCATAACCTTAGCATATTGTTTCATATAAATTGCTCTCACCATTGTAAGGAAGTTTTCACCACAATGCCAAGTTGATAGCTGTTCTAACATAAAAGATCAGCTAAGATTATCAAAGGCTTTCTCTGCATCAAGAAATACTTTGCTTTTCTGGGTGTGCTTCAAAATATTCTAGTACATTCAAAATAGTTCTCACATTATTTCTCATTTGTCTTTTAGGTAAAAAATCCTGTTTGGTCTTGATGTATTGTTTGAAGTAAAACTTTCTTCAATCTATTAGCCAAAATAGATGTAAATATCTTGTAATCAACATTCAGAAGTGAGATTGGCCTATAATTTCTAATTTTTTCTCATCTGTATCAGGTTTATGTGTTAAAGTTATCAGTGCTTGATACCAAGACTCTGGAATTTTCTTCTGTTTAGTAATTTCCTGTATGGTATATTTTAATGGTAGTGCAATTTGATCTTCAAATGTTTGATAAAATTCTGCTGGTAACCCATCTGGACCCGGTGTCTTCTTTTTCTTTTGATTTTTAATTGCTTCAACTACTTCAGCGAAGGAAATTGGTTCATTTAAGATTGTTATTTGGTCTTTTTTAATCTCTAATTTGATCTTGATTAGCATTTCCCTTCTGATATTGGCTCTTATAAAAACTCTCAATAATCTTCTTTGGTCCCATTCACACGAGGGGATTTGGGCCGGGAGCGGGACAGTTCGGGGGCGGCACAAACGGTCGCGATCACACCACAACATCTGGGAAGCGTAGTGCTTCCGTCCCCGAAGTGGCCCTTCCGCGCGATACCCCGCATCAAGTTGGAACCACCTACCGAGGTGGTTCATCTCAAAGGTGCGCCGCAAGCCGGGAGTCTGATCGCCGGCGCGTCCTTGCGCCGGCACATCCCCGGCTCCTAGCCGAACTGCGCATGCTCCGACATGCGCAGTTCGGCTGGCTCCCCGTCAGGACTGTGTTTTCTCCCTGGCGTCTGATTGTGCCGGGGAGAAAAGGCGCCGCGGCCAGGGGATCCGTGGGATCCCGCCTCAACGGTTCAACTTTGGTGCGGCTTTTAAAAGCCACGCTTTTCACAGCTTTTCCCCTGCCGTGTGGCAGGGGCCTTTAATTCCTTAGGAGTATTTTTTTCTTCTCTAATTTCACTCTTCAGGATCTTTATATATTTCTTTTCTGATTCCTTCCTTAGTTTATATGCTAACCATCTTGTGGGTTTATTTGCATTTTCAAAATGATTTTGCTTTGCGTACACCTTTTTTTTGTGATTTCTTGTGTCAAAAGGCAGTTAAGTTAATGTTGAAGATTTTTGATCTTAACCCTTGTTTGTTCCATCAAGGATTCTGACTTCAGCTTTTCTTCTTTTTTAATTTGCTCTTCAATCTGTATAAATTTTTGTTTTCTTTGTCACCTTGCCCAAACATCTTGTCTAATAAACCAGCCTCTTGCATAGGCCTTATAATCCACACTATGTCCATAGAGGTATCAGGTTGCATATTCAGTTTGAAAAATTCTTGAAATTCTTTTTTAGAGTCAGTTATGAATCCTGGGTTTTTAAGAGCCATAGGTTCATGGGCCATCTAGTCTTTTTAGGGGTATCTTGTAAAGTCAAAAGTAGTGGGCTATGGTCCGCAAATGTTGATGGAAGAATCTCCACATCTAAAATATCATTTATCATGGTTGTTGAAATCCAAGTCATATCCAGTCTTGACCCTGACTTATGTCTTGCTGAAAAAAAATTAAAGTCTGATTTATTTATATTTCTAATTCCCCATGAGTCCGCCAAGCTAAATTCTTCAACCAATTGTAAAAAAAAAGTTCGGCAATTCATTCCTCGCTTCTGTGTTCCTGATTGCTTTTTCCTATCTAAAACTCTATCAAATAGTGTTGTAGTCTCCAATTATGCAGATTTCTTCATAGGGTCTCCTGTTGTGATTTATTTCTCCTGTTCCTGATTGGGTGCATATATTTTAACTATCAAGGTTGTCTTGGCTTGTCTCTGTATTTTCACTATCAGGACTCTTCCGTCCTTTGAATCATATATCAGTTCTGGGTGTAAATGGTCTTTAACATATGTAACTACCCCTCTCTTTTTCTTTTGTTTGTCTGCTGACACAAAGGTTTCCCCCAGTTTTTTAACTTCTAAAAGTTTCTGGTCTGGACGTTTAATATGTGTTTCCTGCAAACAGATTACACCTACCTGCATCTTCTTAATTTGTTGAAAAAATTGTCTTTGTTTTTGTGGGACATTCAAACAATCATTTTTAATTTCTTTCTATCCATATTTCACATCTCTTTTGGTTCCATTTTTTCTTATCTTGCAGTCTCGTGACAACTTGAAGTGGTATTGCCTTAGGATTTTTCTTGCCAGTCCCTATTCTTGATCCTGATGCACCTTGTTCCTGAGGTTCTTCATCTGATTCTTTTGATACTTCTTCTTCTTCTTGGGCTCCTAGATCTTCTCCATGCATTTTTAAGAAGTCCTCTACTTTGAATGTTGAGTTTATTCTATATCGTTTGCCTTAATAAGTAGAGAAGACACATTCAGGCAGCATCCATCTGTAGGGTATTTCATTTTCTCTTAAAAGGCTTGTAAGTCGCATGTAGCCTTTTCTTTTTTCTCTTGCTCTCCATGGAATCTCCTTTAAGATTTTCATTTCAGTTTCCTGTACTTTGAGTGGTTTCTCATTTGAATTTTTTAAAATGGTGTCTCTCATAATTCTTTTGTGGAATCTTATATGGGTTTCTCTAGGTGTTTTGTTTCTTCTCGCATATGCAGAGTTCATTCTGAATGCCATATCTATCTCATGAGAAATTTATTGTATATTTTCTTCTTCAAGATATTCTGCCAGCAGTTGTGCCATATCAGCTTTAATATCTTCACCTTTTTTTTTCAGGGATGTTCTGGAATCTCAAAATGTATCCTGCTTTTTAAATCTCCAATCTTGTAACTGTACCTTCTATAAGTTCTTGTTTAGCATTTATTTCTTGTATTTGTTGATTCACCTCCTCAGATTTGGTTTCCAATTGGGTTGTTGTCTGCACCAAGATAGATATTTCTTGTTTATTTTCGAGTATCTGTTGCTTCAGTTTGGGAGGTCATTTGCAGTGCCAAAGCATCCAATTTAATTTGCAGGGACTCAACAGGCAGGGGTATTGCATTGCTTACAGCAGTGGGGACTGCAGTCTCAATTGCTTTGTTGACAGCATCTTTTATCAGGGTCTGTAAGTCTTGTGCAGACATTTTGGCTAGGCTGGAGGCAACTGTTTTGCTTGTACCTGGTGAGGGTCTCCCTGATCCACTGGACATATTTCACCTATAACAAGCATAAACCTCTTTCTCTTCTATAAAAATTCAAGCCAGGCCTGGCCACTATGTTATTTTTTCCCATTAAACACCACTCATATGAATGTATAGTCTTCCTCCCAGCTTATCAAATGATATTACTGAAAGAACAATTTATGTTTAAACAGAGTCTCGCTCTCCAGTTTCCTTACTACTGCATATCACAACAAAAGCATTTGTTCTCATACTGGTGGCCTTTACTTGTATTACTTTAGTTAATGATTACTATTTCCTAAAACCCAAAATAAAATTCTGATACCCCCAAACTTCACAATAACAGACTACTACTATAGTTTATATCTTCTCTTATCTTGCAAAACAACAAAACACCAAACTTATAATACATCAGGATATTTCTTTTTCTTTCCCAAAGCCAAAAGTGATGTTCCAAAATACCATTCCTGTCTCAAGAGCAACAGAGGGTGAGAAGAAAGGGGGAAAAGGATGAACAGTTAATACACCTTACCACAACCCCCTGGCCTTTTATTCCAAAATAAAGGGTAGAGTCAATAAAGTCAGTGTCCACAAACGCAGACTGAGGTCTTTGGACACCCCTCTTAAAATTGGCGGCTCTGGAGAGGGCAGTAAAGACAGAGGCAAAAAATGCATTCAGCTTCTCTGCCATTTCCCTATCATCGGTTAGTAATCCTTTTGCCCCTTGGTCATCCAAGGGCCCCACTGCCTCCCTAGCTGGTTTTCTGCTACTGATGTATTTAAAGAAATTCTTATTGCTGGTGTTTGTTTTTTGCAATATGTTCTTCATAGTCTCTTTTTGCCTGTCTGATCACCAACTTGCATTTTATTTGCCAAAGCCTGTACTCCATTTTATTTGCCTCACTCGGAGTAATCTTCCACTGCTTAAAGGAATCCTTTTTATCTTTTACTGCTTCCATTACTTTGTTTGTTAACCATGCGGGCCTTTTAAATACCTATTTGTACCTTTTCTAACCTGTAGTATACATTTTATCTGGGCTTCCAGGGTTGTAGTTTTAAATAGTCTCCAAGTTCCTGAAGGGATTTGACCATCCTTACCTTTCCTTCCAGTTTTCTTTTCACAATCCCCCTCCTAAAGTTAAAAGTGGTTGTGTTGTTCTTTTGGGGCACTTTAGTCCCTATACCGTTTTGTAAAATGCCAAGTTCTGACTGGTATCTGCAGAGAGGCCTTCTTTCAGTGCATGGTAAGATGTTCCTCAGTAAGCATAATGGGGTTATAGACCTGAATATGAATGATGTCTGCAAGGGTTACATGCCAATAAAGGTAATTGGATTGGACTGAATATGAATGATGGCAAATTACAGATACTTCATCTGCTAGGTCCTTGGGCTGTTTGTTCATTCCAACAAAGTAGTTTTGCATCATAAATATATTAATACAAATCTTGAATTGTGCGGAAAAACCTTCATGCCTCTTGGGTGCCATTAAGGTGTTTAGGACTGTAATGCCTGAAGTGTCCATCTGCATTATTTTCAGTTATCCCTAGTTGCCTATTCAGAAGTGTTTGTGGTAAGTGGACTTGTGCCAATGTGTTAAATAACACTGAGTGAACACACACATCACTAAGACTCCATTAAAGTCATCTTCTCTTAACTGTTGCCAAGAGAGCACCCGCTGAAGGCACTTGTTACAGAAGAGGAATGTAAATTTCAGTAGCAGTTTTCAGAATTAGTGTCTGCTTGGGCAGAGTAATTGATTAATAATGGACACTTTAAAAAGAAGCTTGAAAATTCTGTTTAGCAAACATATAGAGTGGGGATTCATTTCACAGCAGCAGAACACATGTACAGAGAGAGAGAGAAAGAGAGAGAGCAAGTCATGTTTAGCTTGCCCTGACCTGGATAGCCTAGATTTGCCCAATCTCGTCAGATCTCTTGGAAGCTAAGCAGGGTCACACCATTGATTTATATAGGGGCATTATTATACTGACTGGTTTGTTTTCAGTTCCTTTCCTAAAAATCTACAGCCCAGCATTTTCCTTTTTTATTGCCCTCACTCACTGAGTTGACATTTTCACTGAGTTATCTGCCAAGACTCCCAAGATACCAAAAACTTTCTGGAAGTCTAGGTAAAACAACATCTGTTGGGTCACCCTTGTCCGCATGTTTATTCACCCCCTCAAAGAACCCTAACAGGTTAGTGAGTCAAGATCTTCCCTTACAGAATCCATGTTAAATCTTCTTCAATAGCTTTTCTTCATAATTGTGCCTATTAATTCTATCTTTAATAACAGATTTCACCCCTCCCGAAATCGGCCGTTCTGGAGTGGGCAAGCACCTCCCATCTTCAACAGTGAAGACAAAGGCAAAAAATTCATTCTGCTTCTCTGCCATTTCCCTATCATCCTTTAATAATCTTTTTACTCCTTGGTTATGCAAGGGCCCCACTGTCTCCCTAGCTGGTTTTCTGCTACTGATGTAGTTGAAGAATTTTTTATCGTTGGTCTTTATGTTTCTTGCAATATGTTCTTTTTAAAAAAATTAATAAAATTTTATTACTGAATATTTACGGGTGGACAAAAGGTGATAAAAAGGTAATAAAAGTTATCTTGCTATACACTATGCATACAGGAGGAATAATATCATTCTCTGACAAATAAAACATAACAGATATCCACTTATCCCAGAGTTGGATTGAGCTCTTGGTTGGGTCTGTTGACTGTATACTCTCAGTAATTTTTGCCATTATTATATGTTCCCAAATTTTTTGGTGCCAGGTTTGAATTGATGGTTTCAATTTACTTTTTCCAAACTGATGCAATTGTTAATTTATCAATTGTTAATAGTGTGGCAATTAATTTTCTTTTTAAATTTCTAAATTAGGAATCAGGCCAAATATTTACTAATACCGACTCTGGAGTAAGTGGAATCTCACAACCAGTGATAATTTTGATTTTAACAATGACCCTCTCTCAGAATGAGGCTAAAGCAGAACCGTCTCACCAGCAATGTAAATAGGATCCAACATGTTCTGAACATTTCCAGCATAGAGGATTATACAAACTGGTTATTAAGCTTAGTTTTCTGGGTGTATAATACCATCTTGTAATTAATTTCAGTGATTGTAATTTAATCGTTATGACATTCGAAGTGCACATAAATGAAGACCAAATTTTATCCCATTGTTCTGCTGAAATATCGATGTTACAATCTTCCGACCAGTCCCTTTGGTAGTGTAGTAAGGCTTTAAAGGTAACAGCAAGTAAAATTTTATATAGTACCTTTGAAAGGAGTCCTCTGGGACCTTGTGTGTTGCTTTTTAAGAGGAGTTCAAAGTGTGTGTGTTCTCTTTTCAATGACTTAATTAGCTGAGGAGTAGAGAACAAACTGCTTACTTGAAGGTGTATAGCTGATTCCAGTTTTTGCTCCAGTTTTGTTTTATTAATCAATTTCCCTTTTTCAATTAAATCTATGAGATGTGAGATTTCAGCTTTTGCCCGGTTATTATATAATGGATTGTTTTGTGCTGGGGGGAACCATTGTTGGTTAGTAAAAGTAGATAATAATGATATATTTGGGGCCAAAAGACTTCTGTCCATATTTGGAGGGTAATGGTTAAAAAAGTATTATTTTGAGTTTGTGGTGGTTGATACTAAGGTTTAGTCCATATAGTCTCTGGCATTGTTAAGGGTTGGGTATAGCTTTGCTCGATCTCTGCCCAAGTTTGTATTGTGCTATCAGTAAGAAGTTTTACTACATTAGTCAAATTAGATGCTTCATAATATGTCTCTGGATCAGGTATCTGAAGACCACCTTTATATGAAGGCCGTCGCAAAATTTTAAATGCAATTCGGAGTCTTTGGTTATTCCAAATAAATTTATTGAGCAATAGTTGCCATGATTTTATTTTCTTAGTGGGTATAAGTATTGGGAGAGTTCTAAATAAATATAAAAATTAGGGAAATTAAAAATATCTTACTAAATGTACTTTATCTAACCAGAATAGATTAAGCTTTTCACAGTTTTTTATTTGTATTCTTACTCTTCGTAGCAATGGGTGAAAATTACATTTTAATAAATTTGACAAGTCCAAGGGAATTTGGACACCAAAATATCTCCAGCAGTCCGTTATCCACTTGAAGCGGAAAGTATTTTTAAGATATACATCAGTCTCAGTATCTAAATGAATTGGGTATAATTTCGTCTTATCTTGATTTATGTGTAAGCTAGATATTTTACTGAAATCACTCAAGAGTGTTTCTAATTTCTCTAAAGATGTTTTAGGGTCAGAAATATATAAAATAATATCATCTGCATATAGGCTTATTTTATGGTCTCGGTCATGTATTTTTAGTCCTTTGATAGTATTGTCAATCCTGATGGCTTCCGCTATAGGTTCTACTGCCAGGGTGAATAAAAGCGGAGACAGTGGGCAACCTTGTGACAATATATTATTTTCTTTTACCGTAGCTGTGGAGGCAGTATAGATAGCTTGAATCACTGTCTGCCATCGGTTGCCAAACTCCCTCTGTTCTATTACATTTTTTAGAAAAGAAAATTCCAAAGAATCAAAGGCCTTCTGTATATCGATTGCAAAGAGAGAGGAATTAATGCCCTTTTGTTGGCATAATTAATTATGTTTAACATTCTATGTTATCTGTTGTATTTCTATTAGGCATAAAGCCTGTTTGATCAGATTTTATGCAGGAGGTTCTTCATAGTCTCTTTTTGCTTGTCTGATCACCGACTTTCTATTTGCCACAATCAGTGCTCTGTTTTATGTACCTTACTTGAACTAGCCTTCCACTGCTTAAACAAATCCTTCTTATTTATTTATTTTATTGTATTTGTACCCTGCCCTCCCCGCGAACGGGCTTACCTTTTACTGCTTCTATTACTTTGTTTGTTAACCATGATAGCCTTTTTTATTCCTATTTGTACCTTTCCTAACCTGTGTTATACCTTTTATCTGAGCTTCTTGGATTGTAGTTTTAAATACTCTCCAAGCTTCCTGAAGGGATTTGGCCCTCCTTACCTTTCTTTTCAGTTTTTTCCCCACAATCCTCCTCATTTGACTCCTTCTAAATTTAAAAGTGGTTGTGTTGGTTTTTTGGGGCAACTTCCTATTTACATAAATGTTGATTTTAATAACATTCTGGTCAGTGTTCCCAACTGGTGCTATCACGTTCACATCTCCCACTAGGTCTTGGGAATTACTTAGGACCAAGTCCAGGATTGCCTTCCCCCGGTAGGTTCCGAGACCATCTGCTCCATGGCACAATCATTGAGAGTATCTAGAGGCCCAGGCTCTTTCTCCTGACTTGAACACACACTGACCCAATCAATGTGTGGGTAGTTAAAATCACCTGTTATGACACACAATTATTTTGTCTAGCTATTTCCCTTAATTCTTTTGCTATTTTTAAATCATCCTTTAACCTTTAATCTGGCAGGCAATAACAAACTCCCAAACTTCCTTTTGGGCACACTATAATTTCCCCAAAATGTTAGACCTGCAACCTTCCTCCTCTGACCTCCAGACCTTACTAGATAGTCAATATTGTTTGTCACCCTATCAGTGGCCAGCCCTAATGCATTTCCCTGTAGAACAGTAACAGCTATCCCTTCATCTCTTAGAGATGAGCCATCCTGAACCATTGACAGTTCATCTCCTGTCAGATTTCCCCCAAGATTTAGTTTAAAAACTGCTCTGCTATCTTTTTGATTATATTCACCAGCAGCCTGGTTCCTTTTGTACAGGTTGTTCTTGTTCCAAAAAGCATCCCAGTGCTTAACAATGTGCTTAATCCACTCACTGAGACTCCTAATTTGTGTCTGTCTAGCTGACCCTGCATGTGGAACAGGCAGCGAGAAGGCTGCTATGGAGATCCTGGCCTTGACTCTCCTGCCTAGCAGCCTAAATTTTTTCAACAGAACTACAAGACTGAATTTCCTGACATCATCAGTGTCAACATGTACCACAACCACTGGCTCCTCCCCAGCACTGTCTACCAGCCTATCTAGACCATACATAATGTCTGCTACCTTTGCACCAGGCAGGAAAGTCACCCGGCGGTCAGTATGTGGATTCGCAACCCATCTATCTTCATGTCAAGGATCGAATCACCAACTACCAAGAGCCCTTTTCCTTCTCTGCCCACAGATGGTTCCTTGGTACAAAAAGATAGCTGTTCACCAACTGTAGAAGGGGTCCTTTCTAAGGGAAAATTCCCCCTTTTGTCAGTATGGTGCCCTGATTCCCAATGACTCTCATGCTTCCTGACAGTGGCATGGGTTGCCATTGTTGGAGTGGGCAGGGCTCTAGTCGGGGGGGAGCTCTCAGGTACGGAGCTCCGGAAGAGAACCTCTAGGGGGCGGGGCGGTCACGTGGTGAAGCCCCGCCCCCTTCTTTACCCCGCCCTCTGCTTCGATCCTCATTCCGTTTGGGAATGAGGATGAAGCAGGAGGGTAAGTAGCCGGGCCTTCTGACACACTTCCGGTGATGTCAGGGGGCGTGGCATATGCAAATAAGTTATGCTAATGAGTTATGCTAATGAGCTCCGGCAGCTCTTTTTCTACAACAAGACCCCTGGGAGTGGGACACATCTAACAAGTACCCAAGAGTCTTATCTGTGCGCCTAACTGACTGTCTCTGCTTCTCCAGATCAGCCACCTTGGCCTCAAGGATGTGAACTCATTTCCTGAGAACCAGGAGCTCTTTGCACCAAGCACACACTCATGACTTCTGTCCAACTGGCAGATAGTCATACATGTTACACTCAGTGCAATACACCCTCTGCTGGCATTTTACCTTCATAGTTGGTTTTTTTTTAATCCCCCTTTTTATAAATTTCCTATTTATGTGGATTTGTTTGTGGAAAGTCTGCTTACCCTGTTAGGAACTTAGTGCCCTGGCTTCCTTACCCTGCTGCTGAATTCGCACATCTGCTAAACTTTCCTGTTTATTCCCTCATGCCAGACACTTTGTCAATGGAGCTGAGACACTTCATCACTGGAGCTGTTAATACTGTGTGTTCCACACTGCTGAAGAGCTACTGCTGTAACACCTACTCTATTCCAACTGATGAGGACAAAGCTCCCGGCGACCTGGCAACGCCGCTGGTCGCCAGGGGCTGCTTTGCCACCCTGAGGAAGCCGGGCAGCAACAGAGCCATGATGCCTTGCGTCGTGACGTGGGCAGGGGGCGGAGCTGGCTTAGATAAACTGCCAGGCTCCGCTCCTGCCAGATGACAGTTACTCCAATGTGCTCGTCTGGAGAGGAGCACACAGAGTATTGAGGCTGTGCTGGGTGCGGGTGTTCAGGGCGGCAGTGGCCTTTCTGTGCAGGCTGTGGTCCAGTTCGGCGGCGAGGCGTTTGGGCACTCGTCCGTTTGCACACGGCAGCGGAGGCCCAATTTTGCCAATCCTGGCAGAGGCAGCACGAGCGCGGTGGCAGCCCAGCACTGCGGTGGTGGCTGCGGCCTGAGCGCGGCAGCTTCAATGAGGCGGTCGGGGCTTTGAAGTTGAGGTGGCGTGCAGCAGCACAATTGCCGGCCGCGGCGCCTCACAGTATTTTTTAAAAAGACAAAAAAACCCCACACATTAGCGTCCTTTGGGGGAAAGCCCCTAGTGTTATCAGTAGACGCAGTTGGTGAGGCTGCCAGGGCCCTAGTTCCTTCCCCTTATAATTTATCCCCTCCCCCAAGCGGACGAACAAATATCCAGCAGATTTCCCTCGGTTAGGGTGAGTTTAATAGGGAACTATTGCTGCCCCCCCCCCCACGATTGCAGGTCCACCTGCTAGACTATTGCTTGTAATACTTCTCAACTCCCACTGGAGATACGAGAGGCTCTTCAATCAGTTTTAAGTAGTCCCTTCACATCTTTCTAGAACAGCTGGCCAGGACCAATTAAACATCAATTTTAAGTGCAGGTCTTGGGCCGCATTTTAGCGGCCATTTTAGGTTCATTTTAAATAGAAAAGGGCATTGAAGTAGGCGGCCGCTTTACGTGCTGTCTGCACCCAAGTTCCACACGTTTGATTGCTTGTGGATGCTAGAAGACCTTGGGCAACTCATAGTTCTCTCAACCCCACATACCTTCTGGGGTGTCTGTGTGGGGAGGGGGTGAGGAGTTTGCAGGCCACTATGATACTCCTAGTGAAGTGTAGTATATAAATCAATCTCCTCCTTCCTTCCTTCCTCCATTCACTGTTGCAGGTATGGTTTAAGCTAGGATTTATAAGGGAACTAATCCCTGTAATAATGGCTTTCAGGGCTTTTTGGGAGAGGATGTGTCTCAGGGACCCTCTGCTTGGCAGGCAGAGGGTCCCAGGTTCAATCTCGAGCATTATTAGTTGTAGGATTTGGCAATAGGTGATATGACAGACCTCTGCTTATGATTTAGAGAGCTTTTGCCAGTCTGAGTAGGCAATTGTCTCAGGGGCTTCTGGAAGTTGTAGGCCCAGCCTCCTCTACTGCTAGCCAGGCTCCCTGGGCCCACTAGGCCGTGCTTGACAGCTCAGATCATGATAGCAATACTCAATTCAGCAAGCTTGAAAGCGCAGACTGCTATCGAAGGGGCTATTCCTTATTTAAAATAAATATATAAAGATGGAATATATACATAAAAATGGATTACCTACTTAACATGGCATGGCTTATTTATATTTGAGACTATAGACAGGGATTTATATTCCATAGCACTTTTACAGGGTTTTATTCAGAGAGAAAAATATTATAAATTCTTCAGATTGTACTGTTAGTAAAGGGATGTATTTCTGGTGTAGTGATTAAGAGCAGTGAACTCTAATCTGGGGAACCAGGTTTGATGCCATATTCCTCTACATGAAGACAGCTGGATGACCTTGGGTCAGTTATAGTTCTCTTGGAGCTGTTCTCTCAAGAGCAGTTCTCTCAGGGCTCTCGCAGCCCCACCTACCTTAGGGGGTGTCTTTGGTGGGGAGAGGAGGGGAAGGAGATTGTAAACCACTCTGAGTGAAGAGCGTGGTATAAATCCAGTCTCTTCTTCTTCTCTGAATACTGAAGAAGCCTTTAATGGTATCTAACTATGAATAGAAATAGAATTTTTGGTGTGGGAGTGCAGCCAATGGGAACAGCTACTTGAAACTGGGTAGCATAATTGGGCACTTAGTGTGTGGGGGTGAAATCAAGTATAATCTGAATGGAAAACAACTGAACCTCTAGTGGTTCCTTCTGTGAAGGAATCCTTATCAGCAACATGTGACTAACAGTGTGAATGCACGTGGAGTTGGCAAATTGTGTTAGCCTTTGTCATGTGTTAGGATTCATAATATACATTGCAATACATCATTAGTACCTGATGTTTTCTGTTTTAGCAGGGATAAGGTGTGACTCCAATCTGATGCTGTGATCTGGGAATCTGACAGCGGGCACCTCGTTACATGTCATTGGTTTGGTACTAATGATAATTCTTCATAGGTTTTTTAGTGAGGTCCAGTGAGTTCTTTAAAGGGAGGTCCAGTGAGTTCCCAGGACCTAGATGAGTGGCGTTGGTTACGACAGGCTGTGAGAGGTGCCGGCTGGGATGCGGCGGTGTAGCCACGGCAATAGGAAATGAGGCAGATGGCTTCCAGGGAGGTTCCAGTGGGGCAAGGGTTAAGCAGGACCCATCAGAGGATCAGCAGGACTTGGGAGGCCAGACAGCTGTTCTGCCCATGCACTTGGGAGGAATGAAACTACTTCTTGACCTGGCAGCCCAGCCTTACTTCTATATAGGTAAATAGGTGCCACTGGAGCCATCTTCACATTATAGCGAGTGTGCATATGGCCTGCACGTATGTGCATACATCAGATGGTAAGAAGGAGCCAATGCACATTTCTGTGTGCTTGTCCTGGTCTTTAGGATAGGAACCCAGTTTCTATAAAGGAATGAAAGGTACTGTGCATTCTTCAGGGTAAGGTTTTTTAGAATAAATAAAAAAATAAAAATAAAATACCAAACAAACAAAATTAAATTATACAGGTTTTTAAAGTGACACCACATTGTAAGTTGGCAATATCACATTTTAAAGCCGAACTCACTGGTTGGCTATGATGGTTTTTAGTGGTTATTAAAGAAGCATTTCATATACTTAGAAGCATTTCAAAATGCCTTATTGGGGAGGTCCCTTGACTTTTAAAACAATGGATGCCCCACTGCTTGCAATAGTTGGCATAGTTCTTTACGAACGCCAAGGCACTAAGAGAATGGATCCAGATATTCCCCCATTGCTGTTTCCACAGTTTGACAACCTGGGAGGATCTGGGACCAGATCAGAGTCGCTCTCTTCTGACATAAACTTTAGCCAGTAACAATTCCAGGCCTCAGTTTCCTATCTTTCATGGTGCTGGGTTGCCAGAAGATCCGAAGGAAATGAGTCTTGTCTGTTTAACAGAGACTTAATGCTTGGAAATGCACAGATGTAGTTTTGCATGGCATGGAGGTAAATAGCATCACTGAATAATTAACATCCCTTTAAAGGGAGGGGGCTTCCTTTACTACCCAGGAATATAAATAAGTTATTTCATTTGCTCAGTACAAACGTAAGCCCTATGAACGTTGGGCGGTGTCTTGCAGATCGCAATGACTGTGTAAATGCAAACATTGCTGTGTAAAGGTAGTGAAATTTCTATGAAATTTCTAAAGCATTCTATGAAGGTCTGGGGAAAAGGGAGCTCGAGAGGACCAGAGGCAACTCATTTTCCTGACTGGGAAATAAGGGTCACTTTTTGCAACCAGGGGTGTTGCTGCACTTCAAGTTGTTAAGACGGTTACCGCTTTAGGCGTTTGGATGGAACTCCACTGACTAGGCACCAGTTTACAGCGGTTAGCACCTGGGCTTTGGGTGAGTTGGGCCTTTCATGGGGTGAAGTTTGGAACTCAATCCTCTTGGTTCAGTCCTGCTTCCACTGCAGCTGCCATGGACTATGTGTTCCCTTGCCATGTGGTAGTGTCACAGGGACCTACCTGTGGAATTGCAATAGTTTAAAGATATTAATGAGGTTTTTATTTCAGGTGCTGCTGGCCGCGGGATGAGACGAACAGTCAATGTCTGCGGCCACAGCACAGTTTTTTGGGCCACCCACTGGGCCAGGAGGACACCCTGGCCATGAAGCCCCTGGTGCTACGAGTGAGATGGCCCAGAGTGTGGATCGTCTGGCCGGCAAGGCCCTTGTGTGACAAGCTGAGGCTGTCCTTGCGATGATAAGACCAAGATGGCCCAGAGTGCGGATAGTCTGGTTGGCTATTTTGCTTTGCCATGAATGACAGAGACATTGTGCTTTGAGTGGAGACTGACCTTGCGATGATAACGGCAAGGTGGCTGGGAGTGCAGATAGTCTGGTTGGCTATTTTGCTTTGCCATGAATGACAAAGACATGGTGCTACGAGTGGAGACTGACCTTGCGATGATAACGGCAAGGTGGCTGGGAGTGCAGATAGTCTGGTCGGCTATTCTGCTTCGCCATGAATGACAAAGACATGGTGCTATGAGTGGAGACTGACCTTGCGATGATAAGAGCAAGGTGGCCTGGAGTATAGATAGCTGGTCGGCTACTCTGCCTCGCCATTAGGGCAAGGCTCTGGTGTTACATGCGGAGGCTGACCTTGCGATGATAAGAGCAAGGTGGCCCGGTAGTATGGATAGTGGGGTTTATTCTGCCCCGCCAGGTATGGCGCAATGGCCCGGTAGTATGGATAGTGGGGTTGGTATTCTGCCCCGCCAGGTATGGCGCAATGTGGAAACCCCCACTAGGCGTAAAGCCACCCACCAGACAATGTTCCCTCTAAGCTGTGGAGTCTTGTGAGCAAAAATTCTACTTTGTGAACTCCTGGCATTAAAGTTGTGAGCCAGCGATTTGGCTGCTGCATCAATTAGTTTGCTCTGGAGCCATCCTTCCTGAGCTGAGACAAAAATGTGTGAGCTGGAGGCTAAAAAACTGTGAGCTAGCTCACACTAACTCAGCTTAGAGGGAACAGTGCCACCAGATGAAGAAGGCCATGGAGGGTGGTTGAGTTCCAGGACCCGTATAAGGCTGATGCGGTGCACCTATCAAACAAGGACAATGGGATATTTTTGTAGGACTTGCGCAAGGGATTAGGTCAGCCTTGGCCTTTTTTGTGGGGAGCAAAGACCAAAGCAGAGGCTTGGTCTTGGCTGTGGCGGGTTGGTGCGGGCAAGAAACCGGAACCGGTGAGCACCTTACGGCATTTTCCCCAGTAGGGAACAGGGGGTCATCAGGAACTGCCTTCGGATTTTCAGGTCCAGGGTGGGGAACGGTGGTCACCTCCTCTGGGAACCTCTTAGGGTATGCTCCTCTCTGCAAGTTGTCAGGCATCAGGGGTAGGCGCTCCGAGGTGGCGACCAGTTTGCTGGGCTGCTGGTCATGAGCCAGATCGATGGCTCTGGACTGGAGCTGGGTGACCCGCCCGAGAAAAGGGCTAGGAGATTGGTCAGGGGAGTGACACCTGCCTTGCCTGTTCTCTGCTCGCTTACCTGGTCCCTTGCCGGAATGTTATGTTAAATAGTTAATAAAGTGGCCTTTGTTTACTTCCAAACTGTTGTCTGTCTCGTTATTCCGCCTGGGGGGACAAATGATAGAATGGTCAGCTGTCTCAAAGGCCACTGAAAGCTCTAACTTAAATTAAGCATATAATATGAAATAAAACTAGCAGGTCCCTCTAAGGGCAGTTTAAGATTTTTGTGGGAAACCCCACTGGCACTTCCAGCAGCAAATGCATAAAGTGTGATCACCATGCACATATTTAAACTTCAGTAGTGCTTCAGTTTAACATTCTCATGCCTGGTCTCATTCTTTCTGTGCTGTTTGTGTGGGAAGCAGCTGTTTTTTGGCCATCACAGTGTTTGAAATAACCAGCATTTCAGATAGAGGATTTGTACAGGACAGCAATAGAAAGGGAGAAAGAGCTGCATCCCTTCCCTTAATGTCTCTTATAAGGTTGGAGTGCTGCAAAGGGAGTGCCAAGTGGAAAGGTGCTATGATTGACAATCTGGGAATACAGCAAATAGCTTCAGTGTGGCTGGGTAGCTGAAGCAGACAAGGTAAGCAGCAGGAGAATTTTAGCTATGTCATGGGAAATGGCCTTGGCTAGCTCTCTGATTAGCAGTGGAGTGCAAATCTCTTGGGTCACCGCCAAGGTTCAGGAGAGCAATGCACTGCTGGGATGTCAAATTGCTGCCATATTTCATTCAGAGAGAAAAAGGGCTGACTGTTTGATTAGACTTATTGAAGTTAGGGGCATGCCATCATTACAGCCCTTTTAAAATATTTGCAGGAATTACTCCAGAATTTTGAGCAAATAAAGCCTCTTGCCTTTTGAGAAACAGGAATGTGGCCTTTTACTTTAGTTTAATGTTGCTATATGGGTATTGCTTTGGAATCTTACTAAAAATAGGTTGTGTGAGAGCCAGAGTTCTTCAGTTCTTGGTAAGAATAGCTGTTAACGGTGGAAATAAACATGATTACAAATCTGTATGTAAGAAAAACAGATTATGAAATTAAAATATTTATGATGGTAACACTTTCCATACAAGCATTCAAAATGGCTGGTTTGCTGTGTTACCAAAAGGCAACAGAGTCAAATGCGTGAGAAGGCAATGCTTCCTGGTCACCTGGGCATAGTGTTGAGATATTATAATACTATATAAACAATCAGATCGACCTATGTGATGACAGCATCTGAGGACAAATAAATTCATTTTAGATTGAGGGCAATACTTAAAGGACAGATGAGTGCTTATGAGCAAAAAAAATGCCAGGAGAGAGAGTGCTTTTCAGTGTTTCATTGTGAAAATGTTCACAGAAGAATACATTCTTTAGGCTCATATCTCTTGATTCGTAATACATGATTCAGAATCATTACAAAATAGGAACTCTGAATGATGGGCATTTCTCTGCTAGTTGTGCCTCTTGCTCTTCTGCATGATCTTCTGTAACATTGTCCCAGCTTTTTCTCTAGTCTTTTCCTTGATGTTATCAAGGAGAGACCTTTAATGACAGCATTTTCAGCTGCTCCCCCCCCCGTGACAGCTAATTTTTATTTCAAATGTCAGAATTTTGAAGGAAGAAGTTCCATGCTGCTTTGTCACTCCATCAAGATACACTGTGTAAAGAACTCACACTGGGACATTGTCAATGTACTGTAGTTCCGATAAAAAAAAAAGATGTTTGCTTAGCTTCTGTTGTCACAACAGCTGTTGCTTGCCTGACAAGGTTTTCTCTAAGTGTGCTAGCGGTGAGTAGGCAATGGAACAAGTAGTTTTACTGGTCTCCACTTAAAATACAGAACAGCTTGGATGATACAAACAAACTTGAGGAGATCAATGGCTACCTGCCCAAAATCGCAGCTGACTTATGGTGACCATGTAGGGTTTTTAAGGCAAGAGATATTCAGAGGTGGTTTTCCATTGCCTGCCTCTTGTGTGGCAGCCTTGGTGTTTCTTGGTGGGCTCTCATCCAGATATTTTCTAGGGTCAACACTGCTTAGCTTCTGAGATCTGATGAGATCAGGCTAGCCTGGGCTATCCAGGTCAGGGCATAAGAGCTATAGCACAGTACAATATTGTATGCCTTACCACTTGTCTGCAGCTGGACTTAAAATGTAAAATAGTGTTTTTTAGCCCACAATTTTTCACTTCCATGAAGGAAAAACAATTTATGCTACACTAGGAAAAAGGCTCGTTGTGGAAATAAATACAACGGTCTCTACAAAGAGGCTCTGGGCGGGTGCCCCGGCCTTGGACACTCAGTGTCAATTTGCTGTGGCGACCACAGCAGGGTATAATGACACTGAGTCCCCATTTTCTCCAGAGGAACTGATCTCTGCTACCTAAAGAACAGTTGTAATTTTGAGTGATCTCCAGCCCTCACCTGAAGATTGGCAACAATGGTTCCCCAGACGGGAATGGTTGGTTTGGAGGGTGGAGTCTATGGCTTTGTACCTGTCCGAGGTCCCACGCCTCCTGAAACCTCATCCTCTCCAGGCTCCATCCCTCACATCTCCAGGAATTTCCCACCTGGAGTTGGCAACCCAATCATTAACCTACTTTTATTTCCCCCTCACTCTTTAGCTTTCCACCCCACACACACCTGCAGCCTCTCCCGTGCTCTGAAGCCCTGACTGCTACGTCACATTGGCTGTCATATGGGGGCCACCTCAGCAGCATATAAGGATACAGAGCTCACCATTTTCTCCAGGGGAACTGATCTCTGCCATCTGGAAAGCAGTTGTAATTCTGAGTGATCTCCAGCCCTCACCTGGAGATTGGACACATTTTACCTCAGAATAGCAAACTGTTTAGAATGTTAGAGGCAAAAGCCAATCAAGTCACATATGCAAACGACCTCTGTGTTCCGAGGCAGAGGACAATGAGGCTGCATATGCAAATAACCTCTGTGTTCTGAACTGGCTATGGGGAGGAGAGGAACAGCAAAATGTTTAGAATGTTGGAGGCAGGACTCAGGCAAAGCAGCCAGTGATAGGGAGATCCTCTGAATGACAGATCAGAGAGCGAACTGATTTTGGAGCGTGTGGAATGTTCTAGAGAAGTGCCACCACCATTCGGCTTTTATTTATAAGGGAGATGTGTACATCTCATGTACATTTATTATAGGTGATTGTGTGCATGCAATATATGTGTGTTTTCCTATATGAAAGTGATACCTAAGAAGGTAAATTATCATGTGTATAGTGGCCTGTAGCTGGCACAGTGAACTGTACAAATGCAGAACTAGAACGGCTATGTTGTTGTAATTGGGGTGGGGGAATGTGTTTCCATTTAAATACTAATCCCCCCCCCCCATTTCATCTCCTTTTGCCATAATGGCGGTCATTTTGTTTGTGCATTGCAATCTGTCTTCTTAGAAGGAGAGCATACTGTTGTTACATATTTGTTAAGGCCATCTTTACAATTTAATGCTGACTTAGCATTCTAAGTGCATGCTGAATCTTCTAGTGTGTGGGTTTAAAGCGAAGATTGCAAAATGCATGATTTACTAAATACCTGTTTCTTAGAGAAACATGTATGAATAAAACCATTTGGAGATTCTCTTATAAAGAAATGTGCTTTTCATTGTTGATATTGAGTTGTATCTGACAAATTTTAAGTACTGGAAGTGGGGAACAAATGTACGCATAAGCTGTACTCCTCACAGGAACATTACAAGGAATTTATTGAAGTAAACATGATACAGTGGGAACTGATTTTATGGTTCAAATAGCTACTGGGGGCTTATCTTAATATTCTTATGTCATTTCATCCATGTAGGACTGCTTTTCTCCAGGGCCCCAATGAAGAGAATTAAGTTAAGTGGTACTTAAAAATATAGTCACAACTTACTTTCCCCATTGATTTCAGTAGGTTTAAGGACAGCTAACTCTGGATCTAGATGTTTATGGTAGAATGACAGTACAATCTTAAACAGATTTATATCCTTCTTAAATCCATTGACTTTAGCGGGTTTAGAAGGTATAATTCTTTTTAGGATTGCACTGCAGGAAAGATATTGGGTACAAGGTTTGGCTATTCTCAGATGCCACTGCTAAATTGTTTGTTGTATGAACCAGCATAGCCCAAACTCCTTTAATATTTTTGAATTTGTCAAATTAACTTGTAGTTCTACATTGGATTATGTAGTAGAAAGCTAACAAGATTTATACGCTTCTGAGTCCATCCTAAGCAAAGTTCCACTGCTAGTCAATGAGTTTGGAAGAATGTAACTCTGTTTATGATTGTACTGTTAACTCTTTAACTCTGGTCTGATGAGATAACAGAAGAAATAGTATTAAATGACAAATCACAACTTGCAGTTAATGATATTTTACTGATAGCCTGCAGTTAATGAGAGTGGATTTTGATTACATGATATTTTTATCAGGAAATACACCAGAAGTGACACACACAATTTCATGTGGTTAATCTCAAAAGTGTATTTTGTAGTAAAGGTCAAGACAGGTTAATCTTTACTTAAATAAGATTAAGTCTTTACAGCATTAAGAGTCACATTCTGAACAAAACTATGGAGATGAGCTATCCAAGTATGAGAATTCTTTTCTTTTGAAGAATTGGTCAACTGGCTGAGCTTATCAGGAATTTCTCTTCATCACTGAGGAAGTAAAAACTGACCCAGGGGATGAACTGGTCTGCCCTTTAAACTTGAAGTAATATATTCTGGTTTCTACCTCTAAAATTAGGCAGTTTTGCAATGAAATAAACTAAGAAACGATATCACAGAGGATTCTAAATTGGAAACCACAGGCAAACAAATTCCTAGAGATTGTAGTCTGACAGTGAGAGTAGATGAGAATAAAACCAGTTATTTGGAGAGTGGACAAGTAAATCTCCAAGGGGTGGCACAGTGGTAGGGTCCAACCAGAGATTCGAATGCAGAATCTTGTGTCTTAATCTTGTGGGCACTTGCCTGAGGAAGGAACTGTTAGCTGAATCTCTTCTGTGGCACCACCACCACTGCAGATTGACAGAGTGTAGTATCTTCCATATTGTGGCAGCA
>NW_015161953.1:1169070-1247504 GCF_001447785.1 Gekko japonicus
GTAGTACTGCTGTCAGTGGAGGCTGAAGGAGAAAATCTCAAGTGGAGCCGAAGTTGTAGAATGATTGGAGAGTCATACTAGTGTCTGGGGGACAAAGGTTGGGCCAGTCACTCACTGTCAGCATAATTTACCTCAGATGGTTGTCATGAGGATAAAATGGTGGAGTAAAGAACAATATTGTAAGCCACTTTTTGTCTCCATTCAGGAGAAAAGTGAGGTATACATACCTAAACAAATAAATATTTGTCCTCTTGCTCCCTTGACACACTCAACATTCAGTCTCCTAGAAGGTAGTGGTTATAATTGGTGGGGAGGATGGGATATATAATAATAATAATAATAATAATAATAATAGAATTAATTTCAGAGAAGAGAAGAATTGTACTAAACCAATATGCTGAATCTGTAAGGTGACTTATGGTCAAACATTACAAGACATCTGGTATGCAAGCAGAAAAACATTGTGCCCAATGAATGTGAAGGATTAAGGTGTGAAAAAGTGTTCATCTGTGACAATGTTGAAATCAGACAATGAAAGCTCTTTACAAATTGCAGCAGCACTATGGGAAATACTTTTCTGTGGCTTTTTGTATGACAGAGCTGTAAAGTTTAAAGGCTCATAGCCAGGTCTGAGTACATGTGACAATCCCAGAAAACCGTATACAGAGTGAGCAGCTTTTCTGGTGGTTATTCTTACAGTGCTGCTCAAAATGGGGTGTTGGTCCTAAGGGAAGGACCCACTTAGCCCCACTTTCAAACACTACTGCAGCACCATGCAATAATGGCTCATTCTTCATTGTTGTTAAGGGGAAATGGAGACTACAGTTTGAAGCTGTGGCTTGTAGCTTGAAATGCAGCACAGTAAACAAGTGTCTCTGTTCAAAATGCTGGAAACATAAAAATTGGGGGGGGGGGAAGATACAACTTCTTAAGCACTGAGAACAAGACTGCTAAATGTTGAAGTCTGAACAGCTTGTGGGTTGATTTGGGGTAGATATTATTTGGTGTTGATGTAATCCTTCATCTGAATGGTAATTGTGCTGTACAAATTATTTTGACATTTAAATGCTGCACTAAGATTGCATACTTTTCCTTCTCTAATGACAGCATGGAAAGTAGCTTTTTTCCTCCTGAGTATTCATCTGCTTTCTCTTTTGACAACTTGCCCTGCAATTAATACATGCTTCTGTGACTATTTTTCTTCCTTATATGTGCCTTTGGAGATACAAAAAGAAAGCAATACAATTCAGGTGTCCCTATTTTCTCATGACTCCCCCCCATTCTTTTGATAAAGTGTTTTCTGCTTCTGACATGGCTTCATTTAGTTTTGATCTGCATGTGTGTGTGTTTGTGGACTTCTCCATAGCAACTCATTTTCTATTGACACACTAATGTAAGAGCTGCCTTTGCAGTGTATCAGAACATACAAGCCACTAAAACCTTGTAAAGAATAAATCATGGTGCCCAGGAAATCTCATATCATGTATCACCTTACAGAGTATTTTTACGGTTGCCGACCTTCAGGTGATGGCTGGAGATCTCCTGGGATTACAATTGATCAAGTGACAGATACCAGTTCACCTGGAGAAAATGGCCACTTTGAAAGGTGGAGTCTACGGCATTATACCTTGCTGAAGGCTCTCCCTTCCCGAAACCCCACCCCTCTTAGGCTCCATCTCCCAAATCTCCAGGTATTTCCCAAGCTGGAGCTGGTAACCCTAAGTATATTGCCCATCCCCAAATAAAACTGGTTACAGAGTGTCGCTTGATGTTTGAAATTCAAATAGAAAATTATAATTGTACGTACTAAGTTGCATTGTGATATCTCACAAAGGTGAGAGTCAGTGTGGTATAGTGGTTAAGAGTGTTGAACTAGTATCTGGTAGACCCAGGTTCAAACCCCTCACTCATGCCATGGACACTCTCGCTGGGTGACCTTGGGCCAGTCACACAATCTCTTTCTAACCCACCTCACAGGTTTGTTGTGGGGATAAAATGGAGGAGGGCAGATTGATGTAAGGGTGGATTTACATAATGGCACTGAAGTATTGGCTAACTCTATTCCCACCCTTCCTTGAGAGCTACATTTCTTGGTACCCTCAAAGGTCCTTTATGGCATGAGTGAATGCATCACTGTTGATATCAAGTTGGTGTCTTGATCAAGGCTAGGGTTGTGTAAAAAAAAAAAAAGGCGGTATTTTTCAGCTTTGGGTATATCTGGTCCAAAAAATATTGGTAGATGCCGAATATCCCCAGTCCAATACCGGTAAAATATCAGGACTGGAGAAATATTTGATATTGCCGAATATATATTAGGGCCTGATATACCCGACAGAAGGGAAGGGAGGCATGTAAAAATGCCTTCTTTCCCTCTGGAAGCCGGTTCAGCTTTCCTTGTCAATATCACTCCCCGCTGGTCAGGTGTTGGGTTTAAGCCATTTAAACCTAATGGCAGACTGGCCAGGGGAGTGAAATTGACAAGGGAAAGCCTCCTCTCTCTGCCTTCCCTTCTCTAGCTGACCTGGGGTAGCTGGAGAAGGGAAGGCAGGGAGCCCAGGCATGTTTCTGTGCTGGCCCTTTGCTTTCCCTACCCTCCCTCCCATGGTGGATTGGCTGGGGAAGCCAAGGGCAGGCATGGAAACATGCCTCCTTTGCTCCCTGAGCCTCTCTGCTACTGCAGAGAAGCTCAGGGAGGGAAGGGGGAAAAAAGAAAGCAGGTTTAAATGCCTTTCTTTCCCTCCCCGATCTCGGGGAGGGAAAGAAAGGCATTTAAACATGCCTGGGTTCCTGCCTGCTCTTCTCCAGGGGCCCATGGCTGTGGGGCAACTGGAAAGGAAAAGGCAAGGAGCCCAGGCATGTTTCTATGCCTGCCCGCTTCCCCAGCAGCCCCCCACCCCCACCCCGCTGTGGTGGGAGGGCTGGGAAAGTGAAGGGCAGGCATGAAAACATGTCTCCTTCGCTTTTTTAAAAAATATATATATTTTCCTCAAAAAGAGTGTTTCATTACACAATACAAAATCCTAAAATATATACTCCCCAAAACACTACGAGCAACTAACTAAATTTCCTTGAGCTTAATCTAGCAAGAAAGAACACATGGAACATAGCACAAGTAGAACCCAACACAATATAAATATAACTAGTGTAATAACTAGTATATTTACTAGTATATTTACTATTTACTAGTATATTTACTATTTACAAGTAGAACCCAACACAATATAAATATGACTAGTGTAATAACTAGTATAATACCTACAATATAACTAACTTTATGACCTGAATTTTACAGCATAAGCCACAATCTGTATTCATTATTTCTGGGCAGAAATTTATTTACACTCAAATAATCCACTACAGGAGACCAGACTTCCTCAAATGACTTTTTATCTGCAGAGTTAAGAGACTCAACAAAAAAAACATTATGTACAATTTTATCCATTAAACAAATTTCCCAAATTTTCCCTTGCCATTTTTCTAGTGTTGGACCTCTAGAGTCTTTCTAACCTGATGCGATAACTAAACGGCCAGCAGCTATCAATTTAGAAATGAGCAACCTAATATGCTTTGGTAAGTTCATATCTCTCCATATATCAAATAAACACAATTGTATTGATTGTGGAGGCTTAAATTTAGTTATTGTATTTATTTATTTATTACATTTGTATCCCACCCTCCCCGCGAACAGGCTCAGGGCGGTTTACATTGATCGGTAGAGTGTACCAAATCCACATAAAACATTTAAAATATTTTAAAAACAACATACAATTAAAGTGCTCGCAGTAATAGTAATTCCTTCATTACGTTAAGGTGGCGTGCTTTAGATGTAACACCAAAGTTCCCAACTCAGCAATCTTCCTGTCTCCCACGATGATGTGGCTCGATCTCCAAGCTGGGGCTGGCCCTTTACCACAGATGTTAATAATAGTGGTAGTTGGTGGTAGTGGTGGGCGGCTCCTAGTTGAAAGCCTGGTGGAAGAGCTCCATCTTACAGGTCCTGCGGAACTGCAAAAGGTCCTGCAGGGCCCTGATCTCCTCTGGGAGCTCATTCCACCAGTGAGGAGCCGCCACTGAAAAGGCCCTGGCCCTAGTAACGGTGAGCCTGGCATTCTTAGGGCCTGGAATGATTAGTCGATGTTGTGACCCCAACCGTAGTGCTCTCTGGGGTATGTATGGGGAAAGGCGGTCCTTCAGGTATGTCGGACCCTGGCCATATAGGGCTTTAAAGGTAAGTACCAGCACCTTGAAGCGAATTCAGTATGCTATTGGAAGCTAGTGCGGTGTCTTTAGCGCAGGCCAGATGTGCTCCCATCGAGGGAGACCCATCAGAAGCCTGGCTGCGGTGTTATGCACTAGCTGCAGCTTCTGGATTTGGGACAAGGGCAACCCCATGTAGAGTGGGACCTCCCCACTGAGGCACGTCAGAACCTTGCCTCTGTCCCCACAGCGGCTGTCAAGGAGGCCCCGACAGCCGACTCTTCTACGCCAGAGGTGACCGCACCACCATCACGTTTCAGCACAACGGATGGGGCCCCGGAGGTCCCATTACTGGCTCCCCGACGGTCCACTAGAGAATGGCGGGCCCCGTCGTACTTACAGGACTATGTGACCTAGGTTAGGTCTGAACTATGGGGGGAGGGATGTTATGTCCGCTGACCGCCACCAGGGGCCAGCGAATACTCCCGAGCTTGACTCTGTATGAACAATGGGGACTAGGCTCCTAGTCTCTCCACTTGGGAACCAATAGGACCGGGGGGGGAGATTTGGACCCACCAACGGGACCTAGGAGGGTGTCCCCAGGTGTGTATATAGTTGGCCGGCCAGCCAGTAGTTGTTGTCTTTGTTGTGTACGCGTAAACCATGCTGATCACTGTATCCGTCTCTGTGATTTCTACATGCGTCTAATCCACTACACTTCAAAATGGGTGTAAGGAAGTGAGGCTGAGTGTTGATTGGTAGTCCACAGGTGAGTTAATAGGGTTTTGGAAACGTCTGATCTCTCCTGGGCATGGAGGGAACATTAGACAGCTGCTCTTACCCACACTTCTAAACTACATGTCCAGGCTTGTTTCTGACTGACTGCCATTTTGTGTCATTTTGGGCTGGGCAGTGTCTTGCACTATGATTTTTGAGATAGTATTTTAAGAAGGTTGTTTATGGTTATTCTAGCAATAAACTGCCCCTCAGTGAGAGGAGCAGTCTGACTGCTAACAGTTGAGGCAGTAGCTTCAGACACTGAAATATGTGACAAGTATACAGTAGGGGTGACAAACATATGGAAGCTTTTTTAAAACTGATATTTTTTCAGTTTGAATCTATTGGACATGGATCCCAATACTGGTACAATATTTTGATCTGGGATTTTTCTGAAATCCTGAATTTTTGGGGGTCCAATAGATCCGAACTGAAAAATACTGGTAAAAAAAAGCCAGCCCAATCCCTGCTGTAGGAGAAGCCAGCCCCAGGGCCTGCTGTGCTGAAGGAAGCAGATTGCTCCCCCGCAGCATGCAGATCCTGGCTGGGGACTTCTCCTGCAGCTTGGTTTAAACTGAGCTGCAGGAGAATCCAGCCCCAAGCCGAGCCAGCAGGAACAGTTTGCTTCCCTACTGGCACAACTGATCCTTGGGCTGTCTTCTGCATTCCCTTTAAACTTTGAAGGGACTGCAGTAGAAGCCCAACAAACAGCTGAGAGGTTGAAGCAATCTGCTGCTGCCTCTCCACTGTGTTTGGATCTCCCCAGTAATTACCAAATATATTCAGGGTTTTTAAGGAAATTTTAAAAAAATTCCCTAGAAAACCCGGATACATTCGGGAAGCCAAAATATACCTGAAAAATAAAGATGAGGTATTTTGGGGGTATATTTTTGGCTCAGGTAGATCCAAACATACACCCCTAGTATAGATTTCCACATTTGGATAAGAGTGAATAGATTATATCAGCCATCAGCTAAAATAACTGGGTTTTAGTAAATCATCAACTTCTACCAAATAATAATACCAAAAAACAAAATAGAATAAGCCACAGGCCATTGAATTACAGGACTGTTAACAAATTTTGAATATTATCTACTTTGTCTCTATTCTGTCTCTAAGAGAGAGTTCCTGTTACTGATGACTCCAAATAAAAACTTTCCATTCTGCAACAAAAGGATTAGTGTGGGCTTACATGACCACAGTTCTTTGATGCTGCCTTTTGAGATGGTATTATAATTACATTTTCTGGAGTTGCTGTCTTCAGTTCCTGCAGATATTTCATAGTGGGGAAAATCGGTGTAAGAAAACTTGAACATGATGAAACTTGATCCCCATTTCGTACAAGGTGCGGCAAATGTTAGGCTGTTGCTACAGTCAGAATGCATAGTTTTTTGGGGAGGGGAACTAATATGTTTGTAGATAAGAATGAAAATGAATAATGGATAATGAATGTCTGATAAAAAAATGATTAATCCTGTATACCACTTGAGTGACTCTGAATAACCAGCCAGACAGCAAAAGTGCAATTAGTGGCCGGGGTGGGGGGATGATATGGAAGAATCTCTATAGAAAGCTTGAACACTGGCATGCTGCCTCTGAAGTTGCTCATCAAAGAATTGTGGGGTTTTCTCTCCCCCCCCAACTCCATGTGCATATATGTTAAGAATATAGTAATTAAGATGGTGACACCAGTGTTTATTCTCCTGAAGCAGCCCCGACTCCAATTCTAAAACTGAAATGAAGCTTCCAAGACAAGCTAACATTATTTATAATGATATATCAAAGTTCTTCAAAATACTACTTTCTTAAATATAGTGTGCTACAGCTAGGGAAAGGTTAGTTAAGAAAAAGTTGAAATATTAGTGTTCTGAATTCTTTCTCAATTTTCTTATCAGGTTTCAAAAGATAAGTTTATTATGAAAATTGGTACAAAAAAGAGAAAGATCTTTGTTGCTGTCTGAGGACTAGAGTGGGTTACTAAATAGTAGTGTAGAAATAGTCTACACTGATCAGTAATGTTAAGCAAGACTGGTTGGAGTTCTTATGTTTTCAGCTTGTATATAGCTTATATACTATTAACATTATTAAGACTACAGTATACTCTTATTTCTAGGAGCTGCGGTGGCTCAAGTGGTTAAGACACTGAACTGCAGGCTGTGGAAGGGCAGTAGTTCAGCAGTTCGAGACCCGAGTGTGCCGCATGATGGAGTGAGCTCCCGTCTCTAGTTCCAGCTCCTGCCAACCTAGCAGTTCGAAAGCAAGAAATTGCAAGTAGATAAATAGGTACCACTTCAGTGGGAAGGTAACAGTGTTCCGTGCGCCTTGGTGTTTAGTCATACTGGCCACATGATCACGGAAACGTCTTCGGACAGCGCTGGCTCTTTGGCTTTAAAACGGAGATGAGCACTGCAACCCTAGAGTCGAATTCGACTGGCTTTCGAGCAAGGGAACCTTTACCTTTTTATACACTTATTTGGGAATAAGTTGAGTTGCCAAATCTGGTTGTGTTGTGTATGCTGACCGCCACCGGGGGGCCAGCGGTCAGCCAGAGCTGCCGGAGCTTGACTCTGGAACAACAATAGGGACTAGGCTCCTAGTCCCTCCACTGGGGAGCCAATGGGATCCGTGGCGGGAGATTCAAACCCACCAATGGTGACCAGGGGTGTGTCCCCAGGGATGTATATAGTTGGCCCCCCGGGCCGTTGTTCTCCGTTCTTGTTGTGTGCCTAATAAAGCGTGCTATGCACTACGTCGTCGTCTGTCGTCTATCCATGCAGCAACCCACTACACAATAGGTTGGGAAATTTATGGAGATTTGGGGGTAGAGCCTGGGGATGATGGAGTTTAGGAGGGACCTCAGAGGGGCATAATGCCATATATCCACCGTCCAAAGCAGCCATTTTCTCCAGGAAAACTGATTTCTGTGGTCTGGAGATGTTAGGAGATCTCCCATCCCCACCTGGAAATTGACGACTCTAGGAATAAGCCACATTGAATATGTTGGGATTTTCTACTGAGTAAACATACAAAGGATTGCACTGTGCCTAAAATAGCACAAGTAGATGCCCAGTGAGCGAAGCTTTTACTGTTCTAGGAAGCACAGTATGCTGAGAGCCATGAAGAATTCAAGGAGAGACACAGGGGAAATGGACCTCCTTAAGCTCCCAAGAGCAAATGGGATCTTGGGACATTCGGCTGTATGTATGAAAGAAGGAAATTTTGAAATCCGTTATCTCTCTCTTTGTGATTCCTTATGGGTTCCATGTGTGTTCCTTCTAATAGCAAACACTGTGGTTGAGGTCCTATTACAAAGGTAGTGAAAGGGATCTACTGACAAATAATAGCATGGCCAGCCTCCAGGTGGGGCCTGGAGATCTCCCAGACTTCAGAGATCAGTTCTCTTGGAGAAAATGGCTGCTTTGGAGGGTGGGCACTATGGCATTATACCCCACTGAGGTTCTTCCCCTTCCCAAACCCTTGGGAAGGCTCTACCCCGTAAATCTCCGGGAATTTCCCAACCAAGAGATGGCAGCTCTAATAATAAGGACAGGAATTTTGCATATTCGGGGAACTTATGAAGCACAAATATCTGAGGAAGACTGAGGAAGCCCAGCGCACACTCAGAATGCTGAGAGTAATTAAGGTTACTTTCATACATAGCAAGAGTGGCAAGCGGGAAAATCTAGTTACAAACTACTGCTAAAGTGCATTGAGAGTGCATTATCCAACGTATGGCTATGGTCACACACACTAAACAATCCACTTTCACCCCACTTTCAATGGACTTTCCAACTGGATTTTGCCAGTTCACACAGTAAAATCCACTTGGAAAGTGCACTGAAAGTAGATTGAAAGTGGATTATTTAGCGTGTGTGACCGCAGCCTATGTGAAAGCAGCATTAAACTTAAAGAATACAAAAATGGAGCAATAGGGGAATTGGCTTGTTTAGGCTCCTGAGACAGGGGTCCCAAACCTTTTTGAGCCTGCGGGCACCCTTGGAATTCTGACACAGGGTAGTGGCCAGAACTACAAAATGACTGCTGCAGGAGATGGAGACACAATCACAGAGGAAGTCCAAGTGCAGAGGAGAACAGGCATAAGTAAAAAAAATACACTGGGAAATAGGAGTAAGGATATAACAAACACTGTGGTGGCAGCTGCCACTGAAGCAATGCTATTTTAATCTACATAGTCAATCAGATCTTCAGTGGCCAATCTGTAGCCAAGGTGTGTAAGTGGCCCTATCCACTTTCTAAAACATTTGACAGGCACCAAGAAAGGTGTCAGTAGGTGCAATGGGCACCATGTTGGGGATGCCTAAGGGATTTTACTATCCTACAGAAAGAGATTTGTTATGGCATTTCTTGTGATTCCAAGTAAAATCATAGCCAAGTGCCCACATGGATATTATGCTGATGATTTCAGGAGAGTTTTCATGTGTATAAAACATATTATTTAAAAATAGGCATGCAATGCATTCTCAACATAAGAATTTTCATATAGAAATCTGAACCTTAAATGTTGGTATCGAATATTAATTTGATTATAAAATTGGCATAGTCTTCCATGGGATAATTCTCATATTCTCTCTCTCTCTCTCTCTCTCTCTCTCTCTCTCTCTCTCTCTCTCTCTCTCTCTCTCTCGATTTTAAGAAGATATTACCACATTTTTAATATGGTTTTGAAAAAGTATTGTCAAAAATTTGATTTTTTGTTTTTAAGGAGACCAGAGAAGTATCGAACTTAAAAAACTGTTTGGGTGGGGCTTTTCCTTTAGCTTCCTATTAAGGAATATACAGATAATATGATATATGTTTATGTCATATTGAATTTTAATTTCTGGCTTTGCTCAATTGTTCTCTTTCTTGATGTGCTCAAGCACCAGTCCAAATTACCCCAATTTTCCAGGCTTCAGTTGGCTTGTGGAATGTGCACAAGTCAGATGGCAAATCTTCCTGAAGTGTCTTTTCTGTGCGTAATTTCAAAGGCAACTTTTAAGGGACTCCTGAGAATGTGTTAATGAGTATCAGATCAGAACAAAAAACACCGAGTTGGATGGTCCGACCACTTACATTTGATTAAAATGAAAATAACAAAGATGTTAGTGTCTTTTCTAAAATGCTGACTCTTAACAGACAAAAAGATCTAGTTTATTTAACACATTCAAATCTCTCAGGATCCTGGCTTGACCCTCAGCAGTTAGTGGAAGCATGGAATAGCAATGCTCAGTGGTTTGCAGCTTTAATTTCTCCACTTGATTGATTGGTATGGAAAGAATGCACCTGGTAAAATTCCCAGCCTGGAAACCCAGAGGATGATAGTAAAGAGGAGGCAGGTAACAGACAGCTTAATTGTCATATGAGTGTTGATTCTGAATAGCAGCCCTAGGTTTTTTCCTTCTTAGAAGTGGATACTGCGTCATTGAATCCAGATGTATGTATAATGGTGTGTTTCAAAAGGTATGCTAGGGATCAAATTGATATCCCTTGCCTTGCTTCTGTTGTGTACGGAGGATCCAAGGCACCTTGATTCTTCTTTCTTGTATGAATAGACAAGTTTGTTTCCATGGTTTCTGGAAAAAAGCCCCACTCACTGCAGAATCAGGGAGCCTAATCAATAAACCATGTTCCATTGTTAAAAATGTAAGTGGAACATGGAATAACCAGTCACACAGCTCTTCAGATGAAAAACAGTTCTGTAAGGTAACTCTCATGATAGTCCATTTTTCTTTCTGGTTTTTGAGCTTGGGAAAAGTAGGGGTTCTATTTTTATTTTACTTTTTTACTTAGGGTATGAAGTTGCTTCATACAATGAGGTATACATATTCCTTTGATAACTTTTTTGTACCTTTTAAAGTGTATATGTATGGGCAGTGCTTTACAGATAGAAAGTGGGAAACCTCCAGAAATATATTCTTTCAGGCTTGTAGAGCCTTGTTTTAATTTCGGTAGTTGCCATAATGACAGTTGAAGCAACAACCACAAAGGCAGTCTAAGTTCAGAATGTGAGAGGATGACTTGAGCCCTCTGTTTTTGCAATTTTCAGCATGTAATACAATCTGAGCACAAAATTAGACTTCTGACGAAAAGAAAAGAAAAGAAATTGGCTTTGTAATGAAGTATTCTGTCAAACATAATTCTTCATTTTCATAGAACACAATCTGAGTGGTAGAAAATGAAATATCTTAAAACATAGAATATGGTTTTGATCCAGATTCCGAAAAAGTGTTGATGGCCAAAACAATGATCCCATTCAGAAACTGGTGGAACCACATCACCAACCATGCATCAGAGCCCTGGCATATTGTCTTGATTTGATTTGATTTATTAGATTTCTATCCCGCCCTCCCGGCCGAAGCCGTCTCAGGGCGGCTGACATAAAACACCTTAATTTTTTACAATACACATAAAATAGATTAGGAACAACATATAACAATTAAACAGTGCTTAAAACCATAAATATAATAAAGTGCTAGTATCAATAATCTCATAATTTCACAGTGGTAGTTGTTACGCAGTTTGCCGTCAGCCGGCTAGTTTTCTTAGGTCGTCTTAGGCGCGCGCCACCAGCACGTCACAGGAAGTGACGTGCTATGTCACTCATGTTGGGGGCATGGCCCAGATCATCGGGGGGAAACCATATGGGGCGGAGTCCCCCCCCGGGGCCCAATTCCGCCGCGGCGGAAATCGGGCCTCCAAAACGGGGGGTTCCCCTCCCCCACTTGGCAGCCCTATGCCTGATGTAAGCTAAAAAGTTATATTATATTCAAATTAATGTTAGTAGCAATTCTAACTTCACCCTGTTTATTGTATTACTGCGATGTTTTTTCACTATTATATGTTTAATGTTACATCTTGAAAATAAACTAAAGTTAAAAAAAGAAAAGAAAATATCAACGATTTTATCAGGTCAGCAACATATAACTGCACACCTCTAACCTTTTCCTATCTATGAAATGCTATGATTTCATGTCTAATTGTATTATTAAACTGGATAAGTAAGAATAATTAATAATTTAATTTATTTAAATGGAGCATATCCTATGATTATTACAAAAAATGCTATCAACTACTTAGTGGAGCTTTTCAGTCACTTTATTAAAGGAAGTTTATTTTAACTGATTTCTCAGTAATAGTCCTTAAATACAGTTTTATGAGAAAGTACGATATCAGCATAATTTTCTAGATAACTGGCTTTTAGGCTGGTTTTATTTAATGTTGTATACTGATATGACAAAAAACATTAGCTTTTCAAATCTTTTTGCTGCCAAATGATACTACTTGTGCCCCAAGACTTTATTATGTTACTAGCATTACATGCTCCTAGACTTACAAAAAAAAATCCCATCAGTTCTGAATTCATAATATGTTTTGACCTCTTCATCTAGGCATATATGTTGGATGCAGCTGTATGTAGCAAACTTTCTCTAGAAAGACTGATCTGAGATTTCTGCCCTCTTCAGAAAGGAGAATCTTGATGGATAAACATCAATGAAAACTGTGGTGATTGTTACTTGTTTCTATTATACTTTAAAAGTACAGAGTGCTTTACATCCTTTATGTTGTTTGTTCTTGGGAAGCTGAGGCTGTGAGAACATAATCCAGTAAATTCGTGGTTTATCTGACTGATTCCAGGCTCCCTGGTCTGACTCCAGGACTGCCCGGTCTTTAAACAGCGTTGTTTATTTCTGCACTGGTAGTTTCATGGCATATATCCTAGCAAGAGTTGATAAAGTCTACTCCACAACCCTAATGGAGTTACGTTCAGTTGTGTTCCATTTCTGTCTGAAGGAAAGGTAAATTCTCATTAAATAAGAGGAACTCGCTTCTCTGCAGTGTTCTATCCAATGTCTAAACAAATGTTGCATGAAACACTCCCCCCTCTCCCCGGTTATGAAGAGTTGATCCACTAAGAGTACAGGGAAGGACATGGTTTCAAACCATAAGATGGTGGATCTTAATCACAAATAATAATCCAGTTCTATGACGCTTTGAAGTACACACCTTTAAAAAGTGAGAGGAGAACTTTCTGACTGGAGGAAGAGGCAGAAAGAATGACAGCATCTCTCTCTTTCTTCTGACAAGAAGCCCCAAGGTGCATGTGAACTCTTAATCTTGTCTAATTCTTGAGCTGGTATAAAGGTTACACATCTTATAGAATTGTTCTATCTAGCATCAGGAAATTGATGGATTTGGGCCCTTTCATGGGGATTTGGTTGGTGGGTCAAATCCTCTCTTCTTAAAAGTTTTCTGGTGAGGAGAGTTGGGAACACATTTGAACTATGTGGTGAGAGAACTGAAAGATTTACGCATGACCCAGTAATATTATTAGGCTTCCATTTGAGGAGGGTAGTAGCAACAGTGCTGTGCTACAGAGGAGTAACAAGCAGTGTTGCAGTGGTATTGTTACCAAGGGAACAAGTAGGGATTCATATGCATGCCTCTTTGTCTGTTCCACTGAGACCATGACTCACTGCCCGTCCATGGGTCTGAGGGAGCTGAGGAGCTGAGACAGAAATCTAAACATACTTCTGAACTACCTCATACTCATCACCCAACAAACATGTAGGGGATCCTGCACCGGTCTCACCTAATGAGGACTTAGTTGAACAAATGACCAGAATGGCTCAGGCTTTGGAGATTGAGATTGCAACCATGGAACAAAAACCCAAGGGCAAAATTCTTGGCCAATTGTATTCCGATACCCCAAGCACTGTAGCTTTCCCAGCATTGAAGGGTTTTAAAGGTATCTATAAGGACATCTGGAAAAGACCTGCCTCAGCCCCTGCCACCTCCAGGTCCATGGAGAACCTATACAAGGTTAAACAGGAGGATGTGACTTTTTGTCCACCCATCCACCGCCATCCTTGATAACTGAGAAGCTTCAGAATAAGTCAAGGTCATCTCTTCATGCTGCGCCAACAGATAAAGAGGGGTGGAAATGGACTCTTTAGGTCGCAAACATATTCATCATCAGCTTTAGCTTTTAGGATTTCTAAATTTCAAGCTATTCAATAGCATACCAACTATTTCTGTGACAAAAGGCGTCTCCTTATCTGGAACTCTTACCTGAGGACAAGGAAGATTTAGTCAGGATCCTTCAAGCTGAGACTGTGAGGTCTTCTAAAGAACAGATCAACATTGCTTGACATTCATCTGACTTGATGATCAGAACCATCATGTCATCCATAGTACTCAGATGCCACATGTGGTTGCATTGTACTGTGCACTCTGTGGAAACCAGGAATAAGATAGAGTACTTACCTTTTGAGGGTAAAACCCTATTTTTAGGAGGTATGGATGACACACTGGCACAGATAAAGAAAAATGTCAGACAGCAAGATCCTTGGGTGTCACACACTCAGCTCCCCCTTATTCAAGGCAACGCCCATATACAGCTAGGTCTTGGCACCCACCTCACAGGGACCAGCATCCTTATAGCACATCTAGATTCCAGTATCCTCCTCAGAGGTTGATCACTTCCTTTCAGTCTTTGGCTAGAAGGAGGAGTGGGCTCAAGCAGATGTAAGGGCAGCAACTCTCCTCTTCCAGGGACTCTCAGGGTCACCTGTCCAAACTAATCTTCTGACTAGAACAGTTCTATAACCTGAATCCAACCTTCAGGGATAAGCTGTGCCCCTTTTTGTCTTGTTGGAGCAGTATTATGGGTGACAAATGGGTTTTAACTATTATAGAGCAGGGCTATAGGCTAGAGTTTGTTTCATTACTACCAGTTCAGAAGTTTTCAGAGGCAGTAGATAACTATCTGCTAGAGTCTCGGCTCACCATATTTCTGCAGAAAGAGGCTATCCAGGAGGTTGCAGAACCTGACCTATCACCTGGGTTCTATTCTAGGTTTTCCCTTGTTGACAAGAAGGATGGTGGTTGCCGTCCTATACTAGATCTTAGAAGACTGAATAAGTTTCTCTGGCTGACAAAGTTTAAATGGTTGCACTGCAATCTGTACTCCTGTTATTAAAGTATAATATTTGGTTTGCAGTTACCGATCTCCAAGACGTGTACTTACATGTTGTGATCCACGAGGAGTACAGGAAGTATCTTCATTTCAAGTACAGGGGAAAGGTTTACCACTGTTGTGTATTACCCTTTAAGCTGGCAACTGCCCCCATGTACTTACAAAGTGTATGTCTCCTGTCATGGCTTTTCTTCACCTACAGGGATGTACCATTTCCCCCTTCTTGGATGATAGGCTGTTTGTAGCTGATTCAAGGGAACTTTTAACTGACAACATAACCCTCGATTTCAGAACATGTCAAGATCTAGGCCTCACTGTTAATTAGAAGAAGTCTACGTTGGAGCCTTCCCAAAGCATCCAGTTCATCGGCACATCCCTAGACTCCTTATCTGTTAGGGGTTACCTTCCAGCCAACGGGGATGTGGTGATAAAGGCTTTGATCAGTCATCTATCACATTGCCGATTCCAAAGCACACTAGTGATTCAAAAGTAACTAGGATTGATGGCAGCAACCACTACTGTCCTACCCATGGCCAGGTTATTTATATGGCCATTACAGCTCTGATTTGTTTCTAGGTTTAAACCAGAAGTGAACTCCCCCCACCCACCTGTTTTCTAATGTTCTTGAGTTGAGGGCTATAAGAGACACTTTTAACTCGTTTTCAGATATAGGCCAAGGGAAGTCGGTTCTCATTCAGATGGACAGTGTTTCTGCCATGTTTTAAGTGAACAGACAAGAGAGGCATGGGCTCCAGATTGCTCAATACAGAAGCTTTGGAGATGTGCCATTGGGCCCTAAATCACAGCATCCACCTATGGGCCATCCATATTGCAGAAGACAATTCACTGGACAATACTCTCTGCAGGGTTCATACATCCCATCACGAATGGGCACTCACAGAATGATACACTTGGCCCATTTGTGACCTTTGGGGTTATCCTACAGAAGATCTCTTTGCCACTGATCACAATACCAAGCTTGTAGAGACCCACTCTCCATAGGGGACGCATACCAGTTTATCTGGAAGTGCGCCCTTTTCTACTTGCTTCCCCCCTTCTCCCTCTTGTAAGTTGCTTCCTCCCTGCCTCTCCCCATCCCTGCCTGGGGCCAGGGAGGGCCTTCGCGGGGCTTCCTTGCACTCTCGCCGGCCTTGCAGGTCCACCGCCGGGCCCCTCATGGGGCTCGACAGTGGAGCTGCAAGGCTGGCACCGGCGGCCGGGACCTTTGGGGGCGGGGTGTGTGGCCTTATGACACACTTCCGGTGATGTCAGGGGGTGTGGCATATGCTAATGAGTTATGCTAATGAGTTCCCCTAGCTCTTTTTCTACAAAATGACCCCTGTCAGCCCCCATCTGTAACCTGGGTCCTGAGATCTTAAATCTTAAAGATCTTTTAAAAACTTTAAATCTCAATACCATCAACCACTGAGGTATCTGGTTTTTATTAGAGTTGTATGGCACATATGAGTTATGTTATTTATTTTGTGTTTTAATGTGGTTTTAATTGTATTATATTTTAGACTGTTTGAACCCGCCCTGAGCCCATTAAGGGGAGGGCGGGATATAAATCCAAATATGCAAATAAAATAAAAAGTTTGCTATCAGGTAAGTGACTGAAAACCTTTGGGTATGGGATGCTGAAACAGTTCTTTTTTTATTTTCAGAGGGTAGTTGGTCTGCAACATTCCCCAAAATCTTGTTGGTCTCTAAGGTGCTCCTGAACTGGAATCTTGCAGTTCCTTTTTTGTTATCTCATCCCAGTTGGTTAGGAGGCCAACCAAATCCTCTTATGATGAGAAGCCATCTAAACATCTTGAGTTGTAAACCTTAATCGCTGGTTCCCTGTGTCAACAAGCCTGGGGAAAGCATAAGGCTATTTTAGGCAATTTCAGGCTATAATTTCTAGGGTTCAACGCTGCCATAAGCTCTTTTTTGCTTTGATGCATAACTAGACATTTCCCTAAAATACAGCATGAGGTTTGAAGTACTGGCACACAGTGTCATTCTCATGGGTGAACTTCCAAAGTGTTAGTATCCTTGCATCTGGTGATACAAATATTGTGTTTAGAAACAAGTAGTGAATGAATTTTGAATGTTATTCCTGAATAAGTTTTACTAAGTGATGCTAGAGTAGGACTCAAGATCACTAAGCTGTGCTCGACTCTTTTAATGAAAAAATAGAGACCTGTGTAATTTTGCTGAAAAATTTTAATTTTCACATATGTGGCAGGCTATTGAGGACATTTCCATCTGGGTTATTTTCACTCAGTTGGATGCTTTTGCGAGGTGGTTTTTTTCCCCGTGTTTTCCCTCAGCATTGTAGACAATCGTGCACCTCCCTGGAGTATCCTCAGCTTTTCTCCAGTTTTTCCTAAACCTGCTTTGCTGCAAAGATTTGGGTAAGATCATCAAAAAGCTAAATAGTTGCTGTATGAATGGGAAATTTTGATTTTGCTTGGTCCCATCCATACAACAGTCATTTTACCTGCTACAAACAGAGCTATGGACTGAACGATATGATTTGCCATTTGGTGGTGCTTATTTTTTAGCATTTTGGATCCACATTCTCATTCAAACACAGATGGGGTTGACTGTTTGTTACAGTATTGTGCTTGTGCTTCTTGTGGCATTATCATGCTCATGTTTAGCTTGCCATAGTCACTCTTTTTGTTGAAACTGTGGGTAGTGCGTGGGAAGAGAACAGGTGCTGAGGGGAAATACTGTGAGGAAGAACATTGATGGCTTGGTAGAACTTGGTGCAGCCTTCCACACATATGCTGAATATTTGTTCAGAAGCTTCCCTTGCACTCTTAATTCATTATAAAAGAGCTAGGTTTGAGTCCAGTAGCACCTTAGAGACCAACAAGATTTTTTGGGTACACGTTTCCGAGAGTTATAAAACAGGAATTTCAAATCAGGTACCTGATAAAGGGAACTTTGACTCTCGAAAACCCATACCCCCCAAATCTTGTTGATCTCTAAGGTGCTGACCATAGTGGCCCAATGGCCTGATTCAGTATAAAGCAGCTTTATGTGACCTGCTTTGGGGTCCTGACCCTTAGGCTGCGGTCACACACACTAAATAATCCACTTTCAGTGCCTTTTCCAGTTCACACAGTAAAATCCAGTTGGAAAGTGGATTGAAAGTGGATTATTTAGTGTGTGTGACCGCAGCCTTAGTTTGAGCAGCACAGCTAGATTCAAGTCCAGTATCACCTTAGAGACCAGCCATATTTTTGAGATATGAGCTTTCAAGAATTGCTATTGGACTCAAATCTAGCTGTTCTACTGCAGACCAACATGGCTGGAGACTATGTAAGAATAGCATGACCATTTTGCACTTCTGCAGAGGCAAACCCAAATTTGCCATTGAACACCCCCCATTGTTTCCAAGCTCAGCTTATTTTTTCTCATCTCTCTTGGCTTCATAACCCACCTGAGAAAGATCTGTGACCTTAACCTGGGACCTTGGAGAGCTGCTGTCAGTCTGAGTAGATGTACTGATATTGTTGGACTGATTCTGTATAAAGTGGCTTCATATGACCTGCTTTGGGGTCCTGACCTATAGTTTGATACAACCTTGTTGAGCCTGTGGACATTTTTGGAATTTTGAGAACCCTGAATGATCACTACTCCACAAAGGCTCCACAAGGGCTGTCGTGGGAGCAAGAGCCAATCACAAAAATATTGGGAAGTTCCTCTGATGAATTCCACTGGTTCCAAATCACTGCCCCCTGCAGGTCTAAAGGTAAATGCCTCTTGGGATGTTCAAAGAGGTGCCTCCTGCAATAATGAGGTAGAAGAAAGCCATTGTTAACTCCTTATTTTGGGAAGAACATAAGAGGCCACCAGGAAATATTGACTAGTCTGACATGTTTTTTCTTATAATGCTTCTTTTAATCATGTCTACTTCTGTTGAATAATAAAGATGCTAATTTGAGACTGTATAGAAAGATGACTACAATGAGAGAGTTGGTCTCTTTCAGGATTATTTATTGTGTTCATGGTGGGATGATATTTTGACATTATATGGTTTCTTTTAAGTGTTGTCATAATTCCATATTTGTTCAAGTATCATAGCTTTTTGTGTATGTAGCATACTGCTTAAACTGGGACTGTTACTGGGTGTATATCATGGGGCACCTTGAGCTCTAGAATGAGCTAGTATTTTTGTTTTACTCATCAAAGAAAGCTAGCAGGTGGCAAAGTACTAAAGTGTAATTATTTCTAGCTGAATTGAAGGTGGATTTTTTACTTGTGAGAACAATTTGAGACTGCCTGAAGGAGCTGTTAACAGTAGAGATTGTTTACTATTCTCAAATAAAGGTTAGGTGGGTTTCCTACTTAAAAGGTTCATCAGCCACCTGTAGATTTAATGTACTCGACAGAGCAAGAACTGGCAAAAGTCCTGAGGGTGGACTTGACATAATTAAGTTAAAGGGGATGTCTACATTTCTATAGTCATCTGTAGGTTATCATTCTGCATTCCGCAAATGAAAATAGGAACATGCATCTCATGCTTTCACAGTAAGGGTCACTTCATGACCTTTATACATTGCTTTGCTCTTATTTATTCTGCAATAACCTGCCCTGCACTGATTTAAAAGCTAATGGCAGATTAAAAAAAAAATTAAAGGAACTCAGGAAAATTATGCAATAGATAATTAAAAATTCAAAATATACCTTGACAGCTGCAGTGTGGAGCCCAGCAGGCTTTGTAGTACATGAGCATGCATTTTGTGTAGTAATTGTGCAGTAGAGATGAGGTGTTAATCCACTTTCTTAAAAATTTTACTTCCCTGGTAAGTGAGCTGAATAGGCATACAACGCACCCTAGCAAAATAGGGATAACAAGTAGGGGCGTTCAACAAACTTGTGGGGTGGGTACACCCCTTCCCCCCTTTGCTTCCTTCCCTCTCCTCCCTTCTCTAACAATCCCCCTCCTTCTCATTCCCTCTCCTTCTGTCCATCTTCCCCACCTCTCTTTCTCCTCCACCTTCTTTGTCAGTCTGCCCCCTACTCCTTCTCTTACCTTATTTCTCTCTCTTAGTTATGTCTTTCTCCTTCTCCATCATGCCTAATGTCACTCCTTTCTTTTTCACTCCCTTCCCATTATAGTCTCTTTCTCTCCCCCCCCCCGTCACTGGATCTCACCTGCTGACAACCCCTGTTGTTGGCCATCCCTTCCTTCCACTACCACCCCGCACTGGCTGGACATCCTTGACTGTTTTTTCTTTGAGGATGTTCTGAGGCTGTGCGGGTAGGAGCCCTGCCTGGCCATCTCCTTACCCGCCACCAGCTTTGACTGTGTCAGCTCCCTGCATGTCTGTCCCCCTGCCAGGCCCCTGCCTCAGCCATGCTGGCCCTGGCTGTAATGGGGAAAGCCATACCAGTGACAGAGGAAGCTACACTCGGTCTGGGTGTGCCAGCAATAGAGAAAGCTCCTCATCTTCTCACCCAACTACTTGCCTCTGCATTGCCTCAACAGCAGTGGCAACTCCTCCCCCACCCACCTGCAACTTCACTGCCTCAGGAGGAGTATAAGAGCTGCACAGGCGCAGATAATTAAGTCCCCCCATTTTTTTTACATTTTAACCCCCCATCAGCAATGCAGATGGGCCTGCTGCAGCTCCTGGCTACCCCTCCCACCATCAGCACTGCTGGCCTGCTGAAAGAGGAGGAGGTAGGTGTGTTGTCTGCCCATGCACAGATAATTTTTTTCAAAGAGGGGATTTACTGATTTCAGAGTTTTCTGCAAACCTTGGGGTCTCCCCAAGTTTGGAGAAAAATCTCCTTTCTCTCAGTGTGGGCCCAATCTGTGGATTTAGATATCTGCAGATCTACCCACACTTGACAAATAGATATATAGATGATTTTCCAGAGATGGATTTCAGTCAGTCAGTCAGTCAGTCAGTCAGCCTTTATTGGTATAAAACAATACCTTAAAAGAGTATTGCTATAAAAGAGAAATATACATATAGAACCAACCATTTTACAGACTACATAATATTGCATAATGTTGCATAAAACAATTTGTTACACGGTATTACTCATTTTGGTAGTTTTTCCTGTCGTAGCTTTATAGCTGATTGCAGGGCTATTTTTGGGCAGGAACACATAGGAACAGCTGTGCTTCCAAGTTGGCCACACCCAGCAGGAACTCATTAGCATAATAGGCCACACCCAACAGCAGAAACTCATTAGGATTGGCTACATTAGGGGTGTGTGGCCTAACATGCAAAGGAGTTCCTGCTACAAAAAAGCCCTGGATAAACAGAATAAGAAGCAAAAGGTGTGTGTGGCTGGATGAGCACACTTCTGGTAACATGGGGGAGCGGCCTAATATGCCAATGAGCTGTGCTGTCAGGGGTATGGCCTAATATGCTAATGGGTTTCTGCTGTCGGGTGTGGCCTATTATGCTAATGAGTTCCTGCTGGGCTTTTTCTACAAAAAAAAGCCCTGGCTGATTGTAAAAACATGGCTACCATCACTGATATTTCAGAAGCAGAGTCATTCAGAAGACGGTGCACTTTTAAAGCATCAGAAAGGTTCGTCATGTTGACTAAAATGGGGTTTAAATATCTAAAACGTATATCTACATAAAATTGACAATGCAAACAGATATGTGGAACTGTCTCAATACATCCAGAATTACAATGGCAAAGTCTAGCCGTATATACTATGTTGCTATATCTCCCATGCAAGATTGCTAATGGTATTGCATTGAATCTTGCAAGAGAAAAGGCTCTGCGCTGTTGTGGTGCTTGTATATCAGATAAGTATGGGGCCATTTGGCCTTCCATGAGAGGAATCTCAAAGTTCAGAGGGGAACAAGATTTGTTGGCTAAGCTGTATAGCCTTTGTGTTTCAATGTAAAGTACTCTGCGAGATGGGTTTTGGAACATGAATACAGTCCCTAGTACAGGGGTTCCCAACCTTTTTGAGCCTGTGAGCAACTTTGGAATTCTAACACAGGTTGTGGAGTGCAACATAAAATGGCTGCCATGGGAGGTGGAGCCAACTACACAGTGTCAAGGAGTGAGGCTACACATAACTCTAATAGTAAATTTTCAACATTTCAGGCAGATGCTCTGCTTAATAGGATGCCTTTTTAAATTAAAATATTGTTTAAAAATATTTTGTTATATTTACATAGCTTGCTTTCAGTCATTCACTAAAGACCCTTGTGCTGTGGTGGCAATTGCTGCCAAAGCAATGTTTTTAATGGTCTGCATAGCCAATCATATCTCCAGTGGCCAGTCATAAGCCCTGCTGGGCAAAAGCCCCATCTGGCCTAACCCACTTTCTAAGACCTCTTAGTAAGAGCCAGGAAAGGTGTTGGCAGGCACCATGGCACCCATGGGTGCCACATTGAGGACTGTTGCACTAGTAAATAGGAATACTTGTAGCATTTGGGAAGGCCCAGCTATTTCTCTGGCTTTCATTGCTTATTGATAGATCTAGGGTGTATTAAATGTTAATTCTTTTCAAATCTGATTTTGTAATATGTTTGTAATCTTGTCTTGGGGAGAGAGTAGCAAAATGAGAGGCTTTAAGATATTGTGATAAAAGTGGGATTTTGTTGGCAGTTTAAAAGGGTTTGTTGATGATTATGACTGAAATTTGCCCTGAACCTGAAATTTGAAGAATTGAAAGTTCTGTGTTGTATCCGTAGTAGGTGTGGGCTATTTGGTGCACAGCTACATTCCAGGCTGACCAACAAGTAGGAGGTGAGGTGAAACACAATTAATCTGTTATATCCCATTCTGGATAATGCAGCCATCTTCATGTTGTGGAAAGACAAATGAAGTTCTAAACTCCACCAAAGCTTTCTGGGACTAAAGTAGGTTACTCTACCTATTCCTATTTTAAAATATAGTTTTAGCAATATTTAGGGATATGATGACAGAACACATCAAACCCTGTTCTTAATTCCTTAGGTTTGGGATACCAGAGAAGACTGGTTAAGGAAAATATTGTCTAGAGGAAATTGCCAGCCTCTATAATGTTAATTATAATTAAAATGTTAACTGTCAATGTAACTTGGCAGACTTTGTTATACATGGTCTAGTGATTGAACCATATATAATTTTAACCTTTCTTCATAGGGAAAGCGTTCCAACCCTTTTATCATTCTAGTTGCCCTTTTCTGCACTTTTTCCAATGCTATAATATCCTTTTTGAGGTGTGGTGACCAGAACTGTACACAGTACTCCAAATGAAGTTGCACCATTGATTTATACATGGGCATTATGATACTGGCTTATTTGTTTTCAATTCCCTTCCTAATAATCCCCAGCATAGAGTTGGCCTTTTTTATTGCAGTTGCACACTGTCTACAGGGCCAGCTCACCCGCTAGGCGAACTAGGCATTTGCCTAGAGCGCAAGCCGGCCCTTAGGGCGCAGGAGGAGAGGCAGGAGCCCAGCGCACTCCCGGCACTAGGAGCCGGAGGAGCACCCTCTCCATGGAGCCAGGCGCCGTGGTGCCCCCTTGAGCCAGCCAGCCAGTGGCAGAAGGGAACGGGCAGGAGCTCCTGGCTGTGCACGGCGGTGGCAACAGGGCTTCCACCACCGCGCACAGCCAGGAGCGCCCGCACCCAAAAGGAGACCCCCTCTTTCTTCCCCACTCTGGCCGGAAATGGTCCGCTGCCGCCATCTCTAGGAGCGCGGACTCTTGGAGCGAGGGATTTAACCCTCCCCTGCAAGAAACAGATGGAGCGAGGAACTGGGGGGAGGGGAAGCACTCAGAGGGGCGACGGTGCACCCATCTCTAGGAGTGCGAACTCTTGGAGTGAGGGATTTAACCCTCCCCTGCAAGAAGCAGATGGAGCGGGGAACTGGGGGGAGGGGAAGCACTCAGAGGGGCGACGGTGCACCTTCCCCCGGCTCCAAACATCCGCCGGCCCTGTAGATTCCCTGTTTGCAGAACTTTGCCGGACTAGGACTCCTCTCAGGGTGCAAAGTCGAGGAGGAGGAGGTGGAAATGCACCAAAGGAACGAATGGGGACAGCCCCTCCCTCTTCTTCGGGCCACCACAGCCCCGGAGGATATGGGGTGGGGGTCTTCTTCGCGCCTCTCTGCAAAGCCAGGAGGCCCCTGCAGGTGCAGCACTGCGACCCTCGGGGCAGAGACCTCCGGCGCCTTCCCTGGGCCCGTGGCTGCAATGCATTGAAAGGAGGCGCCTAAATTTCCATGGTGGGGAGGGAGGCCACGTAGACTCCCTTTCTTTCTCCCTCTGGCTCTTCCCAGGGAAAGCTTCCCCAGAAACATCATTCCCCCCCCCCGCAGTCAGAAGGACAACACAAACACACACACACATCCGCTTCACCAAAGTGTTTCTTCCCGAGCGCTGCTGCACTGTGAATGGGGACTTTCTGCCTCCTCCGCCTCCCTCCCTACCTCCATGCCGGGCGCCCCGTGGGCTCGGGCTCTGCAGTGCTGCCCCGGCGAGGAGGAGGAGGCACAGTGGGCGCTTTGCCGGCAAGGCCCAGGGAGTGAGTGGCACGCCAGCTGGGAGGTCTCCAGGCCCCACCGGGAGGTTGGCATCTGTGCTCGCCTAGGACGCAGGAGCACCTCGGGCCGGCCCTGACTGTCTAAACAATTTCATTGAGTTATCTACTACGACTCCAAGATCTCTCTCTTGGTCAGTCTCTGCCAGTTTGGACCCCATCAACATGTATTTATAGTTAGGATTTTTTGCTCCAATGTGCATCACTTTGCACTTGGCCACATTGAACCCCATTTGTCATGGTGATGCCCACTCACCCATCCTTGAGAGATCCCTTTGGAGTGCCTCACAATCCTCCCTCATTCTCACCACCATGAACAACTTCGTGTTCTTTGCAAATTTTGCCACTTCACTGCTTACTCCCAACTCCAAATCATTAATAAAAAAAAGTTAAAAAGCATCAGACTGAGTACTGATCCCTGTGGTACCATCCTCCACTGAGAAAATTTCCCATTTTTACTCACTCTCTGTTTCCTATTAATTAGTCAGTTTTTGATCCACAAGAGGACTTGCCCTTTAATCCCGTGACTATTGAATTTAGTTAGGAGCCTTTGATGAGGAACTTTATCAGAAGCTTTCTGGAAGTCAAGGTAAACAACATCCATTGGGGCCCCCTTGTCCACATGTTTGTTCACTCCCTCAAAAAATACTAGTGAGACAAGATCGTCCCTTATAGAACCCATGCTGAGTCTGCCTCAATAGGTTTTGTTCATCTATGTGCCTACTAATTCTTTCCTTAATAACAGTTTCTACGAACTTACCCAGTATTGATGTCAGACTGACTGGCCTGTAATTTCCCAGATCTCCTCTGGAACCCCTTTTTAAAGATGGGAGTGATATTAGCTACCTTCCAGTCCTCAGGAATGGAGGCAGATTTTAATGAAAAATCACATCTTTTTGTAAGGAGATCCACTTCCCTATCCATTTCCCTATCATCCTTCAGTACTCCTTTTACCACTGCCTCCCTGGCTGGTTTCCTGCTTCTAATGTATTTGAAGAAAGTTTTATTGTTGGTCTTTATGTTTTTTGCTATATGCTCCTCATATTCCCTTTTTGCCTTCTTGATCACAGACTTGCATTTTATTTGCCACAGCCTGTGTTCCCTTTTATCAACCTCACTGAGACTAGCTTTCCACCGCTTAAAAGAATCCTTCTTACCTTTTACAGCTTCCATTATTTTGTTAGTTAACCATGCAGGCTTTTTTCTATACCTATTTGTGCCTTTCCTAACCTGCGGTATATATATTTTTCTGAGCTTCTAGGACTGTAGTTTTAAATAGTCTCCAAGCTTCCCCAATGGTTTTGACCCATTCTACTTTCCCTTTCAATTTCCTCCTCACATGTCCCCTTATATCAGAGAAGTTACCCCTTTTAAAGTTAAAAGTGTTTGTGTCAGTCTTTTTGGGCAACTCCCTATTTATACAAATGTTAAACTCAATGACATTATGGTCACTGTTCTCAAGCGGTGCAATCACTTTTACATCTCTCACCAGGTCTTGGGCGTTACTTAGGACCTAATCCAGGATTGCCTCTCCTCTGGTAGGTTCTGTGACCATCTGTTCCATAGCACAGTCATTGAGAGTGTCTACCCCTTCATCTTTTTGAGATGAGCCATCTGAACCAGAGCCTTTTCATCTCCTGTCAGCCTTCTCCCAATATTCAGCTTAAAAACTGCTCTGCCACCTTTTTGATTTTAAGCACAAGCAGCCTGCTTCCCTCTCGGGACAAGTGGAGACTGTCTCTTTTGTATAGCTCCCTCTTTTTCCAAAAAGCATCCCAGTGCCTAACAAACTTGAACCCTTCCCCCCTACACCATCATCTCATTCATGCATTGAGACTCATGATCTGTGCCTGTCTCTCCAGCCCTGCGCATGGAACAAGTAGCACTTCTAAGAAGGCTACCTTGGAGGTCCTGGCCTTGAGTTGCCTGCCTAGCAGCCTAAATTTTTCCTCCAGGACCTCATGACTGCATTTCCCCACATCGTTGGTGTATTTGGAACATTTGGAACAAGAGTATTTGGAACATGAATAGGTAGCACTCTAATGAAGAATAAAAGTTTAGGAAATAGAAATTTTGTTACTAGATCAACTCATTCTATTAAGGATGAAGGCTGAGCTGTCCATTGCTTAACCATAGTAGATATGTTTGCTACTTTCTAAAAAGTTTAAATGGAGTAAGTCATTTAAATCTAAAGGAGTTTTAACCCCCAGATAGTCCTAATAATGTGTGACTCAGCTATGATTAAAATTCATTTTAATATAAGTTTCACATGGAGTATTCCCTTTAATGGGGTAAAGGTCAGTTTTGGATAAATTAATTTTTAATCCTGCAACTTTGCCGAAAGTGTCAAGGACACTAGTAATGCTCTGTAGGGGTTTCTCTGGATGTGTTATATAATCGGCAAATAATGAGACTTTAAATATTTTTCCGTTAATTTGCATTCCTGAAATTGCAGTATTTTGGTGAATTGTGTGTGCTAAAGGTTCTATGACCATTGCAAATAACAATGGCGAGAGAGGTTACCCTTGTCAGGTGTCTCTTGAGAAGATTATTTTTATTTTTTTTATTCAATTCATACCCCATCCTCCCCACCGAGGCAGGCTCAGGGAGGCTTATATAAAATACATATAAATATAATTTAAGATCTATCATAAAACAACAGTAAAACAACTCATTTATTAATTATAAAGTGCTGGAACATACTCAGATAAAGTGCAAGAGCAAAATTTCTAGGTTGTACAATAATACTTAGCTGACAGTCATGATGTTATTCTTGCATCAGCTCAGTTTGATCGACTGATTTATGCAGCAAGACAGGCTGAAGATGGTACAGCCAGGGCACAGGGTCATTCCTCAGTGTTTAAAGCTGCTCCTAGTCAAAGGCCTGGTGAAAGAGCTCCATCTTGCAGGCCCTGCGGAACTGTAAGAGGTCCCACAGGGCCCTGATTGCTTCTGGGAGGTCATTCCATCAGTACGGAGCTGCCAACAAGAAGGTCCTGGCCCTGGTTATCACCAGCCTGACTTCTTTGGGGCCTAGGAGGGCCCCTGAACGCAGTGCTCCCTGGGGAACGTATGGAGAAAGGTGGTCCCTTAGGTATGCTGGACCCTGACCATAAAGGAGTTTAAAGGTCAAAAACAGCACCTTGAAGTGAATCCAGTATGCTATTTGCAGCCAGTGCAATGCTTTCAGCACAGGTTGGATGTGCTCCCGCATAGAGAGACCCATCAGCAGCCTGGCCGCAGAACTCTGCACTAGCTGCAGCTTCCAGATTTGAAAGAAGTGCACCATGTAGAGAGCATTACTGTAGTCTAATCTCGAGGTGACCATCATGTGAATCACTGTTGCCAAGTCATTGTGTTCGAGGAAGGAAGCCGAAGATGGTAAAAGGCTGCCTTGGCAGTGGCTGCTACCTGGACCTCCATTGTTAAAGAGGCATCCAAGAGCACTCCCAGATTCTTAACCCCTGGTGCTGACGCCAACTGCGCCCCATTGGGTTTGAGTGTGCACCGTTTAACCAAATTTGAGGTGTTGAGGAGGAATAGAGTGATTTAATTGCTGTCCTAAATTTTATTACAAAGTTCATAGTTTCTAGTAATTTTTGAACAAAGACGGTCTCAACCATGTCGAACGTTTTTTCAATATCAAGGGATAGAATACACGCAGGTTCATCCCTATGAAATCTGGTGTAATGAATTATATTGATTGTTTTCCTAATATTGTCAATTAGCTCTCTCTGTAGGATAAAACCTGTCTGGTCTATATTAATATAATTATTTATTATCTTATTCAATCGTGATGTCACGACAGCTGTAAATATCTTATAGTCTGAATTGGGTAAAGATATTGGGCAATAGGATTTGGTGTTTGTGGTGTCCCTATGTTTTTTGGGCAAAATGATGACATTTGCAAGTTTCCATGAGTCTGGAATAATACCGCTATCTGAAGATAAGTTAAATATTTGTTGTAGGTATTTAATGAGGTTATTAGAAAATGTTTTGTAATACTCTGAAGTAAATCTGTCTGGCCCTGGTGTCTTATTGTGTTTCAGAGGTTATGGTATTGTTAATGTGTAATTCTGAGATAGGCTGATCCAAAAATTCCTGGTGTTCCATAGTCAGTGCTCCAAAGTTTTTGTTTGAACTCAGGAAATCTGTAATGTTCTCAGGTAAAGGGTTCCCAGATGTGTATAAGTTAGAGTCAAAAACTCTGTGGAACTCTGATGTGGAGAAATGCAGGACTCCTTTAGAATCTCTGATACTGTTAATGTGATTATCAGTCAAGCATTTTTTCACCTTCCAAGATAGGAGGCGGAGGGATTGGGAGCTTTTATACCAGTAACATTGCTGTCTTTTGTCTTTCTGATGTTCAGCTGTAATCCTGCTTTGGCACTTTTTGCTTTAACCTTCAGCAGTAGTTGTTTTAAGTCTTCGCTATTTTATGCCAGTAATGTGGTGTCATCTGTATGTCTCAAATTATTAATTTTCCTTCCACTAATTTTCACTCCACCTTCATTTAAATCTAATCCATTTTTTTCTTATGATATATTGTGCATATAGATTGAACAGACAAATGAAGTACATTCTTGCCTCACACCTTTGCCAACTGGAAACCATTCAGTTTCTCTGTATTCTCTCCTAACTGTAGCCTCGTGTCCAGAGTACAGGTTGTATGTTAAAACAATCAGATGCAGTGGCACACCCATTTCTTTTAAAACCAACCATAGCTTTTCCTGATCCACAAAGATAAAAGCTTTGCTGTAATCTATGAAAGACAAGCTGTTTCCCCCCCTAAAATTCCCTCATATGCTAACCAATGAAAATTGCAATATGATATCTAGTGCCTCTTCCTTTTCTGAATCCATCTTGAAAAATTCAGGTGGGTAGCCGTGTTTGTCTGAAGCAGCAGAACAAAGTTTGAGTCCAGTGGCACCTTTAAGACCAAGAAAGCTTTATTCAAAGTGTAAGCTTTCAGATGCAAAGCACACTTCTATTTGTCTGAAGAAGTGTGCTTTGCATACAAAAGCTTACACTTTGAATAAAACTTTATTGGTCTTAAAAGTGCCACTGGACTCAAACTTCATTCTGAATTCAGCTTGAACATCTGGCATTTCTGATTCCATGTAGTAACAGTCTTTGCTGTAAGATTTTGAGCATCACTTTACTCGCATGAGAAATTAATATGATGATCTGATAGTTGCTGCAGTCTTTGTCGTCATCTTGTTTGGAATTGGAATGCAGATTGAGTATTTCCAGTCTGTGGGTCATTGTTTTCTTTTCCATATTTGTTGGCGTATTCTTGTTAAAATTTTGATAGTCTACGACTATGTGTCTTGAAATAGTTCTATTGATACCCCGTCTACTCTTGGAGATTTGTTTCTCCCAGTTGCTTTGAGTGCTGCTTTCATTTCACTTTATAAAAAAAAAAAATTCGTTTTTCCCCCCTAGAGGGTGGTCTTTGTAAGACTGGTTCTGTCCAAGACCACTGTCTCATTGGATTATTAAATGAAGAATAGCATTTAGCTCTGCCTCGAACCAAGAAACTTTCTGGGCTGTATTATTAGTACACTAGTCAACATGTTTGTATATGCATTAATGCAAATAAAAGAGAGAGAATGTCCTCCATAAACAATTTGTATTTGTTGTATTAATATAAATTTTTATCTTCCAATTGTGCTAGGTACTGCAATCCAGTTCACTGTCACACTCCTGCTTCTTGCCAGCTTGTGGATGGAGGGAGGAATTTTATGAGCTCTTTCTACCCCACAGCATGGCCCCCACCCACTGTCTGTTCTTTCAAATGGCGTTAATGCAGCATGGCCAATGACTTTTGTAAAAGATTGTTAGCAGGTCTTTACTGTTTGGGCTTGTCACCAAAGGCATAATTTAATGGTATCTGATGTATATTATCCAGATTACAGGTCTGAAATATGCACGGAGCCCGATGTGTGGCCATTTATCATATATAAGAGTTAAGTACTAATCCAGATCAGGAACACATCGAAAAGTCTGTCTAGCTGTCCAGCTTCTCTACAAGCTGCTGTGGAATGAAGAAAGAATTTGGGAGGGGGTGAGGGGTTGCAAACTATTAAATCATTTACTTAGAACTGAAAACCTGTGTGCTTTAGTTCACTGTAAAAACATTAGAGGTGCCAAAGGAATTTATGACAGCTGGATTAGATAAGTGGGGTTGACACAAAGTAAAATTTATCTATTGCTGTAGTGTCTGTGAAACAGTTGCAGAGTTTCCATAGCTGAAAAAATAAAGATATTTCTTCAATAATGTTTGGTGTCTTCACATTCAGTTTACTAAGCCTTAAAGCTACATTACTAGCAGGTGCAGATTAAGCCAGAACATTTCTACAATGTTGTGCACTGCAAAGGGAAAGTCTCATGAGCAAGAAAGGGTTAAGACATTTGCATAGTGTTTACATGTTTGTTTACTTTGCATTTTATTTACATACTGGAAATATTTATATTCTGCAACTTCCACATGTTTAGGACAACCCACACATAATGGCAATAAACATTGACAACAAATAGTTAAAGGGGAAAAAAATCAGTATTGATAAGGGCACCAATGTCTAGGAATACAAACCTGAAAAAGATCTCTGACACAGTTTTACAGACCTTTCCAAGCACAGTTTCAGGAGGGTAGTTGTGTCAGTCTGTAGTAGAAGAGCTGTGTTTGAGTCTAGTAGCATCTTAGAGACAAGATATTTTGAAGAAATTTAGAGTCCAATGGCACCTTTAAGACCAATAAAGGTTTATTCAAAGTATGAGCTTTCATGTGCACGCACACTTTAAGCTTTCAGGAGTCAAACCACCTTTGGCAAAGGAGATGGAAGGAGAAGATCAACTTTGAGATATTCATTTTTATTATATATTGAGGACTTCTCCATCCAATAGCTTTCAATCTCAAAGCTAAATTCAAGGCTTATGTTTTTACATTTCTATTTTAAGTGCACTGTATAATAATGCTAGGAAAAACTAAAGGCAGAAGAAAAAGAGGAAGACCTAGCATGAGATGGATTGACTCGATAAGGAAAGCCATGCCCCTTGGTTTGCAATACCTGAGCAAGGCTGTTAACAATAGGACATTTTGGAGGACATTAATACATAGTGTCACCATAAATCAGAAGCAACTTGATGGCACTAACACCAAATACTGAAAGTTCTGCTTATTACTTGTGCTTCCCACTGCTAAGACAGGCTTAAAAAGAAAATTGACTTTATATCAAGAAGTAGCTTGAGTTGGTAGGCCTAGGATTGCCAGCTCAGGGTGGGGAAATAACTGGAGATTTGGGGGTGGATCCTGAGGAGGGTGGGGTTTGGGGAGGGGAGGGACTTCAATGGGGTATAATGCCACAGAGTCCACTTAGAAAGCAGCCATTTTCTCCATCTGAACGGATCTCTGTCACCTGGAGATCAGTTGTAATCCCAGGAGATCTTCAGCCACCGCCTCTAGTTGGGCATCCCTAGGTAGGTCATAGGTAGTAGCTGGCTAACTGGCCAGACCAGGGTAGAGAACTTCACTAGGAAATTTATTATTGACTTATTTAGAAGATTACTATGCTGCCTCTTCAGGGAACAGAGTCCATGAACAGGTGGCTTTCAAAATAAAAATATGAAAAACAGAACAATAAAAGTCGTTAACATTAGAAATCCAATCAGAGATTCATAAAACAGTTCTCAGACTAAAAGCAGACTCTAAACATTATATTAAAAGATAACCACTTAATTAAAATTTGCTCACTCCTCTTTGCATCCATTCTCAACACAGAAGGAAGTATTTGTTGTCTCCTTACAGTTTGAGGTAGCCGCCATTAACTTCCTCACAGCACAAAATAGGAAATGGGAAGTGTGATCATCCCTGGACTCTGCTTGCCGAAGTACTGAAGTAAATATGCCTCCACTTTCAGATGAGACCCCTCCTTTCTTTTAAATAAAAATGGGATTCTTATTAAAATTCATTGGCTGCATAGAAATGCCTTGAAGGCTGCATATGGCACATTGGCGGTAGATCATGGATCTTTGTAAAGCCTACAGATTTGACAAACTATTCTTTGGAAGCAAAAAATATCAGCTTTTCTTTTTTCCCTCTCTTCCCATCCAATATACAGTATGTATTTTATATAAACAAAGCTTGCAAGGAAAATAACATACCATCAGATGTTTAAAAGAAAGTCAAGTTGGATTAATAAGACTATAACAAGGGAGAACAGCCTTTCAGATGGAGCTTCATCCCTATGGCAAATATATCATCATTGGCACAGTTCACACACTATGATCCATCTGCAAACCTTCTTCTCTCCCTCCTCTTCACTGTTGCACTTGAATGTTTTCCCCTTTCTGTATTTCCTTAAACCATAGTTTGCTTTGGTGTCTGAATCAGGCAGAATAAAGCTAGTGCTTGCCTCATGGTTTGAAATGTAATCCTGAAGCCATCGATGAAATTGCTCCCTGATGCCCTCTTCGCTCCCATGCCAAATTAGCTCCTTGGTATACCTTGGAGCTCTGGAGGGTGAAACAGGAGTTTAGACAGCTAGAGTTTGGTGACGGACTTGTGTCAGAGTTACAAGAACATTGTATAGGACGTTTATGAAATCCTATGATATGGCAGTGAAAACTGCAAAGAATGAATTTTATGCGGCCTCCATTGCATCCGTCAGCTCTTGTTATTTAGAGTAATCAGTTCACTAAGTTCCCTTTCAGAGGGAACCCCAAAAATTAGTAATTCAGAAATTAGCTGTGAGGCTTTTGCAAGCTATTTTTGTAGATAAAATCTTGTTACTCCACCAGGACCTGCCTGCCAATGTTGATACAGTATGGGAACTGGAGGCCCCTTGGTAGGCTTGCCAAATGTGCCCGGGGGGCGGGTAACCCCCCCGCTTCGGAGCCCCCGATTCCCGCCCCGCCGGAATCGGGGCTCGGAGGGAACCCCGCCCCCGAAGCTGCGTCACCAGTGGAACACCCTTCCAGATGAGATCCAGGCCCTGCAGAATCTGGTCCAGTTCCACAGGGCCTGTATAATGTAAGTGTTTCACCAGACATACAGCTGAGACAGTGAACTTACCATTTAAATTGGTCTCCCTTAGTCCCCTCCCTGCCATCCATTCTGTCACTATCAGTTCATCACGTCCGGTCCCAAGGGTTTGAGTCCGTGTGTGCAGAGTTTCCCCAAGTTTTCGACGGCACACTCGGGTGGTATTCCGGCCCCCTCATCTCGCTAAACCTAAATCCCACGGTCCGTTCAATCTGGATTAAGGCCAGGCTACCCCCGATTGCAACGAAGCCTAAAATCGAGGGCAAGCTCGACCGCCTGGTGGAACAAGGGGTGCTGGAACCGGTCACTTCCGCCCGGTGGGACACCCCTATAGTCACCCCAGTAAAGCCTAATGGTGACATGTGCATTTGTGCAGATTACAAATGCACATTGAACAATGCCCTGCAGGCCCATGCTTATCCGGTGCTGGTGGTCAGCCATGTGTTGGCCGCTCTGGCGGGGGCCCGGATCTTCGGCAAATAGGACTTAGCTCAGGCTTATCAGCAGTTGTCTGTTGATGCTGCCACCGTCGAGGCCTAAACGATTACCACCCATAAGGGGGATTTCAAGGTATACCGCCTCCAGTTCAGGGTATCAGTTATGCCAGGGATCTTTCAGTCTTTTATGGATTCTCTTCTTAAAGGTATCCCTGGAGTACAGCCGTTTTTAGATGACGTGCTCATCGCGGCTCCGGACTCAGCGTCCTTCGCCGACCGGCTCTGGGCTGTGTTCCAGAGGTTCGACACAGCCGGCCTCAAGGTCAAGAAGGAAAAAAGCCTCCTGGGGGTCCCTCACATGGAGTTTCTGGGCTTTGTGGTCAATGCCAGTGGCATCCACCCCACCGAGAACAAGGTGAAGGCCATCACCCAAGCTCCCCCTCCCGTGTCCAAGTCAGAGCTGCAGGCCTTCTTGGGGCTTCTGAACTTTTGCCATTCCTTCCTGCCCCTCAAGGCCGTGGTTGCTGAACTGCTCCACCGCCTCCTGGACAAGTCCACGCCATGGGTCTGGGGTCCACCCCAAGCTGCCGCATTCCAGGCTGTTAAGGACCTTCTGGTTTCTAATTCCATCCTCACTCATTTCAATGAAGTGCTCCCGGTAGTCCTCGTTTGTGATGCATTGCCTTATGGGGTCGGGGCTGTCCTGGGCCATCGGCTGCTGGACGGCCGCAAGGTATCGGTTGCATATTATTCTTGGACATTATCTGAGGCGGAGCGTAACTATGTGCAGATAGATAAAGAAGCACTGGCTATAGTGGTGGGGGTGAAAAAGTTTCATCATTACTTGTACAGACAGCCCTTCATGGTCCTTATTGACCACAAGCAGCTGCTTGGCTTCCTGGGCCCCGACCGCCAGACCCCTCACATGATCTCCCCCCGGGTGCTCCAGTGGTTGATTTTCCTGGTGGGGTACTCCTACACCCTCACACACTGTCCAGGGAAAGCAATGGGCCACGTGGACACTTTGAGCCACCTCCCACTGCTGCCGTGTGACCCTGATCCGCCCCCAGCTCATCTGATTGCACTCCTGGAGTCCCTTCCAGACCAGCCAGTCCACATCAAAGACGTTGCTCGCTGCAATGCCAAGGACAAGGTACTCTGCCGCGTCTTGGACTGGGTGTTGAGGGGGTGGCCCTCGGCCAATGCAGAGCCAGAATTCATGGCATTCGCTTCCCGAAGGGATGAACTGTCAGCCCACAAAGGCTACATAATGTGGGGAAGCCGGGTGGTCATCCCTACGACATTACAGGAACGGGTCCTCACCGCCCTTAACAAAGCACATCCCAGGGTCGTGCGGATGAAAGCCCTGGCCAGAAGTTATGTCTGGTGGCCGGGGCTGGACCGGGATATAGAGGACGTAGTGAAGAGGTGCCAGTCTTGCCAAGTTTCCCGACCGGAGCCACCCCAGGCCCTGGAACAAGCCTGGGAATCCTCCCACCGACCCCGGGTCCAGGTTGCTCTTGGATTTTCCAGGACAATTCCAGGGGCAACTCTTCTTCATCCTGGTGGATGTCTATAGCAAATGGCTGGAGATAGTCCCCGTGCCCTCCACCTCCTCTAAAGCGGCAATCCGGGCTATGTGGCGGATTTTCAGTGCGCAGGGCATCCCCAACACTTTAGTCATGGACAATGGGACTGCGTTTACGTCCAACAAGTTCCAGGACTTCACCCAGTACTACGGGATCCGCCATGTCAGGTCTGCCCCCTTTCATTCCATGACCAACGGCCAAGCAGAGCTCATGGTCCGGACGACCAAAGACGTACTCCGTCGCTTGGACTCAAAGGACTGGGACTATAAGCTGGCTGCCTTTCTTTTTGGCCAGTGAACTATGCCCCACACTACGCCGCCTGATGACCCGGCTGGACTGCGTCCACCCAGATTGCGCCCCTGAAGAGGCACCGAACACTGAGTCCCACGAGGTGGCCAGGGGATTCTTTCCAGAGGATCCCGTGTACAGCAGGGACTATGCACGGGGTCCAGCCTGGATTCCAGCTCGTGTGGTATGGATCAAGGGGCCCCAAACATACGAGGTCTCCAGTGAGGACGGGCAGATCCTACACCGCCATATTGACCAGCTACACCGACGGACACTGCCTTTGGACCCAGAAGAATATGAGGCTCCCAATGCCCCAAAAGCCACAGCTCCTCCACCACAGTCAACCCCACCAGTGACGTCTGCAGCTGAGCCCGTTCACCTCCCATCTGGCAACCCCAAGGACAACTACTCAGCTATGAATGGGGTGCCATCACTGGACCCCGCTATGCCGCTTCCAGCCAGCACTCCCCGGGTGCATCGGCAATCACGGTCCCCGAACTTCGCCGCTCCCCCCGCACCAGGAAAGCACTGGCACATCTCAAGGACTTTATTTGTGGGTGTGTTGCGGACAAAGGGGGGAGGGGTGTAATGTATCCAGTCCCGACCGCATGGCAGATGGGGGCTCCATGCGGTCCTGCTAAACCTCCGAGCTTCGGTCCAGGAAACAATGGACTAAACAGATGCTAGCCCGCACCAATCAGAGGGCTAGGCTCCCGGCCGAGAGCCCATGGAACTCTCGGCCACTGTAAATAGCCTACTGCAGTGTGTGGGTGTTTTGGGGTGGTGGTTTCACTGGGAATATAAGCCGGCCTGCAAGCTGGCTAAAGTTGTCTTGTTCTGCACTAATAAAAAGTATGAGAGCTGAAATCACTCGTCAGTCTCAGTACTTTTCCGTTAGCAAGTCTTCAACATATATCCTAAATTCCAAATCACATCTTAACCATGCCACTGGAGGTGACACAAGAAAATGTATGAATGAAGCGGGACTTTGATCTTGTTGGAATGGCAAGTTACGCATACTTTGTGAACTGTGTGTAACATTTGTTTGCAAATGAAAGCATAAGCTTAAGAAAGGTATGTGGGAATAGTACACAAAATAATAGATGTTCTCACTTTTGGTGGGGTATGGAGAATGTAGGGTACAACTGGAGAAACTCCTGCTGTTTCATACCTTATCCAAACCTCAGTACTAATGAAATAAGCCCCACCCCAGTTATTCCAGACATGCAGAGGATTTAAGGGAAAGACTCCTTCCTTTTGCTGGAGACTATAAGTAGCAGCAGCAGAAAGCTCGGTACAAGTGGGAGAAATCCCTGCCTCTCTCCCAAGCCATCTGGCAAGCATAGTGGATGCTGGGAGACAGACAGGGGTCTTATCTCAATTGTACTGAAGTTCAGATGAGATATGGAAAAAAATCCCATGAGCAGCAACTACTGGGAACTTGGGGAAAGTTGTGTGTACTGCTGAGGCATCCTTTGGCAAACTGGCAAATTGACCAGCGGATTTGTTGACACCCAAGTGATTGTTTTCTGTGATTCAGTTCAAAGGATAAGGTAAAAGGTAGATTAATTAGATAGGATGCAGTGTATGATTTAGACCAGTAGAAAATCCAAATCATCCTGACTGGTAGCTGTCAAGTAGTTTTTAAAAAAATAACCTCTGAGGATAGCCTTTAAATATTTAGTATATAGGAATCAAGTGGCCGTTGAAAGTAAACCTGGGATATACAAAGATACTGGAAACCCAGCAGCATTCTTGTTTTCTAATATTCTCCAAACAGTGAGCTGGTAGATTTTGACTGCATCATGTTTTTCTTTCATGTGTTTTTACTTTTTGGCAAGGTAATATGCTTTTGTATTGAAGAAAGTTATGAAATTAATATTTTTAGAGTTCTAATTTAGTAACACAAGAAGCCACAATACCCATTTGTTTCCATCATGCACAATTGCAGGTCTGGTTTTGTTGAGTCTTAATTGACTTACGCTCAAAGGTGATACAATCTAAGTTCTAAATAAACTGTCCACACATTTTAGCCAGGATGGGTTATGTGAACAATTGGCAGGTACCTTTGAATGATGATAAATAAAAGGTTTATGGTGCTGTAGTTTTTACTTATTGGGAAAACTGTTCAGTGAATAAATGTGCCATCAAAATTAAAGCTTAATATAATCTAATAAAGCATTCAGTTGTAAGGTCTGACTGGTTGTTTCACACCATTGCTGCCCGGGTGCCTTCAAGCACTGTTCTCTAATTGATGGGTCAAGTATTTTCAGTACATAGAATAAACTAATGTTCTATGAAACACAAAAACTTTGGACAGAAAGTCTTCTATATTGTATTATGAATGTTCACTGTATCTGTGCAGTTCATTACTATTTATAACATAAGCCAATAGTCTTTTCTGGCTTGGTATGATACAAATTTCTTGCTGAGGAGTAGATTGCACGGTGGAGAAAAGGGGATAAGAATGTAACAGGGTCTACCCATAGGCATCAGTTGTGACGTCTGAGTCACTAGATTGTTAGCATCCCTTCTTTTCTGTAACTGAATAAGTAAAGCAATCTGTTCCTCTTCAAAGCAGTACAGTCAATCTAGACAGATGCCCAGATGTTTTTCATGCAGATGATGTGGACCAGGTGTACTTTACATGAGTCACATCCTCATTGACCCATAATAAAGCCAGTCCATACAGCAGTCATTAGCCTATGTAGACTGCAAAGTTCTTCGCCCTAGCATCCACTACTATTATTTATATTATTTTTATTGTTTATGAAGCACTGTTATACCACTATTTTATATGATGGTATATTTATAAACCAGCATTCATGGTACATTGCAGAGTGCAAGGAGCTTGTAGTGGGGGGGAAGCAGGGAGGAGATGGAGAGATGGTAAAGAAGAATGCATGTGAATATGCAAAGGGGTTCGCATTCCTACAACCTGTATACATCCTTTGAGTGAATAGACAGTTACAAGGGTAGCTTACATATATAAGGAACTATACATCTGCCTAGCAGTACTTGGTAATTTGATGTCAAGCAAATTATCAGTTATTCAAATCAAGATCACTAATTGCTGCTGTGCCTACTGTACGTCTGCTCCTGCAGTGCCTACTGTACGTCTGCTCCTGGCAACTTTCACAAAAAATTGAGGAAGTATCTTTTTACGTGATGACATTACATAAATTTCTTATGCTTTGTTCTCTGAAACAGCAAAGGTCCTTGGGCAGAGATGTAGCAAGTGAGACTTTCCTCATTGGCTCAAACAATGCACATTTTGCTTCCTGGAACTAAAATACAATGCTGTGCACAGTTATGCCAGTCCAACCTTGTTGGCTAGAGTAAGTCTCCATAGGATTGCATTGCTAGAGACATTTTTAAAAAAATGAAAGTGGGCATCTGAGCTAGCTAATGGCTAAAACTGGCACTGGGTGAAATGTCCCTAAGCTACACCAGATACTTGGGCCATATGGTAACCTAACACTTCCAAGAAGAAATCAGTTTAAAAATGAGAACATTTAACTATGAAGTTTCATATACCGCAGGATCTGAGATACTAAGGAGAAATATAGGCATAAATATTTCTAAAATAAATAAAGTATTTTGTCTGACATCAAGGATAAATTTCCGTTCAGCATACAGGTGGTGGTGATCTTGTGGATTTCTTGACTTCCATAGCAGGTAGGAGTCAGGAATCAAGGTTCTATGAGGTCCAGAACCAGATTAGTTGAGTAGAGTCAGAGTAGCTAGGAAAATTTGCTTTCACTGCTCCTTGTGCATAGGTTCATGTGGTCTGCTGTAGAAGAGCAAGAGTCAAGTTCAGTAGTACCTTAAAGACCAATAAGATTTCCAGATCTGGTGAGGGGAGCTTTGGCTCTCAAAAGCTTATGCCCTGGAAATCTTGTTGGTCTTTAAGGTGCTGCTGGACTCAAATCTTGCTGCTTGTGCAGGTTGCAGACTGGCTTCTCTTTACCTCTGCCTTGCCTGGTCCTCCTCCCAGCTTCAAAGGAACTGCTTCTGACAGTGGTTTAGCTGAGTTAGGGTTGGTTTTTTTAAAAACATTATTGTTTTGCCAGTGGGGTACTTTGACATACCACACTTTAATCTCTCCAGTTGCAAAACCCTTTGAACTGTACAGGTTGTTCTATTAGGATTGCTTGGGAGTAGAGAATCTTGCTTCAGTGAACGTTAGTTTCTTCCATTACTATGGATCTAGGCAGGGGTTATTTTGTAGAAAAAGAGGTGCAGGAACTCATTAGCATAACTCATTAGCATAACTTATTTGCATATGCCACACCCCCTGATGTCACCGGAAGTTTGTCAGAAGGCAACACCCACTGCTCAGGCTAACTGGAGTGTTTTTGGGTTGCTAGCTATGGGGGGGGGGGGGGGGGGAGAACGTGCAGATCTGTCCTCGCAGAGGACGGGGAGCTTGTACCTGAATAAAACTTGGTCTTAAAGGTGCCACTGGACTGTTTTGGACCGGGGGGCCGGGGGGGGGCTCAGCTAGTGTTGCACAAGATCTTGCACAAGCAGAACTGTGTTGAGCCCATCAGTGTTTCATCACTGGATCCAAGCCACAGTCTTCCAAATTCAGATCTATCAAATATGTTTTCATACACATCCTGCATAGTTTTGAAGTTGGCTTGTATATGATGATGGGTTACTATCCCGAATGAGCTCTTGCACTAAGTTGACTCTAAAGTACTGTTTAAGGTATCCTTTGACCACTTGTCTACCTTGCTGGTATTGGCCCACAATCAGCATGCTTCTGACACCAGAAGAAGTTATTCAGATTGTAATATTTTGGTAATTATGAAAGGTGTGTTTTCAGTATAAGAACAGCTGAAATATTTTGAATGAAAAATTGGACAAAGAATATTTTTGGCACTGTAATACTTGGGCCGAGGCTCATGCCATGTTCACCAGTGGCAAACAGGGAGCTGATTTTCAACAAACCGTTCATCTGCTAGTTCATTTCTCTTTGGCAGGCTGTTTCACCATATTCCTTCTTAACAGTGAAGTACAGCAGACTTTGCCTTTTACACATGCACATTTTCACACAGCCTTATTGAATTCTGGTTTCTCCCCCTTTTTTCTGCACCACTGCTTTGCTTGTGGTGTAGTATAGTGCAGTGGTTACAGTGTCAGGTTGGGACCATTGAGACTCAGGCTCAAATCCTGACTCTGCTATGGTAGCTTTATGAGTGATCTTTGGCCAGTCACACGCTCTTGGCTCAACCTACCTCACAGGGTTGTTGTGAGGATAAAATAGAGTTGATGGGGATAATGTAATCCATTTTGGGTCCACACTGGGGAGAAAGGTAGAGTGTAAATGAAGTAAATAAATAAATTAAACTAAATAGACATTTAATTTAGTAATAAATCATGTCAATCAGTCATAATTCTTTTAAAATAAAAAAATCCTACAGTTTAGTGTTCACCTAAGAACGATTTTAATGGTTGTCATTCTACTTGGATCAGCAGTGTTTTCATGCATGCAAAGTTCTGGGGAAAAACAGTGCAAATCTGTTCAGCAGATGTTTGTGTTGTTCGGTGTCAAACCAAGAAGACCCAGGAATCAGCTTATGTCTGATCATCATAGTCAAATGAGGTGTAAGTCTAGATGTCAGAACACATTTGACACAAAACTTACAGCATCCCTATATAATACTTGGAAGCCAAAAGCAACATTTGGGTTGCTTACAACTGATATAGCTGAAAAAGGGTCAGTAGTATTCTTTGGTGTCTTGAAGGCCAAATAAAGGCATTGCTTAAGGCCCACAATAAATGTTGTTTGTTCATAGTAGAAGGATGTGACCTTTTATGTCTTATGTAATGCCTGGAGAAATGAACATCTGTCATGCCCTGAAGGTAGAAATTCAGTAGTCTTTCCTTCACATGCACTGTCTTCGAAAGATATGCTATGGTTTTCTGTATAACATTCTAGTTATATTACGGAAGCCATAGCTAACAGATGGGGGGTGGGCTTGCCTATCTGAATCAGAAGGCGTAATTATCTGTGGTATGCTTCAGAAATGCCAGTTCTGCCAATAAAGATTGGAAGCTGCAAGACTGGCTTTGTGTTTTCCAACAAAGTGTGATCTATTAGACCAACCCTGACAGTGTTTGGTCTTCCCTGCTGTGCACAGATTGACTCCATATAGATGGCTAATTAAACTTTAAGTCAGTAAACAGATATGAGAAGCCACCGCTTTGAAGACAAGAAGATCACAAGAACAATATCCTGTAGATTGGTTAACCTCAGTTACAGTTCAGTATGTCAGTTCCACAGCTATGAATTCTGTTAATTTTAAAAACTCTTCCCTCATCCGATATTTGTAGCAGATGACTTTTTTTTGTTTGATGAGTAAATAGTGTGAATATGTTCTTGTTTCCTAATATTGTATTATCCCTTAATATATCTTTAATAAATGATGCTATTTGCTTGAACGTTTACTTTCATATAATAACTAAACTCTGGGTTGTGCTGCTAAATGTGGAGCAGCTGAATCTAATTCCTCACATGCTGTCAAGCATGCCACATGTAAAATAATTATTTATGTTTAAAAGAAGTTATAACAGCAATCTGCTTTTTTATTTTTGCACTTCATTTATCCTAAAATAACATGAAGGAATTCAAGGATTTATTTATTTTTTTATTGTGGCAGATAGTGGATTTTCCTTTGACATAAAGAGAATATAATTTTTCATGGGGAGCTGTTGCAGGAGGAGGTAAGTGCCTGGGTTGGGATCAGTATCATAAATACGGATACTTGAAAGTACGTTCTGTAGAAATCAGAAGTTCAATTGGTTAATTTTTTTATTAAATCTGCATCAATTTGTAACGTAGAAAAATGCTTCTAAAGAAAAATAGCATACTCTGGTTTGGATCCAAAGGTTCCATTCCATTCTGGTGGGAGGCTGGATTGTGAAAAGAAAGAAAACTTTGGTTCTTATCCTTTGTTTTTGGATGCACACTATGTGTTAACAGCAGGGATCCTCTTAGAAGAGGCATTTCCCTTACTCATTCACCAAAAGGAATGTCTCTTCTAAAATGGCGCCTGCTGTCTGCATCTGTACAATACTTGTTTTTTTTTTAATCCGCCGATTTAATTGGGGGCACATTTTCAGTCAATTAACATTTCTCTGATTGAATAATTGACTAAGTTTTATTTAGTGGTAATATAATTAGAACTAAGTGGTAATATAATTAGAACTGGAGTTTAGAATTGTACACAAGTCACTTGGAGGCAGCCAGGGTGTGTATGAGTAAAGGGCATGATCCAAAGAACTACAAAGCTTGTGCAGGGCATCCAAGTGAGACTTGTGTTTTGTGAACATGAGCTCTGTCAATCTGCAAGGCAAGCTGCTTTTGACACTGAGGAAAGTTTCAAAAACATTTTCTGATATGGCGTTTGTGATTAGCCATTCAAATAAATCAGTTCTAAACTTATACTATGCAAGCTTTTTGCATAAGCTTAAACAGCATTTTGGATCCTGGCCTTAGTATTTAACAGACATATAATTGTCTCACATATATGGTTCATAGAAGACTTGCATCTGCCAATATTTGGCAGAGGAAATTAAGGAAAGTTGTGCTATACTATATAAACATAGTACGAAGGTGTGCAACCAAAGCTGCATCTGGCAGGCAAGAGATGGTTTTAGATAAATGGTCAGTAAACATGTGCTGAGAACTGAGATTTAAAAAAACCCTACTTAAATAGGTATCATAGGTTGAGTATAATGTACTTCAGTTGCAACAGGCATGAACGTCGGCATGAAAGCATTTCATTACAAGTCAGTATTTCATTGAGATAATCAATCAGTTATAGTGTTGTCTTTCCTTGATGCATAGCATGTTGTCATGAAGACTGGGTTCCTGGACTGTTTCACCAGTTAACAAAAATGTTCCCATGAATAGCTAGATCTATTTTTTCACAAATGTTTGTCGCCAAGAGCAAAAAGGCAATGAGGGTTAGAAAATTGCGTTTGTGTGAGTGACACTTAGTTGACCTTCACTTATTTGAATGTAGCCTGGACATTCTTTGCAGTTTCATTATGGCCTAATGGCTGCTGTTGCTCCATGACAAGTAACAGCTCAACACCAGGCTTGAGGTTATTCTTCCGAGATCAGAAGAAATGGGATCAGCAGAAATAAGATTTAAATATCTGTGATCCAGCTCCAGAAGCAAAATTCAGCTATGGGGCATGTATTAGGGACATTGTCTCCCTATAAGCAATTAACACTATTAATAGTACATTGGAATATACGGAATCAGTAGTATATTGGAGTATATGCGATCAAAATTTAGCTTCCTAGCTATGCTGCAGTCTATAGTACCATTTGTTCATTTCCTGTGCAGGAGCCAATTATAAATTAGATCTCCAAATAATTTAATTGCTTTTTTACCCCCAACATGCCACACTGAGGTCCCGATCACACGCAGAATTAGCCACACGATAGGCAGGAGGAATGCCGGGCGGATTTTAAGGGTGCGATCACACAGGAACATCTGGCAAGCATCCTGCACCCATTGCCAACCCGTTGGGCTCCGCCAAAGAAGCGGAGTTAAAAAATACTGGGGAAACTGCAGTATCAAAAGAGTTTTTGACGGGCCGCAGATGGACTTCTCCATGTGATCACTCCAGCGCACTCCCATTGAGCCAATGATCCCCTGTTGAAGCACACTGGAAACACGCAGCGAAGGAAAAAACCCGATTCACCCACCACTGCGTCTGATCACGCAGTGGCAGGTCAAATCACTACGGCGCAAATAGCCTCGCTTCCCCCCCTCTGCGTTATCTGGCACGTGTGACCGTACTCTAGCACTAGTATTAGGCAGTTCAGATAGATAGCTGATAACCAGGCAGTGTATCTACACTTCAGACTGATTGCCAAATAGATTTTGAATGGATGCAGATCAAAGTCCTTCACTTAAGTAAGATAAGTAAGAAATGAAATAAAAAGTAATGAAACTCCTAAAGTCATGATATGTTATAATGAATTTTTGTGTGTGTGTGTGATTAAGGTGCTGCCAGTGAAGCAATTTACAAAGACTTAGTGAAAGAAGCTATATGTTGGGAGTGCTGTTAGCAGTGAGGCTGAGAGAGAGGATTTCTAAAATTGTTCACATCAAATGAAAGCCATTACCTGGCAAAAGTGGCAACATGAGTAGTAGGGACCGCCTCACTGGCACGTGTGTGCATGTGTGTTCTATATGGTTAAAACCATAATTTATGATGCATCTAATATGTAGCTCTGAAATAATCAACATGAGGAAAGATTGTTATGAAGTGGAAATAACATTGAATGCTACAGCTTAAGTAGAAGATCCCATTTGGTATTTGTGTACAATATGCTGTTAAATACAGCTGGCATTTTTCCAAGCATAGATCTGTTCCTGGTTGCTGTCCCACCCCCTGGTTCAATGCCTGCTAATGTGTGTGAAGGGGAAACTCCTACTCCCTTGCATTCCATAAGAAGTGTGACTTGGCTTTTTGTCTGCTGGAATGTTGGCTGCTATTATGAGGTAGACAATGTTGAGAGTGAGGGGTACGAATCATTAAAAATGTCCTATTTTTACTAGTAATCTGGAATAAATTTTTAGAGTGTATTAAATATCTGTTAAATATCTGTTAACGCTTTTGATACTTTCATTAGTAAATGAGGACAAAGCATTCTAATGGAAAGACAAAAACACACACACTGAGGTATATGTGAATGTAGGCATTTTGCATGGAATGCTGGCATGGAATATAAGAACTTGCCTTGGCTGGAATGACAGGTTCATTGTGAGCATAGGCCACTGTGCCATTGCTCAGTCAGTACTTGCATTACAGCTGTTTCAGTGGTCAGCAGAGGAATATAACCAGCCTGAGAAGGAATCATGAGGAAGAATCATGTAAACTGGTTCTGAGTCCATAGAACTGTCTTTGGTGTTCTATCTTGATCCTGGTAGAAACTGAATTTTATTTTATTTTTTTAAGTGACAGCTCATGCTTGTATATGAACTCAGTGGCAGGGTGACAACATTCAGAAGGTGGTACTTGATATGGAACACTTCACTGCAGTAAAAATGTGAGATGTAAACTTGCTTGTTTTACCAAACACTCCAGAAAAGTCAGCTAAAATGTAAACAGTATTTCATTTTAAAGCAGTGAATAGAAGGGCATGAAGATGAAATTTTTGTTTCAGCCATTACGCTGTTGTCTCTTGAATATCAAACTGTTGGCTAGTGAAAGCATTTGTAAATGTCTCCATGCTGAATGGCCATACACATGGAAGACTTAACATCTGATACAGCGTATCCACAGAAATAGCCACCATGTCCTGGCTGCAATCCAGGAAAGGGCTGTACTGAAAATGAGCCAACTGGTACTACATGGAATTGCGTGTGGGTGTGGGGTACATCTTTGTATGTGCCAGGTTAGACTCTCTAAGTGGCTGGGTTACTGAGGCTGATGGGGAAGCCCTGAATAGACCAGTAACAAAGATCTGATTTGGCCCAAATGCAGGAGATGGAATGAAAGAAAGCTGAACAGTGAGATCAATGACTCATTCAATTTATCTTTACCTTTTATGGTGCATTTTAATCAGTTGTGTGCATTAAAAGTGCCTAGAGGCATTCATTGTTATCTTTTGTCTTTCTGGATATACAGTATTCTTCGAATAAACTGCAGTGTTTTGTGTCACATCTAAAGATCTACTGATATGTAATAATCCTACATACAAGAGACAAATAAAAGAAGGGTCTCCAATCCATTAAGGCAACAAATCTTACAGCATATGGGGAAAGGAAATACACTAGATCTGTTGTACTGAAATAGTTATGAATGAACTTGTTGACTAAAAGAATCTGTAAAGCAAAAAAGGTAGTGGTTAAAACCAGTTGTGAGCTTTTTCTATGGGAAGAGCCAAGAGCTTAAACAGTGGCAATGTCTGAAGCCCTATAAAGCCTAATAGAGACACGCTGTATAAGGACAAAGAGAAATTAAGCCCAAAACACAAGCCGTGTAGCAAATGCTAAAATTAAATGCCATTTGTGCTTCTATTTGGGAAGGTTCTTCCTTTACGAGTCCCTCCTTTGAGCCCCATCTTGGCATGCAGTCCTGGCTAGCTTACAGCTATAAAGTGCTGAAGAGAAGTGAGCAGAGGGTGGGAAAGAAGGCGGAAATATGTAGCACTGGAAATTTTCAAAGAACAGCTTTGAAGAAGGATCATAATAGTTCTGATGTTGTGTGGGCTTGAGGAATTTCAATAATGGTTCAGAATTTACAGTATACACCCCATGTAAGACCAGCTTTTGGAGCTGATAAATCTGCCATATGCCTGCATATATTTTTTTTGCCCAGATCAGGGTCACTAATGCATAAGATCAGTGCAGCAAAGCATAGCTTATTGTTAGAAATACAGTTAACATTCTCTGGTGCTTTCACAGAACAAATGGTGCTTATCTGTTAACTTTGCTGTGATTTGTATGAGCAGAAGGATAGATGATGTATGAAGAAATGCTCCTCAAAAATGACAGAAAATGTAACTGTGAATATTAAAACAAAGGATTGATAGAACTTTTTTTCACATGACATGTTATAGGAGTGCTCTTAGATTAAAGATAAACATTTGCCGCAAAAATTTGATACTCATTTTATCAGAACCAAAGAAAAATGTGTTCATTTCTTAAAGCTAAAAATATATATTGACAATTTAAATAGTTCTAAAATAAAGAAGTAGAAAAGTAAAGATTTTAGTGTATCCTTTAACTGTGTTATACAATCTTACAGTATTTTATAGGATTTGCAAATAGTTGACTAGGTTATTTAGTGAGAAAACAGTGTGGTGTAGTGGTTAAGAGTATCGGACTAGTAAGACCCAGGTTTGAATCTGCACTTGTACCATGAAAGCTTGCTGGGTGACCTTGGGCCAGTCATATACTCTCAGCCTAACCTACCTCACAGGGTTGTTGTGAAGATAAAATGGAGGAGAGGAGAATAATATAAGCCACTTTGGGTCCCCATTGGGGGAAATGGTGGCAGATAAATAAATCTTTTTTCAATTATTATTATTCCAAATGTAATCATTGTATTCTGTTACTGGAACAAAATGCCTTCTGACTGCAGTTCTGGCCATCCTTTCTCTGGTGAATTATTTATTTATTTGACTTATATCCCGCCCTCCCTGCAAAGCAGTTTCTTCTGTAATTGGCCACTTCCCTTTACTGAAGTGGCTAGGCATGCTCTACATTCCTGAAATATAACTACTGTATGAAGATGAACTGGACTAATGTTTTGCTTTCTGGTAAACAGAAGAGCAACAGCTAACCAAAGGTAATGTAAAAGGCTTTGTTAGGAAGCTGAAATGCTGGTTGCCCTTGTTCTGGAAGGTAGGACATCAGAACTTAGTAGCTAGTCATCCTTGATAACCAAAAAGCCCCGTTGGCAGAGTGGCTTTGTCTGCCTGTCTAGCATTGCATCATTTTGTGGCAATAGACATAACTGACAGTGCTTTCCTGAAGATGACAAAAGGAACATAAGAACTGGATGTGCAGCTGTTTGGAGCTCTTCATGAGAATATCTTGCATCAGGGGACGGTCCCTTATGCTGTAGGAAGTTAATAGGTTTTGTGGAATAAATCTATGTGATCTAGCTAGAAAAAACTTGCTCTCTGGTGCAAACAGTGGAGGGACTTTGATAATATTGTTTTTCTGGCACTTGTTAAAAACTGTCCCCATTTTATGTATTTCTCAGCCTTGTTCCTGTTTTGCTTTTGCCTTACTGATCTCTGATTGATCTGAACTCAGTCACTGTCTAAGTATTCTTCATCTGTTCAGCACAGTGCTCTTTTTTACACCCATTCTTGTGAGACACATTTTGCTGTAGAAATATGTTTGCTAGTTCTAAATATAGTGCAGATCAGATAGGAGTAATGCCTAAGTAACTGCTAAATTATAAAATGCACGCTTTTCAGAAAAGAATTTAGATTAGATAATAACAATTATGATTTGTATAAGACATCTGAATGTTTTTGAAGTGATCAAACAAGCTCCTCGAGCAAACCAGAAAGCAGATTTAGTATTTCAAAAGAAGCCTTGCATGACTTAGATGCTAACAGATGAGTTCTGTTTAAAATACACAGAGCTCATCCCAGTCATGATGCTAAAATAGATGCAGTTCCTGAACTATCACACATGCTCTGCATGAAGTAATTCCCTGTGTTATTAATCCAAGAACACATGAAGCTGTATTGCCACTGCCCTTTCTACCACCTTACCCAGGAATGGTAGATTTGACACTGGCAGTAGTTATTAAAGACCGTCTGGTCCAAAGAAGATTTCTTAAGGAGAGGGTGAATTACCACCTCCTTCAGTCCCTCTAGGAAAGTTCCCGATGAAAGAGATAGATTTATAATCTCCCACAGGGGGATCCACACCTCATCACTGCAGGCCTTGATCAGCCACGATGGGCAGGGATCTAGTAGGCTTAACAGCTGCCAGGATCTTGTCAACTTCATCCTGGGAGATCAGACTGAAGTGGTCCAAAATTGGGCCTGAAGACGGCCAATGGGCTTCCAGTTCTCTTACTGTATCAATTGTGGATGGGACGTCGTGGCAGAGCGACAAGACTTTGTCTGCAAAATGGCTTGCAAATGCCTCACCGCCAATAAGCAATTCCCTAGGATTTGGTGTGCCTTGAGGCAGAATAGTCAATGTCCGAATAATTCTAAATAATTGCGCCAGGCGAGAGCTAGCAGACGCAATGGAGGACACGTACTTTGGGGAAGAAGCGAGCAATTGAAGTATTTGTGCCATTCCCCTCCTTTCTTGGAGATGGCTGCTTGGTAGACAACAGGGGTACCAGCCACATGACCATGGAAGCGTCTTCGGACAGCCCTGGCTCTTCAGCTTGGAAACGGAGATGAGAACTGCCCCCTAGAGTCGGATTCGACTAGCCTTCAAGCAAGGGAAACCTTTACCCTTTTTTTAGTATAATATACTACTATTCTTTTCTCAGTAGCTAACAGAATGTAAAGTATGTGGAGGTTTTTAAATGAAAAGTTTAAGTGCTATTTTTACTATCTGTTATTAATGGGGTTTAAAATATAATTTCGTCATCTTTATTACATCTGTGATCTAAACACTATTTTAACATTTTTAACAATCCTAACAGCATTAATTTTGGGCTGAGTAAGCAAGATGTGTTGGTTATGATATTTTAATATGGGAGGTGTCACGGCTCAGGTGGGGTGTCACCTGACGCTGCCACCACTCTGGATTTGGGATCCCTTGAGAAGGCCCAGAGCACCCTCCCAAGACCTTCAGACCTCCCTTTTGGCCGAATAATAGGCGTGAGGACCAGGCAGAGTGAACAATGAAAATAGTTTATTTTATAGGAGATCAAACAACAAGGTGCAGAATAATAACAGTAAGTGGGTGTAAAGAAAAGAAAAGAAATCAAATGCCCTAACACATCTAAATATATTGTCCCTAGCTCACTATCTTAAGTGGCCTTAGACTACTCACCCTTCCCTCAGGATGAGGGTTTCTTCCCACAGCAGCCTGAGTCCCTTCTGCCCCTGTTCCCTGGGAAAAAGAACAGCTTTTTCTCTTGCACCAGTTCTTTTATTCCCCTGCCCTCTTCTTCCCTATTGGTTAAAATCGGCACCAAAACTTCCCAAGGCCTTCTGGAGTTTGTAGGCCTAGCCTCCCCTACTGCTAGCCAGGCTCTCTGGGCCTAGTAGGTTTCTGGTGGCACAGCCCAGATCATGACAGGAGGTTTCCCAGATTCTTGTACTTTATACAAGGAAAAGTGTGTCCAACTGACAATAGAATTTTAACATCCTCCTTAGCAGAACCTACTTGAGAAAGTGCCTTCCCCCAAAAAAGAAAAAGAAAAGATACAGTAGAATATGTCTTCTTTGTAATTATGTTCATAATTGGGATGAGGTTTGTGGCTAAGTGATAGAACCATTGCTTTACATGCAGAAGGTCCCAAGTTCAATCCCTAGCATCTCCAGTTAAAAGGGCCAGGCAGTAGGAGAGCTGCTGCCGGTCTGAGTAGACAATACTTCTAACAGTCCCAATTTTTCATCAACTTTTTTTTTTACTATAGTAAATGCTTTACCGCTTGAAGAGTTGTCAGGTCACTGCAAGGGTATTAGCTGCCCACAGAGACTCTGCCCTTGTGATAGAACTGTAATTGAAACTTTACCTCAGTTTGTATTAACGTAACTTGTATTCATCTATAAGAGCTAAATTTATATTGCCTTTATTGAGTAAGTTTCCTTACTGTTCACATTATTATTATTTTATGATGATGATGATGATTAGATTTTTATCCCACCCATCCCTGCACACAGGGCTCAAGGCAGCAGACAACGATTAAAAACACAGATAAAACAATAAAAATATTCTACAGTTTTACAAATTAAGCACACCAAGATGGCCTGTAAACCTAGGAACATGCTCCTATATGTCTATAAAGTGACCAAGATTAAGAAGGGGCCAGTCACCCCCAACAGGTGCTGAACATACCAGGTCAGGAGGTGGAGCATGGGAGGCCAGAATAATGAGACACCCTTCACCTCAGCCAAAGGCCCAGGGAAACATCTCCATTTTACAGGAATTGCAGAATTGAAGCAGATCCCACAGGGCCCTGATCTCACTCGGTTGAGTGTTCCACCAGACTGAGGCTAAGCAGATGTCCTTAGGGCCAAAGACCACCTGTTTTTCTGATGAGCATAATGCTCTTTGAGGGACATAGCAGGAGAGGAAGTCCTATAGATATGTAGGTCCTGGACCACTCAGGGCTTTGAAGGTTAATACCATAACCTTGAACTGGATTCTGTACTCCACTGGAAGCCACTGCACCTGGCAGGGCATTGGCTGGATATGCACTCTAAAAGGTGCCCCTGTAAGGACACGCGCTGCTGCATTTTGAACCAGTTGTAGTTTCCGAGTCAACCTCAAGGGCAACCCAGCACAGAGCGATTTACAGTAATCCAGCCTGGAGGTGATTATCGCATGGATCGCTGTGGCTAGGTTGCAAGGAGAGAGATAGGGAACGGGTTGCCTGACCAGCTGGAGGTGGTAAAAGCTGTTCTGGCAATGGCCATGACCTGGACCTCCATAGAAAGTGTGGCATCCAAAATCACGCCCAGACTCCTCACCGTTGGTGTCAGTATCAATGGCACCTTGCCCTGAGCTGAGAACTGGATCCCTAAATTCACCCCTTCACAACTCAGGCACAGGACCTCCATCTTTGATGGATTTAATTTCAGATGTGTTAATTTGTGGTAAAGTTTATATTTATGGGGTTAACTATTAGTGGGGCTGTTGTTTGATTAATTTTGCCAAGGTGCTTTGGAGCACATAGGTGCTCTGATTTTGAAATAGGAACAGGAGTATACAGTACTGACCTTGGGGGGACCAAGAGTCTGATTCAGTAGAAGGCGGCTTTGTTACACAATAGAATGGTAGAGAGAGGAACAGGAATATCAAAACTGGGATAGTACCTATAGTACCAATTCTAAACTCAAAAACGTGTTTGACACAAATTTTCTCTGAGACTCTTTAAGTCCCAAGGAAGGATAAGTTCAGCTGATCTGCATTCTAGAACATAAGTTGTTTGTGTTAAAATCCATTTCTAAGTAAAAACTACGTCTAAGCAAAACTGGAACTATGAGAAACTTATTTTATTTATTGAAGCACATGAAACAAGAAATTTCAAACTTCAGTTTTTTCACATTTCACAGAAACAGATTTTCCGGTATCCATTCAAGGAGATACTTTCCAACATGCACGAAATTTCTTTTACATCATCATTTGCTGTAAGTCAAAAGGAATTGATACTTTGCAAAATAAATATGCTACTTTAGGCCAAACAGGCAGTATTTAAGATTTTAAAATTTAAGATTCTTGGCACTCAGTATATCTGCTTGCCTAGTTACTATTTTTCTGTAGAAGCACTCATGTTTTTTGTACATTCAGTTCATTTTAGTTTTAAAAAATTGGTTCAAAATCTTTATACCTGTTATTGAGGGGTTTTGTTTAGTTCTCAATGCTTTCATTTGGAACATTGTTTCTAGCTGTAACTTTTTTGGCTTTCCACCCAACTGACATGACTTTCTTGAGAACTGTTTTTATGGCCATTCTTATTCTCCCTATATTTATTTATTTGATTTATCAACTGCCCTCCCCCGGAGACTGGGCCCAGGGCGGTGTACAGCATGGTCATAAGACATCAGATAAAACAAGATCACTAGTCATTCATTTTCCATAGATAGTTAAATATATTTGCAGCCTCAGCAGAACATCCTCAAAACCTGATACCACATTTGGACTATAGTAGCAGTGAGACAGCTTTTGGAGCTGATAACACCAGCAAATATTTAGGATCAGAGTATTAGAAAGTGTATTTGAGGACTGCACACGTATGCCCGTAATTACTATTATTTATCTTGATTGAATCCTCCCTGTTAATAAAAAACCAAGTCCAGCTGCCTTCATCTTTTGAGTACATAATAGTTAATGTATGGATCAAAGTAATTAACAAATTGTTGCTAGTTTAATTGAAACTATTTTAAGGCAGAACTGCTTAGAATCCATACCAGGTGTATTTTGGTAAATAGCCTGGAATGCTGTCATGATGCTGCTGATGGTATGACAAGAAGGATTTAATTGCTTTCAGCTTAACCTATTAGTTTTAATTTTCAGGGCTTAGGGGTAGTCTCTGGGAAATGAACATTTGTTGAAAGGTCTTGCAGAGATCCAAATACTCATGATTGCCCTACAATTAGCCACTCAGAGTTGGTTAAAAATGTGGAATGTGTCAAGCAACTTGCTATAGAAAATTGATGAGAGAGTTCTCTAAACAGTGGAGCCTTCCTGCTATTTCCCACTTCATGTGAAGTACCATTTTTAAAAAAATGTTCCAGAAAGGCAGGCTCGGAAAATTCTATAAACCTGGGGGGGGGGGAATAGAATTCCAAAGTTTGCAGTGACCAATTGTGCAGCTGTTAGAATATTATTGTCTACTTGATAATATAGTAATTTTGCCATTAATATATATATTTTTCTCTTTATGGCATTAAAAAGATGTGGCCTACTTAGTTTATTGTCTATTATTCTTGCTGAGAACCTAAATGGATCACACCATTGAAAACAATGCAAGAAGAGCCATATATAACACACAACCAATTGTGAATAAAACTGAGTTACAAAACATACTAGGCTACTATCTGAGAATTATGCAACCCAATCCTGTGTATGTTTACTCAGAAATAAATGCTGCTAAATGGGACTTACTCCCAAATTCATGTGCATAGGATTGCATCTTTAGCTATTACCATTGAATTGACTAAATAAAGCAAGCGTTTTGGTTTAACTACTGGCATTCAATTTGGCATCGATTTATACATCAGTTTGATTTGTACATCAGTTTGGTTGCAATGTGATTTTGCTATTGAACTTTAAAATGCTGAAATGAAATTTGGAACACATGTTCATGACACAGCCCTTTGTTCCAAGTTCAAATACCAGCTAGTCTTCCACACCTGTTTTTGGAAGGGGATAGATAATGCAAATAACAATGCATTGTGATGTCTGCCTTGGAGTACTGGTGTAGCAGAGTGAAAGCTACTGTACATGAGGAGAATAATCCTGAACATTTCAACTCCCAGCTTGGCCTTTCATTCAGACACCTGTTGTCTAGAGATCTGGAAGAAAGCGAGGCCATCCAACCAGTACTTGACCAGTAGGATGATTTAAAACATGTAAATAAATACATGCAATTCTAGGTTATTTTTCGAGTGGAACAGAGCTTGGGGATGTGGTGATATTTGTCACCAGCTGAAGTGCCATCTGTAAAATGAATTATGCTAGTCCTAAGCACTGAGCAATTTTCAGCAAATCCAAAAGCACAAATGTTTAACTCTTAAGCTTGTTCTGGCCTTGGTTTATTACTGATAAGCTGCTTGAGTGTTTTGGCAACTTGATAATGACCTTATTTTTTCTTATTCATGCACTACCTGAGATATCTGTGGTGTTTGAAGATCTTTGCAATATGCTTGTGCTTTGGCCCCTTGAGCTCTTTGTGATATTGATTTCTGGAGTCAAATTTATGTTAATATTAGCCTGCTGCATGTTTGGATGTGGTACTTCCAGACATCTTGTCATCCTTGTACGGTTGGGGTGCCCAACATATGTCACATACAGTCAGGCAGAGCCACATTGTACAGCTGGTGCCTGGATCCCCCTCAACCTGAAACTCCATTGCACTTCTTATTGAGTCTTGTGGGACATAGGAAGGCGTTTCCTGATGGAGTGGAGATAGATAAAAATGCCACTGTTCAGCTGAGAGTTGGCTTTCTGATCTCTCCCTCATTCCCCTCAGAGGTATGTTGCTATGTGTCTGCTGGGATCCAGCAAAAAGTTTCTGGGGGGGTAACAGAATGTCGAGAGGCAACATTCTGACCCCTCCTCTAACTTTTTACCGGAATGTAGCAAGAACTTTGGGGGAAGGTGTGCAGAATACCATCCCTCAGTAGCATTCTTCTGTCTCTGCCCCATGAGAATTTTCCCCATTGTATCTCAGACACGTGCACTTGCAAGCTCCTGGGGTACAATGGAAGTGCTTGCAAATGTAAGAAATGTCTCTGTTGTTGCCCAAGGGCTTGCAAGTGCAATGGCTAATTGTATGTGTTTGTGGAGGGGGGAGTTCAGAACAACGCCTAGTAGCCCACAGAAAGCTGAGAGGTGGTGTTCTAAGCCAACCCCCCAATTGCATCTCAGTCTTAGGGTTGCCAAATCGGGATCGTCCGGGAGCGGGGGGCTCCCGGACGATCCCGGGTGTGTGTGTGCGCGCGCGCAGCGTGCACATCACCCAGAAGGGGAAAAGAAAGAGTTTTCCCCTCAAATGGCTGCCATTTGAGGGGAAAACTCTTTCTTTTCCCCTCAAATCGCGTGGCCCCGCCCCCAGCGTGCGACGTCACTTCCGGGTGACGCGCACGCGGGGGTGGGGTTTCCCCCGGGCCCCGATTCTGGCGCGCCGGGAATCGGGGCTCCGAAACGGGGGATTCCCCGCCCCTCGGCTGCATTTGGCAGCCCTACTCAGTCTAGATGCTTTCTATCTCTGCTACAGTGGTTTAGTGGAATGCACACTCAGGTGTACTTTCCAATGATTTTTTGATATGTGTCCAAATATACATTTCATAAAAACACTGTGGAAAACATCACTTGCCTCTGATGTTGCTGGTTCCTAGCCAGCAAGTGATAAAGACATGGAGCTCTGTTTCCATGTGCAGATCTTCTTACCTGGATAAGAGCACTTGGCTCCATGGCTCTAGGGACAGCTGAGAAACACTGCTCAAGCTAAGAGGGAACACAGAGACCAATCCCCCCTCCCCCAACCTGTCTTTTACACTGTGATGAACATTCTGTTCAAGAGGATCTTGTATTGGGGATTAATATGCTCAGCAATTATACTTCCTCAGGCCAAGTGCCTCCTTCCAATCTTTTAAACTGTGAAAGGGCATTCTCTTGTACTTTTTTGTACTCAAGTTGGATTCTGTGAAGTGCCCTCTGTGGACAACCTCTCCCATGCTGAACAGAAACAAAGAACAGTCTTCTTGCTTTCTTGATGACCAAGTGCTTGTGCCTTTGTGCTACTGCCCATTGCCAGTGTTCAAAGAAACATGAGGGCACCATACATGCTTAGCCTTTAGTTTCCACTGTTTGGGGTTGATTTTGAGGGAGCCAAAGGTATGTTACAAAAAACTCAAGCAATTCCTGAATATTTCAGAGGTCTCTTCCCACTGAACAGGAACCCACTTCCACTCTTTTTTTGGACCCATTTTGTTAGGTTCAACAGCAAGTAAATCTCCACACACGTTTCCAGGGAAGCATTATGCTTTATTAGTTTACAAGGCTGTTACCATGTCCACAAGATTATTGTTAGGAATGACCATGGGGCGGAAACATCCCTACATATAACAGGATGAGGCAAATGGCTAAGCAAATGAAATCCGAGCGCGCAGGCGGGAATTCTCCTGGCGGGAGGTTACATAATAAGTGGGAGAGTCTCAGTGCCCCATGAATGCAAGTCCACCCACTGTCACAAGGTCAGACAGATAACTCAGTCTGGCAGCACTGGTTCTCACGGTCTCCCTATCGCTGTTTACGGCAAGCAGCAGAGCAGCGAGCAAGCTATGAGGCATGCGCCGTAACGCCAGGATCAGAGAAGGGAACAAGCAAAACATGGCAGCTAGCTGACACATTTTGGCATTAATTACTTTGACACACAAGTAGTTTACCAATGAAAGCATGATCGCCTGTTGTTACTTATGAACAACCCATGCAAATTTTGGCTGCCATTCAGAGTAGATTTCACTTGGGAATGAGATAACTGAAACTCCCTTTATTCATAAGCCAGGACAAGGGGAAGTATGAATACAACTAGTAGGTAAAACATGTAAGAGTATTCTTAACTTCATTTGTAAGGTGTGGGAGGAGCATCAATTGTTTTCTCACCAGATGGTGCATTTTTCTGTAATACAGTTGGTAAAACCCAAAGCCTGCCAAACCAGGTGGGGTTCAAAGTTCAAAGTTTGATGAAGATTGGAAATCCAGTAGAATATTTTTTTTAAGTACCCATAGGTACACTTTTATTATTTTTCATATTATACACATACATACATACATACAACATATAAACAAACAACCAATTACATAAATAAGACATACAAATAGATCAGTATATTTTCTTATTACTCTATTACCATATTTAAAAATTTTCTTAAATCACTTTCTATAGGTTTGCTTGCCATAGTTTCTATTAAACTCAAAGAGATTAATAATACCAAAAATTTCATTACTTTAAACTATGCATTTATATTATAACAGTCATACAGTTTTTTCCATGTCTTTTTAAATGTTGGATCTGTTGTTCCTCTCATCACAGCGGTGGCGCGGGTGATAAAACACCTGCTTTAACAACCAGGAGCAGCCATTGCGGCTGTTCGAATACCACCACGGCCGGAGTGAGCTCCCGGCCCTAGTCCCAGCTCCCGCCAACCCAGCGGCTCGAAAGCAATTAACACCTAACAATGCGAGTAGACAAATGGGTACCTACCCTTGGATGGGTAGGGGGCACCCACCTCTGATGAGGACGTGTGGTGGTGGCGCGGACGGCGTGGACGGCGTGGATGGTGGCAGAGTATCGGCGGTGGCGGCGGCGAGGGCTGGCAGAGGCGGAGCGATCCCTGGTGGCTGGAATGGAAAACATTGGGCGACAGCGGAGGTTGGAGACGCACGACGGCGTGTGACGCAGGCACGGCGGTGCCTGATGGACGGAGCCGGGGCCGGAAGCGTGCACGAGCCGTGCGCCTGCGCGGTCCTGCTGGTGGTCACCATGGAGACAGCAGAGGCCTAGAAGGACGCTGAGCCGATCCAGCCGCCAGTAAAAGATCGAGTAGACGCCGAGCCAGCAGCCAGAAGACCATCAAGGGCCCACCACCAAGGGTGCTGGTAGGCAGTCCCACCCCCAATACTAGATGTGGCCCAAGTTAGGATTACAGTTCTTAGAACGCAACACATGTGAACCGCCCAGAGACCCCCCAGGGATTAGGGCGGTATATCAAGTCTAAAGTTAAATAAATAAAAAATAAATAAATCAACGATTACAGTTTGTCGTTTTCTGCTGTCTCCAACAGTTTATTCACATATTCTTGCTTCTTTGGTGCTTCCATTTGTTTCCAATATTTTTCATATAATATTCTTGCTGCCGTATATAGATGTACTATCAAATATCTATCATCTTTATCAAAATCCTTTGAAAATATGTTTAGTCGTAATATTTCCGGCAAAAATGGTATTTTAGATCTCAATATCTCTTGCATTATCTTGTGGATCCATCTCTAGTATCTCTTTGTTACATCGCAAAGCCACCACATATTTTTACATTTCCAACATTTATCTGCTTAGCAAGTTTATCTGGTGTAATATACCATCTATAAAACATCTTATACAAATTTTCTTTATATGATACTGCTTAGTCATTTTAATGTTTTTAGACCATATCTGGTCCCACTCTCTCCAAGTAATATTATGACCTATGTTTTGGGCCCATAGAATCATATTTTGCTTAACTGTTTCATCTACCAGCAGATCCTCTAACAAAATTTAGAGGAATTTTATAGATTTTCTTTATCAGTTTATCATCCGAAAATACAAGAGTTTTTCCTAATTCAGTTAGTTTGTCTTTAAAACCAGTCTTTTTATCTTTATTATGGATAGATTCTAATTGCGTTTTATTCCACCAAGACAAGTGTTCTGGCAATTTCAAGCAATTGCCAGTAGAATTTTTCTTGTGAGTATGTGTGTGTGTGTGTGTGTGTGTGTGTGTGTGTGTGTGCGTGTGCGCGCGCTTGCATGCCTGGAAGTCATGGTGATTCCTGGCAACCCCGATGGGGCTTTGATATTTTTCAGAGAGGTAGCTTGGTAGCTTGCCTCTGCGTCCCAAGCCCTGGTATTCCTTGAAGATCTCCCTTCCAGTTACTTGCCAGGGTTGGCCCTGCTTAGCTTCCAAGATCTGACAAGATCGGGCTTGCCTGGGCTATCCAGGTCAGAGCTAAATTCAGTGGAATTTTGCAAGTTGTTCTTGGCTTTACTCCTTATGGGCAGTACTGGAAAACCATGTGATGCCTTTTATAAGGGAAATTTGATGTTACCTTTACCTTTCCTTTGGTTATTTTGGGCCTAGATATTTTTAATGGTGGATTTATCTCCATAAAACTCTAAATCTCTACACAGAAATGTCCACTCAACAAATATTCTACCATCTTCAAGCAGTTATGGAAGCTAGCTGTGCATGTTGCAAATACTCTAATAATTTACCAAGCAATCAGTCTTTACATCAGCAGTCAAAAATGAGTTAAAACCAAACTTGGGAAAGCCAGGATATCTAGACAAATAGCAAAGTATTCCAAGTGTGGATTTGTCTCTGGAAAAGGATTAAGCTCTAAAGTCGGTACAAAAAGATGCCAATATTTAACAGGCATGCTTGGGAAATGCCTAGAAATTCACTGTGTGTGGCATATACTTGGAAGTTGAGAACTATGTAGTGGCTTGATGGAGGCATTCAATGTTGTGGGGAAAAACATGTATCTTAGTTGCCCATGTCTGTTCTTGAAACAAGCAGTGTTCATGTATTAAGCACTGCAGTGTGCTCTGTAGTTTAATAATAACCACTGACACCCCCACACACACACAAACACAGTTCAGTATATTTTCATTGCCACCATTAACTTCCCCTCTCCTTGCATTGTCGATATTCAATTCTAATACGAAGGATAATTTGTGAAGGTGGAATGTGTGGATGTGTGGAAGGATTTAAAATCTCCCCCCCCCCCAGTAGGAATATCGAGACAGACAACAGTTTGGAAATAAACAAGGGCCACTTTATTAACTATTTAACATAACATTGCTCCAAGGGACCAGCTAAGCAAGCACAGAACAGGCAAGGCAGGTGTCATTCCCCTGACCAACCTCCTTGCCCTTTTCTCGGACGGGTCACTCAGCTCCGGTCCAGAGCCATTGGTCTGTCTCACGACCAGCAGCCCAACAAACTGGTCACCACCTAGGAGCGCCTACACCTGAAGCCTGACAACTTTCAGAGAGGAGCATACCCTAAGAGGTTCCCAGAGGAGGTGATCACCATTCCTCACCCTGGACCTGAAAATCCGAAGGCAGTTCCTGATGATTCCCTGTTCCCTAATGGGGAAATTGGCGTAAAGTGCTCACCGGTTCCGGTTTCTTGCCCGCACCAACCTGCCACAGCCAAGACCAAGCCTCTGCTTTGGTCTTTGCTCCCACTAAAAGGCCAAAGCTGAGCTAATCCCTTGCCGCAAGTCCTACAAAAAGAACCCGTTGCCCTTGTCAGATAGGTGAACACCGTCAGCCCTATACAGGTCTTGGAACTCGACCTGTATACCGGGGTGGGGCAGAAATTGCCCCACCCTCTATAGTTTTTCTCCTCTGGTGGTTGGCTTTACGCCGTGCAGGGTCTCCCCAATTGCGCCACACCTGGCGAGGCAGAATAGCTGACCAGACTATCTGCACTCCAGGCCACCTTGCTCTTATCATCGCAAGGTCAGTCTTTACTTGTAGCACCATGTCTTTGTTCTTCATGGCGAAGCAGAATAGCCAACCAGACTATCTGCACTCCAAACCACCTTGCTCTTATCATTGCAAGATTGGCCTCCACTTGCAAAACCAGGGTCTTGCCCTTCATGGCGAGGCAGAATAGCCAACCAGACTATCTTCACTCCAGGTCACCCTGCTCTCATCATCGCAAGGCTCGCCACCGCTTTCAACACCAGGGTGCAGCACCTGAAAAAGAACTTAATAACTTAAACGTAACATTAAACTTCGCAATCCTGCATGTATCCCTCATAGCATCTTGTAGCCTTTGCCCTCAGCCCGCATAGTTAAATACAGACGTAAGGCCTGCATGGGGCATAATTCCATTCAGAAAAAACTCTCGCAATCAGCCAAGCATCTTCCTTATACAGAAGTTGCCCTTCTCCTTGTACCCAGATGCCGGACATTGGTATGGCCAGACCTGCCTCAGACCTGCTTCCTCTGGAAAGGACAGGAACCACTAACCCCATCGTAAGAATCCAAAAATTATTTCCATACAAAGAGATCATCTCTTATACCCCTGGTGACCCTAGTCCTATGGTGCGGTAGGTACAAGCCCTTCATGAACCCCTACGGTTTCCTAACAAATGCCCAGCCGGGGGCCTTCAGCTGTCTCTTAAGCAAGGAGAACTCCTATCTCAGTAAATCTGCATGGTCTCTATCTTTACTTCCTGCCAACAGGGAGTCATCAAGTTAGAGGGCAGTGCTGCATAATCTTGTCCTGTAACGCGAGGCCCATTCCAAAAAGGAACTGAACCTCTCGAAATCAGCACAGGGAAGGGCCCTATCCTTGTAAATTTGCCCTTGAAAGCAAAGCCCAACAGCTCGAAATCAGCTGGGAGGACAGGGAGGAGATGGAAAGTCGACTTAATGTTCCTCTGCTTTTGTTCTTCCTGTTACCCCATGCTTGTGAGCAATATGTCCAGTCATAAGAACATAAGAGAAGCCCCCCCCCCCAAGCACCAACAATACAGAGCATCACTTGCCCCATGCAGAGTGTTCCTTGTGGCTAATAGTCACTGCTTTTCCTCTGCTCCCTATGTTCATCTAATTCCCTCTTGAAGCCGTCAATGTCTGTAGCCGCCCCCAACTTCTGTGGCAGTGAATTCCACGTGTTAATTACTTCCTTTTATCTCTTCTAACGCAACGTTCAGCAACCTCATTGAGTGCCCTCGAGTTCTTGCATTGTGAGTAAAGGAGAAAAACACTCCGCCGCCCATGTCACGATGCTGCGCGTCATGTGCTCTGTTGCTGCCCTGGGTTCCTCAGGGGTGGCAAAACAGCCCCCGGACTTCCAGTGGCTTTGCCAGGAGGCCAGGAGCTCCATTCGGTTGCACTGAAAATGTTTGACCTCAGTCCACTATTGCACAAACTATTGTGTGCATAGATTGTGTCTTCAGATGTGTGCATAGGCTAACTGCGAAGGTGACTTTGTTATAATTGGGATGGATTAGAATTCAAGTCAGAGAGTTAGATTTACTAGGAATATACGGCACTTGGCATACCTGGTTCATGTTTCACAATGTGTAGAGCTTACCATTGTAGTGAACTCTTAATGGTTTTGCTATACCGGACTGATCTAGGAAACTTGTATTCATTCCCCTTGAGAACCAATACCATCTTGGTGGCTCTTCCTGCCACTACAAGATATTTTAATCTGTGAGATTTTGCTCCAGAGGCAACATTTTATGTGCTTCATTTGTCAAAGATCCACTGCCATAAATGTGTACCACAGATTTGTTACCTGTGTTAGGGCCTCCCACAGTTTGGCTATTGATGATGCAGATGGATCAGCAAGAGCACACTTCTGTAGCATTCCAGAATCTGCATTAGTATCCTGTATCTTATAATGTTCCAACACACTATTCAGATTGCTGTAAATTTGTAAAGAGTTTGGATTTTATATATAATATATATATATAATATATTTCTTGGAATGCCTTTCCTCTGAAGATTCAACCCAATCCAAAGCTTCAGTGTTTTCTGGAAGCGCTATAAGATATTCTTAGACATTTTTATCTGGAACATTTTATGGCTTCAGATGGAGAAGAGATTCCATTTGTAGCACTTTTCGTATTTGATGTGTGTTTTTAATTGCCCCTGACGGTGGAACTGGGAAGCAATCATGTAATTAACAGAAGTTATTTCATAGTGACTATCACCAGTGGAAAAGTCCTGATGGAACTGTGTAGATCCTTTCTATTTTCCAGTGGTCATTGGTGTACTCTAAATCATACTTACCCTAGTTACATAATCTACTCTGGCATTTCTCATGCTATGCGGGGAGGAGTCCAAACTAACAGTGACTAGAGTGATAGATTGCCCTGAGCAGCTAGGTAAATCTAAGGGACCCTGGAAAGCTGAGAACTAATCAGAAAAAGGTAAATAGGTGACAGGCAAAAGGAACAGAAATGAATGACGAACTATGTATATGATACACTTCCAAGTTGTAATGGCTATGGTAGGCTTTACTGTAAAAGAACTGCTGATACTGATTCAATACCCTCTGGGAGCCCCTCGTGTGCTCGTGCTTATGTATCAGCAGAAAGGAATGGGGTCCAGCTTGGTTACTATAATCCCCAACTAGTAAATAAAGTCTAGAGCTGAGGAATGATAGCAAGGGAATGATAGTATTAATTGCTGTGCTGGTTGCTAACCATTTCTCTTTTAGTATCTTGGCTCTTTATAAGTCTGTTAACCTAATGATGTTGCCATTTGGAGTTTTTGTATTCCATTATGAACAGTGACTGCCTTAGGCATATCCTAAGCAAGGAGATCTGCATGCCTTCCCTTAAAGAACAGAAGGTATAGTTGATCAAACAAAGCACAGAAAGGTTGTTGGGTTTTCACAGCAGTGTGACATGTGCAGAGGTTGATTCGGGGGGATCGCGGGGGATCGCAGTTCCCCCGGGTGAGGTGCAGGGGGCGGGGCACACAACGAAGCACCGCCCCCTTTTTCCAGCCGCCCCCTGCTTCCAGCCTCATTCTGTTGCAGAAGGAGGAAGAAGCAGGAGGGTAAGTTGGCGTCCTCCCCCTCTGCCTGGCCGAGGCCACTCCACGTGGCAAGGACTCCCAGCCCCATCCAGGAGCTTCCTCGAGGTAGCTGTGTTAGTCTGTTGCTGCAAAATAGTCCAAGAGTTCAAATAGCACCTTTAAGACTAACAAATAGCACCTTTAAGACTAACCTTTAAGACTAAGACTAACTGAGTGGTGGGTGTGGCCTTATGACACACTTCCAGTGATGGCAGGGGGTGTGGCCTTATGACACACTTCCGGTGATGTCAGGGGGTGTGGCATATGCTAATGAGTTATGCTAATTAGTTCCCCTAGCTCTCTTTCTACGAAACGACCCCTGGACATGTGAGTGACACTTTATAAGGAGAGCTGGCACTGCAGGGGAAATCTCTGCGTGATGCAACACAATCTCATCGAACACGGGTCTTTCCCTGACTTGATCATTATTAAGATGCTGATTAGGCTGGTATGAGTAATTCTGCAGTGCTTTGTTACTGTTCCAGCACTCTCTCTCATAAAACCTTTCTTGTATATGAGGCTTCTTATTCTGCCATTCTGTCTTAAACTACTGCTTAGGCAGTTTTCCGGCTATACCTTCATCGTTGTCATATTTACAGGGAGCCAGAAAATGGAAATGTTTTGTTGGTCCTGATGAGCTCATACTGTAGGTTTAAATGGGGAAGCAATGAGAAGTTTTAATGCTCATTTAATTGGCTTTGGTGAATTAAGAGGGGGGGAGCTTGAAAATGTCTGCAGCTTTCATATAAATCTGCTGAACACCTCTTGACCCCTGTGTAATAATAAATAAAATGCATTGTGGCTGTCTAAGACAGATTGGCTACAGTGGAAGATATGAAGACATTTCACTAGAACATCTGGCATTCATTGTTTTTCCTCAGGGAGGAAAGGAGGAATCAAAAGCCTTTTGGCCAGAATTTCATTTACTGCTTTTCATATTGCCATATGGGTTTAAAAAAAAGAGTACTGTCCTGAGATGGAATTGTTTGATGTTGGAGAACAATGTTGCTTTTTTTCTTATAAATTGAGTATAATCTACATATTTAAAAGGAGAAAAGAAATTCCTCCCGAGCAAAATGTTCTATTATAAGTGGCAAGAGATGTGCTATAGGAGATATATCACTCAGCCTTTTTTGTCTTGGCCTGTGGATATATTTGGAAGCTGCAGTGCATTAAGACTTGTTATACAAATAAATTCCCAGTCAAAAATTGGAGTCAAAATGTGGAGGAAGATCTTAGTGTTTTAATTGCAATCAAGACACCTGAAAACAGTTAGGCCAACAAGCCTATCAAAAATTGACTGTGAGCCTTCCCCCTTGATATTGGCTGAGTTACTAAAATGTCACAAAATGAGGTGACTGAGTGTCATCTTGGTACACAGACTATCTCAGCTTCAATCCATTGCAGCTCCAGGTTTTTTTTTTTAAGAGGTCTGACAGAGACCCTGGAGAGCTGCTGCCAGTCTGAGCAGACACTACTGACTTTGATGGAACAGTGGCCTGATTCAGCGTAAGGCGGCTTCATCATCTTCATCATAATCCGTGCTGTCAGAAGAACTCACACATGGCAAAAGAAATAAGATATGTAGTGTGTACACTGCTGGCAGAAAGTGTGTAGACAGGAATGAGTGACTGGATTTCAGATATGCTCTCTGCTTTCTCAGAGGCATTTGCATTTGGTGACTGAGTATTTAGCAGAAATGGAACAAAAACAACAGATCTGCACACATGTGCGTTCTCCCACTATGGAACAAAAGCAGAGAGCAAAAATAAACAGAAGTAGATTTAGTATACAAAACAATTTGTAAGTGAAAAGCTTATTGAAATGTACTTTATAGTTTATGATCGTCATGAACAAAACAGAATATGGTTGCTAGTAAGTTTAATGAAGAACTAAACTAAAACGTCTTATAAAAGTTGTTTTATTCATATTTCTTTTGCATATTAGAATTTTAATCACGTTGCCAACGCCCCACCCCACCCCAAATTTTTTTATGTTAATTTGTTTAAAGTATTGATGGATAAAATGTATTTCCTGGTTATCCTATGCTACTTCAGTTCATGTGTTTCAAATGCAATGAACAGGATCGTCATTCACTTTTGAAGCTAATCAGTCAAAAGGTATCCTGTTGTGAAGGTATCATTTCCTCTGTAAAGCCTGTCTAGTTACTTGACCTAACTGATTGATTAAAACACATACGGGTATAACTATAGCACTTCAAGGTAAGAGAATTGCATTACTTGTTCATACTTTTATAATAGCTCTTTTGACCCATTTGAATGAAAGCCATGTTCAGTGACATGATTTCTGGCAATTACAATCTTCAGCTGACAGAATTAATATTCTAAGGCATTTAGAAGGAACTGGTGTGAAGGGACAGACGTATTGTCAGTGATGCATTTCCATATCAAACATTTGAGAATACTTCCTTCTTACTTGTTGAATAGTAGCCTGTATAACTGAGATACAGGAGAGTTTTTGTCAAAACTGCATTTGAAGCAACTGCACAGAAGATGTTTTATATAAGCGTGCCTCTAGGAAAATGCTCTTTCACAGTAGTCACAGGTAAGCTTCTAGAGAACTGAGAAGGAAGCATTGAAATACACCATGTATGCAGTGCGTTTTCTTATATTATTACAAAAGGTATCTGATACATAAATAATCTACTGAAATCTTTTAATGGAAACAGGTTTCTTTTTATACTGTCAATTGGTTGAGACAATACATTGTTACCTATCAGGGCACAATATTTTAATCAAAGGTAATTAAGAGAGCCAGTTGGGTGTAGCAGTTAAGTGTGCGGACTCTAATCTGGGAGAACCGGGTTTGATTCCGCACTCCTCCACTTGCACCTGGCTGGATAACCTTGGGCAAGCCGTAGCTCTGATAAGAGCTGTTCTTGAAAAAGAGCCATTTCTGTCAGAGCTCTCTCAGCCCCACCTACCTCACAGGCTGTCTGTTGTGGGGAGGGGAAGGGAAAGGAGTTTGTAAGCCGCTCTGAGACACCTTTGGGTAGTGAATGGCGGGGTATAAATCCAAACTACTACTACTACTACTACTACTACTACTACTACCACTACTACTCCTTCTCCTTCTTCTGTGATGGCAACTGTAGTGACTGGCTGACATGCCATCGGTGCCCTTGTGGAAATGGACAGACTTGGAAAGCAAAGTGAGGAATTGAAGCTGGATAGAAAGCTAGGCATATTTTACCTTTTTAAAAAACTTTAGATATCCCTGCATCTGCTTTAGATACCCCTGCCCACTCATCTGTTGGTTATATGCGTCCATATGTGTTAACGTATTTCATTGTACATGCTGGGTGGATGTGTGCTGCCCCCATACAATTACAATATTTCTTGTAATTCTTGGTTTATGTGCTGCCAAAGTGAGCACAGCATTTCTTGTAATTCTTAGGAGGCAGACTGTATTCAAAGAGTTTTACATGCATTGTTTCTCTTATTCATCCAACAGCCAAATAAGGTAGCTTAGTATTATGCTCTCCAAATTGCTGAGGGAGCATTCTGAGGCTTAAATATAGTGATTTTTTTTTCTATTGCCGTGTGGAGACTACATGACAACAGTGATAGTTGAATGGGGCATTTCCTTGTTTTCATCCCAGCTGCTTAGTCATACAGCAAAATTGTTGTATCTATATTTAGATACGGGTCTTCTCTTTTCTAATCTGGATTAAAATTTAGTCAAAATGGCTGGAGTGATAAAAATTAAGTAGGGACAGATATCAAATGATTGTCATCAAATCACTTCTGACTTATGGTGCCCCTATGAATTAATGTCCTCCAAAACGTCGTATCGTTAACAGCCTTGCTCAGGTCTTACAAACTTCCTCGTCAATCCATCTCATGTTCGGTCTTCCTCTTTTCCTGCTGCCTTCAACTTTTCCTAGCATTATTGGGTTTTTTTCCAGTGAGTCTTCTCATGATGTGGCCAAAATACAATAGTCTGAGTTTAGTCATTTTAGCTTCTAGGGAGAATTCAGGCTTCATTTGATCTAGAACACACTTATTTGCCCCCCAATTCAGAAGAAAAGACAGACAACGTTTCTTGGGTACTGAATGGGCCACTTTATTAACTTCACTAACAACAATGAACAAACGATGGACGGCAAGGGCGATCAGATTGTGGCATAGCCAGGCCAGGGGTCGGGGACCCCTCCCCAGCCATTTGTACTAGGGTGAGCCACCCATCCCCAGATGGTAGCCAAAGGTATGGCTCACAACCAGTCAGCACAGCAAGTGGATAACTGCCAGGGATAAGCCAAACTCCCGAGCCTCAAGGCTCAAAGGGAGGATAATACCAGGCAATCATCTAGGAAGTGTGCTTTCCCCGCCCCGGGCCGCAGGGCCCAAAGACTGTACTGGCAAGACCCCTATGCCCCAAAGCGGGGTTATAAGCCGGTGGTCACCGTGCCACAATCTGTTTAACTAACATCCTGCCACCGCAAAGGCCAAGCCTCTGCTTAGGCCATACACCCATCTATAGACCTAAAGCCCCCTGAAGCCCTTGCTGTATGTCATCTAGAAAAATATCCAAACCTGCCTCCGACAGATGTACACCAGTACACCATTGCTCCAGTAAAGGTTCATTGAACCCGCGTGTATCCCGGGATGAGGCAAGTATATACCGAGGCCCCCTTCAAGCGCCCTACAAATTTCGCAGTTAGCCTTGCGCTGAGCCCTATCGAAAGCCAAGGGGCTACAGGACCCTCTCCACACCAAGCGTGGCACCATGGCAGACCATATAATTACAGTCCTGGGCCAACATTTCTTAATTACTTGAAAATCCACCCTCCCCTGCAGAATCAGGGCCTTACCCTTGATTAGGCCGAGGTCATTTTCCCCCAAATGAATCAACAGAATATGGGGAGGGGGCCCAACCCGCCCCTCAAACAGCAACTTCAACAGGCTGGGCCACTGCAAGCCACGGCACCCCAACCATTCAAGAGTGGCCACCTGACTTAGCCCCAACTGCGAGCCAACAGGCCCATGCGTAGCTCTGTGCGCCGCCCAGAATATAAAACGTTGGCCACAAATCAAGATCCGCTTCCATCTGTTTGCGAGAGAGAGCGTCAGCCACCCCATTGTCGACCCCGGGCATGTGTTTGGCAAGGAACAGGATGTTGTACCAAAGGCAGCGCAGCGTAAATGCCCTTACCAATGCCATGACCCGAGGTGATCTGGATTTGAGGGAGTTGACAATCTGTAGAACCGCCAGGTTGTCGCACCAAAAATGAACAGTGCGGTTAGAAAACATGTCCCCCCACAACCATACCGCCACCAGGATGGGAAAGAATTCGAGAAAAGTAAGGTCACGCGCTACTTCACTTGACCTCCACTCGACAGGTCACTCCTCCGCGCACCAGTGCCTCTGGAAATAGACGCCAAAACCAAGCGATCCAGCAGCATCTGAGTGAATCTGCAAGCCGGACTCCACCTGCAGCTCATGCCTCCAGAAGGAAACTCCATTGAAGGAGTCCAAGAACTCCAGCCACACGGCCAGATCGGCCCGCATGCCCACAGATACTCTGGTGAAGAAGGCGTAAGCCCTTGTGTGCATCACACAACTGGCGCAAAAAAGGACGCCCCAGGGCAACCACTCGGAGGGTGGCTACCGGTGGGGTAGGAAAGGGTCCTAAGACTTGGCCCTCCAGCCTTTCCTTCTCAATTTTTTCCCCTGACTATGTGTTCCTTACCCCGAATGGATGCCAAATTGGGTGCCATGTAAAAACTCCTAGGGCCCTGACACGGAATGCGAAAACCAAACTTAAAACCTCACAACAGAAATAAACCATCTTCCCACATAGGGTATAAACGCATCCACACCTCAAGCACTTTTTTTTTTAATGGGACTGGGGCCCTTTTCCGCTAGCTGGTCCAGGTTCACCTTGGTCTGATCTCCTACGCCCCCAACGGGTTTTACCCCGGAAGCATGCTGAAAAGGGGTGGGGGCCCCCACAGAGGCGGCATTCATGCCGGTATTGGCATGCCTTCCTGTTGCAAGTCCCCTGTGCCCCAAACTCCCAACAAATCGGTCGGGGTTGAACCGCCTGCCCCGCCGAATTGCGGGGGCTGGATACTGAAGACAGGCGCTGTACCAAATGACCACTGTGTGACCAATCACCTGTATTGGGGCGAGCTGGGGACATATGCTGAAGCCACAGGTGTGAGTGTAACTGATCCCAGCGCATTGCAGGGTTCATAGCCGCCTGCATCCTGAATTCTTCATCATATTGAAGACAGGCAGGGCCAGTAAAGCCCGTATAGGCCTTATAGATTATGTCAAAATATTGGAATAGGGACGTCGCCCTCCAAGGGTGGGCCTTCACTATAACCCCCCGCATATACCACAAAGCCGGCCACCCAATTAGCCCAGGTCCTATCCACCTTCATCCTCCTGAACTTCTCCTTGTCCTTATCCTCAAAATCATCTTTGTCCTTCTTTTCCAATTCCGGAAAAAGAAGGGAAAAGACATCCATATAATCTCCTCTGCATATTTTCTTCCTAGTTGCCTACAACAAGTGATCGCCCAAGGGCAAAGCCACTTCCCCATGAGGGAGCACTGAAACTGGTGTGGCAGCATAAGATGCCCCACAGGGTGATGGGGAGCCACCACACTGACATGTGCAAATGGGGGGCTGACTGAACCCACACTGAGCCCCATGCCCGACCATCTGACCCGGTGATGAGGCCCAATGCTGACCCCTGCCGTGGGCACAAGGCAAGCCAGCCACACCCGTAACTGGAGTGGCTGGGGCCCCGCAAGGCCCCCAAGGCCAAGCTGCCCCCACCTAGGAGCACCCATCTGACTTACCCGCTGCATCCACCTCAGGTACCGTAGCTGGCCCCTGCTCTGCTGCTCTGTGGGAATGCCCCAAGCCCGATGGGCCCGCACCAGCCTCGTCCTTCCAACCAGCTCCTCCGCTGCTAGTACCTGCACCTGCTGAAACCCTGCCCTGAAAACGCTTAGCAGACAATGCCCGGGTTTCTTTCCTCCCAACCTGTCCTGGAACAGCTGGGGTGCGGGGAACCATTACACCAGAAGCCTGTTCCATTGCCAACAACCTTGCCATAATGGCCTGCTACAATTCATCACCACCCTCATCCTCTGAAGAAGAGAGGGCTGGGGCTGGCCTCTTTTGCACAGGCTTAGGTGCAGGCTGCTTGCCCTTGGCACGCCCAGTGCCCTTCTTTGGAGCCATGCCCCTACACCAGCGCAAAGTTCCCAAGCAGGCAGCCAAGCTCAATAATACTGGCCCAAAGCCCCCTGTTCAACTCTAACCCAAAAGAAGGCCCCCAACAAAATGGCCACCTAGGTCTTCAATGGCCCCCAAGTGTACAAAATGGCCACCCAGGGCACACTAGCTGCCGCGTGCTCAAAATGGCCACCGCGCGCCAAATGCCCCTGCCGAGCCTCAGAACCTCCACATGCTTGGTGCAACGAGCACTTGGTGCAACGAGCACCCCAAGGCTCACACCACCATAATCCAACCAGCAGTGTGTGGACCTAAAGGGGGTGAAGGTGTGTGTGGGGGGGCTAATCAGCTAAGAAGGGAACCGAATGCTGCCCAAGAGGCCTCAGCTTCCCAGCAGTGACCGCCTTCTCTTGACGCTTTCGTGGCAATAAATGGGCCCGTACACATCCGCTCCCCCACTGCTACGCCCCAAAGCACAGAGAAATTAGGGACCCGCCAACCGCCGGGCAGCCAATCCATCGCCCCCCCGGGCCCCTGGTACCACAGCCGAAAAACCGCCGCACATGACTCAACGTGCCAACCGCCACTGCGTCCTCCGATCAGCTGCTGATTGGCGTGCCCTCCACCGCTGCTCTCCCAGCTCCGCTGAGCTCGCCGCCTGCACTGATTCCACACCGGGTCCATTCCTCCCCCGGCCGGTACGGAGAGCTCCACTGAGAGCTCCTACTAGACGAGCATCCGGGTGCGAACTGAAGGAGGGAAGCGAGGGCCGGCCCAAGCAGTTCTGGCTCCGCCCACCTGTTCAGTCCCGGATGGGGTGATTGCTGCATCGTTCCGTCTCTCCTCCTGCAGGGCGGCAAAGGCGGCCCCCAGGTAGCACGGCTGCGGAGGCCGGCAGCCCAGGAACCGAATTATCTTTGTAGCAGTCCACAGTATCTGTAAAACTCTCTTCCAACACCATATCAAATGACTAGGAAGGGGCATTTCTCTAAGCGAATGTATTTGTAAGGAGCCAAGGACTACTGACAGCACATAGCATGGTCAGCAGCCTGTGTAAAACAGACAACAGTTACTGAACCACACATTAGGCTTAGTGTTATCTGTTGTAGGTTAAATATTAATGACTTTGACACTGGGGGATGTAGAATCCTTGTTACCACTTAGGACATATGAATGTTAGATACTCCATTGAATAGAATCATCTGGGGAGGTTAAGTAAGGGATGATTAGTGTTGCAGTGATTCTTCTTACAAAGGCCCACTGCTCATGTGGGCTACTAGTTCTTAAAGTGCCTATTCTCAACCAATAAATGAGTAGACGTTTGTACCAAACTCTGCCAACTATAACAAGGCTGATGTCAAAGAGACTGCTGTTAACTTTCTATCCATGCTTGTTCCTTAATCTTTAACCTGCTATCCATTGTTTTGTATCTAATATTTTGGTGTACACCAGTTTGGTGTAGTGCAGTGGACTCTGATCTGGTTTGATTCCCTGCTCCTCCACATGCAGCCAGCTGGGAGACTTTGGGTCAGTCACAGCTCTCTCAGAACTCTCTCAGCCCCATCTACCTCACAAGGTGCCTGTTCTGGGGAGAGGATGGGAAGGCAATTGTAAGCCACTCTGAGACACCTTCGGGTTGTGAAAAGTGGGGTATAAAACCCAACTCTTCTTCTTACCATAAAACCTTTAAAAGAACACAGTGTTTTGTATTCTCTTTATCACTCTGTAGGAGAATAATCCCTTATGGATTATCCCCCTTTTCTGGTGGAAAAAAAGCTGACAAGAAAGGTAACTCGATAGTTTTGATGCCTTCCTAGATCCTAGCTTGACAAAGCCTCCCCAAAAGGGATATCTGTGACACCCTTGTCAATGATGGGGTAACTGCCAGTTGCCTATTAGCGCCCTATTGCTTGCAGAAGTAGGTCACAATTACAGATGTCTTAGTTTCTCTTAGTTTATGTTGGTATTTTTTCGGTGATATTTCTAGCTGAATTTTCCAGACACAGGAGATGGGGATAGTTTAAATAATCTTTTATGTATGAGCATAGTTTAATGTCATAACCTGGTGTGTTTGGCTGTATCCAGTCCTAAGTAGTAATGCAGATACTGTTCTGTAGCTTCATTCCCTCCCACATCTTCTCTAATACATTTGGCTCTTCAGTTATTAACTGAACCATTCAGAAACATACCAGGCTAAATTCTGGGAATCACAGGATTTCTTGGTGTTATTAGTGGCTGATACATCTGTTTCATTTTTTTTGTTTAATTGGGTTCTGGCTTTTCATAATACTTTTTGCCAAAATAAATTAGTTCTTTGTTTTCAGTACATAGAGGTAAATTTAGTGTAATGCATCTATAATATAATGATTGTTGTCTACATTGTTAGCCTGTGTGCTGGGTCCTATGCATTTTATTGACACATAGCAGCTGATACACTTTAATCAATAAATAATAAATGTTAATTTTAAAAGTAAGTGTGAGATACCGGCTCACTTCAGACATATTAAGGATGACTTTTAGTAACAATATTTAGAAACTCAAACCATTGTTTGGGCTTCCAAGTGTAGAATAGCCAAATTATAGTTTATTGTAGATTCTTTTCTTTCATTTCATTTCTTCTTAGCACTTTTTCCATAAGTTCAGTTCTGTCTGTATTGGGCAACAGTTTCTGGAAGTATGGCTTCTCAATTCAAATATCATAAGAACATAAGAGAAGCAAATGCTGGATCAGGCCAATGGCCCATCCAGTCCAACACTCTGTCACACAGTGGCCAAAAATACAAGGTGCTATCAGGAGGTCCAGCAGTGGGGCCAGGACACTAGAAGCCCTCCCCCTGTTGACCCCCCCCCCAGCACCAAGAAGACAGAGCATCACTTGCCCCAGCCTGAGAGTTTCTATCTATACCTTGTGGCTAATAGCCACTGATGGACTTCTGCTCCATATGCTTATCTAATTCCCTCTGGAAGCTGTCCTGTGATCAGTGTTCCCTCTAAGCTGAGTTAGTGTTAGTTAGCTCACGGTTTTTTCGCCTCCAGCTCACAGATTTTTGTCTCAACTCAGGGAGGATGGCTCCAGAGCAACTGATTTATGCAGTAGCCAAATCGCTTGCTCACAACTTTTATGCCAATAGCTCACAAAGCAGATTTTTTGCTCACAAGACTCCACAGCTTAGAGGGAACATTGCGGCTGTGATTAGCATAATTTATGGTTCTCCAGTGGTTCATCGTGGGACAGTCCTGTACGAGTGGGATATAAGCTCCTCCCTCTGTCACAGGGTCGGCTCTGAGCGTTGATCCAGGCGGGGAGGGGCCTATCCTCCAGAGGCTTCTCCAGTTTTCTAGCCGTCCCTGCACAGCGCAGCCAGACAAGAAAGAAAGTGAAAGAAAACAAGAAGAAAGAAAAGAAGGTCAGTCAGCAGCTACCGACTGCGGAATCCTGGGACTGAGCCACTAACGACTACCGCCGGCCTTACCTGCCTACTTCTGAGGAAGCGGTAGGAGTGTGGAGTAGTCGAAGGAGCGTGGGAGTGACAGTGGCTGAGTACAGGCTTCCCCACCCACATCACGGGATACCGGGGGACGAAACGAGCGACGGAGAGCTACCAAGTGACCTCCTGAGGCGCAGTAAGCCCGACCCTCTCTATAGGGCCTCCTTACTCCTGAGTAGTCATTTAGGGAAGGGAGAGCACTGGTAAACCGCTCGCCACCGGCGATGCTCACCCCTACAGCATAGAGGGGGGGGATTATTTAGGCCGAACCCCTCGCCCGGTCCTTGCTTTTTCGGCGGGAAAGTGGTGGAGCCTGAGTTGCTTTCACTTTTGACACCAGAAAAGGGGGGGAGGGAATTGGGCCAGGAATCTTGGGCACTCTAGGGCTTCTTCAGACAATCTGAGTGGTTTCAGGCAGGCATCTGGATGGGAGCTAGCCTACAAGGGGGTTACCAACCTCCAGGCGAGACAGGGAGATTCGTTGCATGACCCAATCTCGTGCAGAGACTGGCTTCAGGCAAGCAGGAGGGAGGAACACTCACGTGCAGGCCATCTGGCTTCCCTGATGGGGCATTTTTTGTTCACTCTCCGCATTGCATGTTGAGGAACATGGCTGAAAAGGCCACCCCGGGAGGTTCCCAGGATAGAGACAGTCCACTGGAGAATGTCAGTCTCCCTAGCATCTCCAATACCTGCAGAACACCAAGACAGAGAGGAGTTTATGAGCTAGTTTAGAACCGAAATGAGGAAGGAGTTTAAAGGAATGCTTGCAGAAACATTTCAAGATTCAACCTTTAGGCAAATACCCATTGAAAGGGACAGGGCTTCCAAAAGGACCTGGCGTAGCCAGGAGGAGGATTCTTCTGGTTCCTCTAACTCTTCCCCTAGACCTAAACAGAAGAAACCCAAACAAACTGTTAAAGATAGTAGTCCACTGTTGGGGAATAGAGAGCCTGGGTCAGATTCCTCTAGTTCTTCTTCTGAGAAGGAAGAAGGAAAATTATCAGAAGAAGAGGAGGAGGTAGTCCCCTCTGTTCAGTCTAGGCTTTTTCCTCAGGAATTATATCATTGCCTTCTACCCAAGGTCCTAAGAGCACTAGACCTTTCCTCTAAGCCTAAGGAGGAGGCTGACCAAGAATCAGAATTCCAAAAAGGCACAGGCAAACTAATGCCTAAAGTCTCAGTCTCTCAACCAGGGCTACCACTTCCAGCCTACTTCTACAACATTATGAAGATGGAATGGGAGCAGCCTGCCAAACTTAAGGCTAACAATCACCTCTTTCCAAAGCTCTACTCTCTGATGCCTGAAGCTACCAGGAAATGGAATCTTCCGGTAGTAGATGAGCCAGTTACCAGCCTGTACTCCAGTTCAGTGTTGCCTATGGATGCTGACGACATGCCTAAGGAGCACACGGATAGAAAGATTGAACAGGCCTTGCATAAGAACTTTGAGGCTTCCTCTTCTTCAGTCAAGGCCTCCACAGCAGGATCTTTGTTTGCCAGGGCAGCATACGACTGGGCTCAGAACCTGGTCTCGGCAGATAGTGACGTGCCTAAAGAATTCAAAGATGAACTAAAAAAGATCGCCCTTGCGGTGGCCTTTGCAGCAGTTGCCACTCTGGATGCGCTACAATTGTCAGCTAGAGCGTTAGCATGCAGCATTACTGCAAGGAGAAACAACTGGCTTCGCCATTGGGACATAGATTCCTCGGCACAGGCAAGGGTGGCAGCTGTTCCACTCGAGGAACTTGTTTGGAGAAGGTCTAGAAAAGTACCAAATATTTTGTTTGATCTTTATTCCAATATCTTTCTCCCATGTTATTTTCAACCCATTTAGTGAACCTGAATCTCTCAATTAAATAAGTGTATATTTTAGGGATTTCTCCTTTTAGACTTACCATGTATTGCATTAAAATCTGTTCAAATTTCAACAGCTTTCTAGTCATGGTTTGCCTTACCATAGTGTTTACAATTAGATAATGCAATTGATATAGCAAAAACCAATTTAACTCTCCTTGCAATTTTTCTTTTAGTTGCATCACAGTAAAGGTAATCCCGTTTACATAAAAATCTCTCATTCTATAAATCCCTTTTTCTTTCCATTTAAGATAGCTTTATGGTTTATCCAGACACGAGAAATTGGGATGTAATATGATAAGAATAAACGGATATCTCTGGGACCAGTTTATTTTTCCATTTAACCCAAATTTTTAATGTAGTATCTAGGAAGGGGTTCTCTACCCATTTAATATGTCCTACTTTTTTCCCGCGAAAAGGAATTTTCTCAATTAAATTCAGATGTTTCCCATCTGCTTCCATGCTCACCCAAGACTGATCAGAGGTTCCATTTAAATATGACACCAAGGCTCTGAATTGGTTTGCCTCATAATCTTTATTTATATTTGGTTCTCCCCATCCTTCTTCATCTGTCCTTTTGTATCTTATAGCCTTCATAAGTCTTGGTCTTTTACCTTGATGAATAAAATTGGTAAAGATTTTTTGCCAGCAGGCTAGGTCCTTTGATGTGAAATAAGTAATTTGAAATAAGTAATTTAATTTTGGGAGTGCCATCATTTTGACAGTGTTGATTCTACCCATGATTGTCATCTGTAACTGGGACCATCTTTTAATTTCTCTTTTTATTTGTAGAATAACTGAATGTAAGTTTATCTGCTGTAATTTATTTAAATTCTTTGGGATCGTAACTCCCACATATCTGAATGATTTATGAATCCTAACTCATTTCGAATTTCAAGTTGCATTTTTGGGTTGATATTTATGTATAGTACTAGGAATAAGGCTTGTTGTGGAAATAAATAAAACGAGCTCTAGAAAGAGGCTCTGGGAGAGTGCCAAAGCCTTGGGCACTCAGTGTCAATGTGCTGTGGTGACCTCAGCAGGGTATAATGATACAGAGTCCACCATTTTCTCCAGAGGAACTCATCGCTGCTACCTGAAGAACAGTTGTAATTTTGAGTGATCTCCAGCCCTCACCTGGAGATTGGCAACAATTGTTACTCAGATAGAAATGGCTGGTTTGGAGGGTGGAGTCTATGGCATTGTACCTCTCTGAGGTCCCACCCCTCCTCAGACCTCACCCTCTCCAGGCTCCACCCCTCAAATCTCCATTAATTTCCCAACCTGGAGTTGGCAACCCTGCCCTCTTCCCACCCAAGCATCAACCTACCATTATCTGCCCCTCTGATTTCAGCTTTCCATCTCCTCCCCCCTCCCTCCTGGAGATCAGTTGTAATTCTAAGTGATTTCCACCCCTCATGAGATTGGCAACAGTGGTTCCCCAGAAGGGAAAGGCTGGTTGGGAGGGTGAAATCTATGGCATTGTACCTCTCTGAGGTCCCACCCCTCCTGAAACCTCACCCTCTCCAGGTTGTTAGCCGAATCACTTTATTTACAGCAATTGGCAATTTAAATGGGTTCTTACCAGTTTATACCAAGGTCCTGTTCCCACCAAGGGTTACCAGAGAAGGAGTCGAGGCTGGTGTTGTTAAAATAAATGTCTTTTACTTAAAGAATATAAATCTCATACAAACAATACTGATGCACTCACACATTCAATCAAGTTCCTTAGAAATACAGTATTAAAATAAGCACATTTGCATTAGCAGGTGGGGGTGATGATGGGTGATACTTATCTGTCTTCACAGCTTGGTTGTTCCAATGAAGAATG
>NW_015161953.1:1248178-1274716 GCF_001447785.1 Gekko japonicus
CATCTGGAGAGCTGTGGTAATTCTGAGTGATCTCCAGCCTTCACCTGGAGATTACAACAATGGTTTCCCAGGAGAAAAAGCAGTCTTTCTCTGCAATGGGGACCAAAGCAACTTACATAATTCTCTTCTCCCGCTTTGAATTGCACAACAACCCTGTGAGGTAGGTTAGGTTGAAAGTCTGTGACTGGTCCAAAAGCACCCACTCAGCTTCTACAGCAAGAACCTGGATCTAGCAGACCCTGCTCTGAAGCCCTGACAGCTACGCCTAGGGTAGCCAACCGCCATGTGGAGACTGAAGATCACCAGGTATCACAACTGAACTCCAGACAACAGATCTCTCCCCCCCCCCCGGAGGAAATAACTGCTTTGGAAGGTGGGCTGTATGGCATTCTGTTCAGCTGAGGCCTCTCCCCTCCCCAAAGCCTGGCTTCCATGCACTACCAGAAAATCTCCAGGAATCTCCATACCTGGAGCTGGCAACCCTAGTCAGGACTAGCCCCAATTAGTTCCTCACAAAGGCCTGCAAAGGGTTTCCTTCCTTTGTCTGAACCAAGCTTGGTTGCCTACCATGGCGAAATGGGCTCCAGTTTATAACTCAGCTGTTTGCCTCCCACCCTCGTCCTCGTGCCTTTTTAGAGGGACAGTGAGACCCCTCTGGCCGAATCTCCCTATTTAGAGATGGAATCCCCAATCTTTGGGGGATCCCTGGAAAGCTGGCAACCCAAGGGTCTGGGCTTTCCTTGCTTCCCTGGGCTACCCCCTCTCTTTGGTATTGTGCAGAGCGGGGGAGACTATGTGGTCAAAGCACAACACAGATTAGTAGCCCAAATAAAATAATTTATTTAATTATTTACACAGTTATGGAGCACACACACACTGTAGGAGTAAGCACACACTATTAACCAACAGGGCATAAATCAACAGGGGTTAAATGCAATCCTCTTTACCTATACACAATACTCTCTGCCTCTGGAGGTTGTGGGCTCAGGATAGGATCATTCCTTCGACTGGCCTCTGGCTGTACTTCAGCCTCTCTCTCTTACCCGAGAGAGCAGGGAAACTTCTATTCATTCCCCAGTCCAGCCGACTGTGGAGTGGCTGAATTTCTGCTGCCTCCCAGGGACGAAGAGTGCTCCTTGTTTTCCCGCACTTTTTGGCCTTGGGGCAGCTGGAAACTGTAGGCCAGCAGATGAGGAAGCCCATTCAACCCAGTGAGTGATACCCCTGCAGGCCTCTCTCTGGAACTACAGCTCAATTAAACCTTATAGGGGAACATTTTAAATAAAGAACCACAGCCATCGTACAAACACAGGTAACTGCCATTTCGTGACACCTACCAACAGCCACTGAGGGGAAAGTTAGTCCCACATAGGAAGCAAGCAGGAAAAGCGTCTTCATCAAAAGAGAAAGCCATTTGCCAGTAATTCTGATGGGGCACAGTGGCTGAAGGGGGAGTGGGCGGGGAAGAGGAGCAGACCCAACACCCAATGGCACGCGAGTACTCTTGAGTGGCGGCTGACGGGCCAATGGCTGATGAGGGCATGGAATGTTGCCACTCTAAAACAGAATTATTATATAGAGAGATTCCAGACTTTTTATAATTAATATGTAATCCTGCAATTCTTCCATAATTACAAATCTCCTTCATTAATTCACTTAGTGCTTCTTTAGGATTTACCATTAATACAGCTACATCATCTGCAAAGATATGAATCGTATGTACAAGTCCATTTATCTCTAGGCCTTGAATTTGCTTATTAGCTCTTATTGCAATTGCCAGAGGTTCTAATGAAAAGATAAAAAGCAAGGGTGACATAGGGCAGCCCTGTTTAGTTCCTCTGGTCAGGGGAAAGCTAACAGAATCAAAACCATTTATTTGTACTCTAGCTTTGGACTTTTGGTATATTGACTTAATTGCATTCATAAAATATTGCCCAATATTTAATTTTCTTAGCAGTCTAATGATAAAGTCCCATTCCAAATGCTCAAAAGCTTTCTGTGCATCAAGAGATGCTGTGGCTAATGACAACTAATTTTTTTTACTACAGTAAATTGCATTCAATATTCTACGTATTGGATCTGCTATTTGCCTTTGGGGTACAAAGCCTGATTGGTCTGGAGAAACATAATTATCAATTATAGTGCTCAGTGTGGATGCAAGGACTGTAGTGAAAATTTTGGATCCTTCTGATTCTGCTAATTCCCACCCGGTTTCGAATTTATAATTCCTGTGTAGTTTACAGTTTATTGTTAATACGATTCATGACCAGCATGAAATCAGTTAAGACATTACTTCAAGATCATATAAATATACAGTATACAATTTTTTAAAATTAAATTTAAAAATAAAACAACTATAACAAATTACTGCACCCCGTAATTGCTTCCCTGCAAATTTTACAAGTTGCCACAAAAAGTATGGCGCAAGAAAATGTGATCTGAGTCTTTGTGCCTGATAGAAACTTCCTAATAACTTCAGTGACTGAAATAGAACAGGCCGAAAACCTACCAAGCAAAGGCAAAATAAACTTTGCCTGAATTTCTTCGTAGAAACGGCAGTATAGCAGGACATGCTCAGTTGTCTCAATCTTCCCATACTCACAGGGGCAAACCCTCTCTAACAATGAAATCTTCCTGTATCTCTCCTCCACTACCACAGAGGGGAGGACATTCCATCTAGCCATAGGAAAAGCCTGTCCTCAGTCAGAGCAGACTCTGCCGAGACCAAGGGGATGCGACAGAATCACTAACCATAATTGCAAAGTCAACAGTTCAGTCAAAGAGCCATGCACAAGGGAAGCCAGCTGCGGGTCCAAGAATCAGAGTCTGAGCAGGTCCAAGAAGCGTAGTCCAAGCAGGTCCGGGGTAAAAGCCAAAGGTTCAGGAGTTGTGGAGAGAAACAAGTCCGGGTTGTGTAGTTTTTCGTCTCCAGAATGTTAACGAGTTGCGCCCATACGTACCTCATCTGAAGCCCCGCCCTTTGTGGGTGGCTCACAGCTGGGTCTCATTACTTGTGAGAGAGCCATCCATTTGGTTCATTAACCCCAGGTGTTCTTCTTGATTGGGCAGGTGTCAGGCAGTGAAGCATGTGCTCTGCCTCCTCTTGAGGAGCTCTAAGTGTGCCTGCCACCTCCTGTGCTCCCCTGGCTCTGGTGAAAGGGGAGGCGAGGCAGCCTGTGAAGTCTCCCCAAGGTCTTGGGTTGTTGAGGTGCCACCTCTCCGGGTTGCCTCTTCCGTGTACCCAGTGCCCATGGGGCTGAAGCACATGCTTTTCTCAGCAACTGGGACACTAGGATCGGCCTCCACCTTCTCAGGTTCATTGACAGCATCATCTGGTTGAATCTCAGAGTTGCTGATGGGAGTGTTAGCATTAGCTGATTAATCCTCAGTGAGAGTAGGTCCTCGACAAAGCCCTTTGATGGGATGAAATGTCTAACAGCATTCCTGGGTAAGGTAATTGAGACAGCGGTGGCTGAGAACCTGAGTCAGATTGAGGTGACGAGAGAGGAGGTCCTAAAACTGATAGACAACTCAAAAACATCCGAGAGTTCTGAAAGAACTCAAATGTGAACTTGTGGATCTCCTGACAAAAATATGTAATCTTTCCTTAAAATCTGCCTCCATTCCTGAGGACTGGAAGGTAGCAAATGTCACTCCCATCTTTAAAAAGGGTTCCAGAGGAGATCCGAGAAATTACAGGCCAGTCAGTCTGACGTCGATACCAGGTAATTTCGTGGAAACCATTATTAAGGAAAGAATTAGTAGGCACATAGATGAACAAAACCTATTGAGGCAGACTCAGCGTGGGCTCTGTAAGGGAAGATCTTGTCTCACTAACCTGTTAATGTTCTTTGAGGGGGTGAACAAACATGTGGACAAGGGGGATCCAATAGATATTGTTTACCTTGACTTCCAGAAAGCTTTTGATAAAGTTCCTCATCAAAGGCTCCTAAGTAAGCTCAAAAATCATGGGATAAAAGGACAAGTCCTTTTATGGATCAAAAACTGGCTAATTAATAGAAAACAGAGAGTGAGTATAAATGGGCAGTTCTCCCAGTGGAGGGGGGTAAGCAGTGGGGTACCGCAGGGATCAGTACTTGGTCCACTGCTTTTTAACTTGTTCATTAATGATTTGGAGATGGGAGTAAGCAGTGAAGTGGCTAAATTTGCAGATGATACGAAGTTGTTCAGGGTGGTGAAAACCAGTGAGGATTGTGAGGCACTCCAAAGGGATCTGTCAAGGATGGGCGAGTGGGCGTCAACATGGCAAATGGGGTTCAATGTGGCCAAGTGCAAGGTGATGCACATTGGAGCCAAAAATCCTAAATATAAATACACGTTGATGGGGTCTGAACTGGCAGAGACTGATCAAGAGAGAGATCTTGGAGTTGTAGTAGATAACTCACTGAAAATGTCGAGACAGTGTGTGACTGCAATAAAGAAGGCCAATGCTATGCTGGGGATTATTAGGAAGGGTATTGAAAACAGATCAGCCAATATAATAATGCCCCTATATAAATCAATGGTGAGACCTCATTTGGAATACTGTGTGCAGTTCTGGGCACCACACCTTAAAAAGGATATTATAGCTTTGGAAAAAGTGCAGAAAAGGGCAACTCGAATGATAAAAGGGTTGGAACACTTTCCCTATGAGGAAAGGTTAAGGCGCTTAGGGCTCTTTAGCTTGGAGAAACGACGACTGAGGGGTGACATGATTGAGGTTTATAAGATTATGCATGGGAAAGAGCAGGTAAAGAAAGAGGTACTTTTCTCCCTTTCTCACAATACAAGAACCCGTGGGCACTCCATGAAATTGCTGAGCGGTCGGGTTTAGCCACAAGGTATAGACAGGGACTCTGGGGCAAGTGATGCTCTGTCTTCTTGGTGCTTGGGGGGGTCAACAGTGGGAGGGCTTCTAATGTCCTGGCCCCACTGGTGGACCTCCTGATGGCACTGGTATTTCTGGCCACTGTGTGATACAGAGTGTTGGACTGGATGGGCCTTTGGCCTGATCCAACATTGGCATCTCTTATGTTCTTAAGTTTCCTGTATGATACATCAGCTTTGGATCCATTCCAGTTTTGCTTCCACCACAGGATGGAAATGGTGTTGGTCACCCTGACATACAGTCTCTGCAGCCAGCTGGATCAAGGCAGGTCAGCACTGCTGTTGTTATTAGATCTTATGGCAGCATTCAACATGGTCGACTACAACCTTCTGACCCACCACCTTGCCAACATGGGAGTTTGTGGAGTGACCTTTCAGTGGCTTACCTCATTTCTCTGTGGTCAGGGACAGAGAGTGGTGCTGGGAGAGAATATGTCCTCCAGATATCCCTTAATGTGTGGGGTCCCTCAGGAGGTGCTTCTCTCCTTGATCTACATGTGCCCCCTCGCCCAGCTGATGCAGAGTTACAGGCTTGGGTGCCACCAATATGTTGATGACATCCAGCTGTATCTGTTAAGGCAAGTGTGCTTTTGTTCGCTTCGAATTGACTATGTTTAAACTTGAGAGTTGAGGATATGACTTCTGTGAAGCTATTGCTATTATGTCAGTATATTTAATGAGGAACAAACAATAGAAGACGCAATTGTTGGTGTGGTCCTGTTCAGAGGAAGTCCTCATGAAATGAAATGCTATTCCGGAGAACTTCGTCAACTGCAGCTACTTTTGGACCCTTTTTTGCTCTTTTCCGTATTGTTTATAAGATATTGATGTTTAATATATTCTGATATTTTCACTTGTTTTATAGCGTCCATTGACAGCTTTTTTGGTCTTGTTGGTTTATTTGAGCTGTTACCTTTCATGTGAATAGTATCTGTTATTGGACAGCCACCCAGATACCTTCCTGCAAAATTTGGCTATGGGCTTGGAGACTGTGGTGGGGTGGCTAAAAAGAGCAGGTTAAGACTGAATCCAACAAAGATGGAAATTCTGTGTTTGGGGGGGGGGACTTTGGGGCTGGGGCATAGACTTCCCACTCTTGACAGGGTGCTATTGACACCAGCGCAGTCCATCAAGATATTGGGTGTGACTTTGGATGCCTCCTTGAATATGGAGGCCCAAGTCATGCATATTGGCAGGCTGGTGTTTTTCCATCTTCACCAGGCTCGGCAGTTGGCCCCTTTCCTGTTGCACCCTGATCTAGCCATGGTAATCCATGCAATGGTCTCCTCCAGGCTAGACTATTGTAACTTGCTTTATGCTGGCCTGCCCTTGAGACTGACCTGGAAGCTCCAGCTGATCCAGAACACGGTGGCAAAAGTCCTGACAGGTGCATAGGCTTCCAATGGAATACTGAGTCAAGTTCAAGTTTCTGGTGTTGACCTTCAAGGCCTTGAGAGGTCAGGGACCGATGTATCTGCAGGACTGCCTCCTCTGGTATGTCCTGGGAGAGTGTTACGCTCCTTGGATAGCAATCTGCTGGTGATCCCTAGCCCCAACGATATCCAGCTGTCCTCGACCAGGGCCAGGGCCTTTTCGGTCCTGGCCCCAACCTGGTGGAACTCTTTGCCAAACACCATCAGGGCCTTGTTGGACCTTATGCAATTCCTCAGGGCCTGTAAGACAGAGATGTTCTGCCAGGCTTTTGGCTAAGAACAGCAATGGTTTCCATTCTGGCTGGCACCCTCTCCTCCTCTCCGGGCTGCTCTGTTCTTCCTCCCCCCCACCCATGAGGTGCCCGCAGTCTGGAATGATAAGAAATTGTGAAATTTTGCCATCTGATTCTTGTAGATTTGCTGTATAAGTACTGTTTATGCATTTTATTCTTTGGTTTTGATGTTTTTATCAAATGTTGTATATTGCCCAGAGCCCTGCAGTAGCAGGGATTGGGCGATCCACTAACGGGAGAGATGGTGAGCAAGTGTGGTGCTCCTTTCTCCATCCATCCTTCCCTCCCTGCTGCCTCAGCCCCTGCCAAGGAAAGAAGGCAGGCAAGTGGGGGCAGCCATGAGAAGGCAGCAGTGGCAGGTTCCCTACAGCCCCCTCCTTCCCATACGTTCTTTGCAGGTCCTGTCTTCCAAAATATTTAAACCACTAACGACTGAAGCTCTGTGATGGTGAGGGGATTCTAAATATAAGATCTGTAAAGTGATAATGTATGCCTCTGCCTAGTGCTTTGATGCCGCTTAAAACTAGAGTAAAATTGTCTACTGATCAGTAATCTTGTTTTAAAGGTAAAGGTAAAGGTTCCCTTGCTCGAAAGCCAGTCGAATCCGACTCTAGGGTTAGGAAAGGCTATGTGGCATTAATTTGTTTTTAAGAAATGTCCAGAGTAATAAAATAATACTCCTGGTATTAAATACTTACATTCTGCATGTAATTATAAATTTTTATTTCTTCCAGTTACTGTTATCAATTACATCAAGCATTACAAATTTGTTGGTCCAAAAAAAGCAGATACATAAAAGATACGAGTTTATCTTGTTTGTCTTTTTTGACGTTTTGGCAAACGTCATGGGTATATAATAATCCTTTTTTTGCTCGGAAGCATTTTTATATCATTATTTTCTAGCAGATTATAATAGTTAGCATATTCTTGTTGAACCAGTGTGCTTAAACTTATTTTCTAGAAATCCTATTTCTTTTTTTAAAATTTCAGTCTTGGGGCTCTCAATTTTTATTTTTATTTTGGTAGTAGACTTACACTGTTTTGCAGGCGTATTACTATAATACCAGCCTCTAAGCAAGCAAAGAGTATGTCCTTCTCCTGTGCTACAGCCCAAAGTCTGCCAGTTTTGTGGTCCGTGCTCAAGCAGTGTGCCTCTAGCTCACTGGTTCCCAAAGTGGGCAATACCACCCCCTGGGGGGTGCTGGAACAATCCAGGTGGGTAGTAGGAGCCTTGGGTGCAATTGGGGGGCATTGAATAAAAATAGGGGGGAGGTGGAAGCATAAAGAAAGAAGAGTCTTTTCCTGCCTTTTCCTGTTCTTCCCTGGGATCAGGGAGGAAAGTGGAGGTGGAGAGGGGTCCCCACAGCCAATCACCAGCCTTCATTATTTTAATTTTCTGTGTGTATGCAAATGTTACTATGGTTGATTTTATAAAATACTTCTTTGATTTTGAGCTTCAAAGTGTCTTATTTACAACATCATCTTTCTTTACTATGTGCAAATTTGTCATTGCGTCTTTTTGTCCACTTCTTGAAGGTAGATTTCCAGGGGGGCGCTGAGTAATTTTTTTTCTGAAAAGGGGGCGGTAGGCCAGATAAGTTTGGAAACCTCTGCTCTAGTTTAACATTAGTGGCACAGGAGTATCGCTCTGCTAGAACAAATCCACTAGCTTTTATTTATGTCCTGCTGGTGCAAAGGGATTTAGTGATCCTGTCTTTCTCAAGGACAGGACTGTACTGTAATAAGCTTATCAAGAGTATTTTGAACTGTAAATACATTATTTTAGGGGCTGTATATGCTATGTATATGTAGATTATTAGACAGTGTCATAGATGCAATGAACACGAAATGGAGCAAACTTCAAAGGACAGCAGAAGACAGGAGGGCCTGGCGTGATCTGGTCCATGGGGTCGCGAAGAGTCGGACTCGACTGTGCGACTGGACAACAAAAATATGTTTTCAGGTGAGGCAGTCATCAGTGGTGCCTTACTGTGGATGGGATTAGTACACCAAGAGAAGCTGAAAGATCACTTGCAGAGTTTAAAGTCAAGATAGATAGAACCTGTTTGGAACAATCCTGTTTCACCACTATTTTTATTTAATTTCTTATGTTTCGTTTCTCCTAAACAGTTGTTGTTGTAAAAAGGCTTTCTACATTATTGTGTTGGGGTTTAATGGAAAAAAGCAGCCTGAATAGCCCAGCTTAGTCGGAGCTCCTCAAACTACATGTGCTTGTCTCTTGCGTGGATTGCCCCACGGATGGGATCACCAGGAGTTTGTTACAACTCAACAGCATGTTTTATTTTTCCCCTCAAGGGAAAAAAGCTGGAAAAAGTAGGAGGAGGGAAGGCTTTCTTCCCGTTGAGTTTCTCAGCCCCAGGAATGAGAGGCATCTCCGTTTGGATTTCTTTTTTTCGTATTTAGGTGGAGCAGGTTTTTCTGAAGAACATAGTTAACTGGAATTTTGTTATAGTAAACAGTAAATTGAAGAATGACCATGAAATTTATTAGGTAGATATGTAAGGTATTTGATGTGAACATGGGGAAAGAAGTGAAGAAACTGAATGGAAGCACATATAGCGGGTGAAATAGGATAATAGGAGTCAGAATAGGAAGTAATTCTTGGTTAGTAAATGGATATATTAGAAGTTAAGGTTCAGTGTGAGAATACAAAAAGGGTCCTCTCCAGTGCCAGTGAAAGTGCAGTCCTGCTAGCATAAGTGCTCTTATACCAGCAGACCAGCATCTTTGGATCTAACCCAGCTGGTTCATTCTTTTTAGCACAGAAAAGTTTCCAAGCTTTAAGAATGTAACCTTTAAAAATAAATACACCATACTACAGGATATTTTGAATTTCTTATTTTACTTGGAAATGTTTTAATACTTAATAATAATAATAAATTATACAGAGAGTAATGTCAAAGTTGAAAAGCAGTGCTTCCAACAAGCTGCTTTCTTAACTATTTATTGTGTCTACTGTCTGTGTTCTAGAGCTTTTGATTTGTGTTTCATTCATTGATGTAGCTGGTATGAGACAACATAGAGTCTGAGAAATGTTTTTCAAAAGATGTAATGCAGCTGTTCCTACAGTAGAGAGAAACTGTGGGTCACAAGGCAGCAGAATATTGCCTTCCCTAGGGTACAAGAATGGGCAATTTATCCCACGCATTAAAGGTTGTGACATAAATATATTATCAGGTGGAAGAGTATGGATTAGATGTGTTCTTAATTGGGTGGAATATGCATATCATTAACAACGCAGCTATCAGCCTTGCTGGAAATATTGCACATATATACTGCACAGGCTCAGAAATTGTTATCCTTTGATGAAAACAACTTGAGTGGAGTCTCAAAAGCAATCTTGATCAGAGGACCTGGGAATTGTGAGTGCTGATCCATACAAATGAATTTGATTTGCTTACCACTTTGCTTTCATTGCTTCACCTTTTCTGTCACACTTTCTAACTTTTCCCTGCTAGTTGCAAAATTCTAAGCTCCTGTCTGTCTGTCTGTCTGTCTGTCTGTCTGTCTCTCTCTCTCTCTCTCTCTCTCTCACGCACACACATACAAAGTATGTTACAAATTGTACATAAACAGTCACACTGGTGCTTCTTTCCTGTTGTATCTTACCCAGTGCACGATAATCATATATGTAGTGTAGTGTTCAAAGTAGCACACAGATGATGAGTTTGGGTGTATTCTTGCAAAAAAATTGGAGCAGTGAAAAACATCCTATTTGGCAATTCCAGACTCTTTTTTTTTCTCAGAATGTACAAAGGTGTTCAGAGTACTCACAATACAGATCTAGGAAGCAAGGAGCAATGCTGATATATACTGGCTTCATTTGCTTTCATTGTAACCAAATATGATTAGTTATATAGTGTTATTATATTATCACAATGAATAGATGATCTCGCAACAGCTAAGAAAAGAACCTGAGGGATAATGCCATAGCATTATCAGGAAACAATGACTATAAACATTACAAAAGTTAGCAGTTTCAGAGATACTCAGAGGGAGGGATTTTATGCCCCCTGAGGGACTTTGTGTGGCAAATAATTTAAGCAGCCTTACTTTAAGTATATCCTTAACAGTCTTTATAAGAATTCAGTAAGGTGCAAAATTTGAGGATTATTTATTTACATCATTTATATATCACCTTTCTCCCGAATGGGGACCCAAATCATAAGAACATAAGAGAAGCCAATGTTGGATCAGGCCAATGGCCCATCCAGTCCAACACTCTGACACACAGTGGCCAAAAATATCAGGAGCCATCACGAGGTCCAGCAGTGGGGCCAGGACACTAGAAGCCCTCCCACTGTTGTCCCCACCCCAAGCACCAAGAATACAGAGCATCACTTGCCCCAGTCTGAGAGTTCCTATCTATACCTTGTGGCTAATAGCCACTGATGGACCTCTGCTCCATATCTATATATCTAATAGCCAAGGGTCCCTCTGTGTGCAGGTACTTATTTCCACAGAACAAGGGCACCTGAAGGCTAAAGAGGTTTTTCTGCACACTTGAAGTACTCTCCAGGGTTGCAGAAAAATGCAATAAGTTAAAAAAAATACACCCCCCAAATAAAAAAAAACCCCTGAGTTGTCTGCATTTGCATAGTCTGAACTCATGGTTCCTCACTCTGGACTTGGAGCTTTGCTCAGTGGCTGGCCTCCCCACGGCCAGTAAGACAGCTTTGGAGTAATAGGGCAGGGGATGCCGACATTGCTGGGTCCTTCCCAGGCAGCTGGCCTCCCCACCACCAGCAAGACAGCCCTGACGCCGCGGGGCAGAGGACATTGCCGCCAGATCCCTCCCAGGTGAGTGGCCTCCCCACTGGCAGAAAAATGAGGATGCTGCAGAAAAGGAGGCCGAAGAGGGGGAGATTTTGTATGTGTGGGGGGGAGAAAGAGAGGGGCAGACTGAGAAGGGGTGGGGGAATGAGGACATTGTCTGAGATAGAGATGTAACATTTCCGGAAATTTTGAAGCTCGGGAAAAAACCCAGTTTTTTTCCGGAAAAAAACGGAATTTTTTTGAAAAATTGAAAAAAATGCTACATTAGCATTTCTTTTGTCTTTTCTAGATTGAAAGTCATTCTGTTACTTTAGGAACATAAAAAATGACTATGGACATTTTTACTTGGCATGAAATTATCACAACTAGCATATTAAAAATATAGTGTACCCAAACAATTATTACAAACAGAATACCCACCCACATGCAAAAACAAAACTGAAACCTTTTTATTTTCTTCTGACAATCGCACCTCCTAAAGGAAGAAATGCATCTTGTTCTTGCATTGGAGAGTTCAGTTTGTAACCTAGGACTTGCTTGTCCTCAGTGCACAGAAATTAGATCAATCTGATACCATTATATATTTTAGAAATGATTTGGAAAATATTTGAACACCTTGTCTTAAAATATTTTATTTATCATGTTAAAATAAAACATTCCATAATCAATTTCTTTTTTTTCCTTTTCTTTTTTCAATTTTTCCAATTTTTCGGAAAAAAACAAAAAAGCTTCAGGGGAAAAAATGGGGAAAAAACGGTTTTTTTCCGAATTTTTCTGGTTTTTTTCCGGGCCTTCACATCTCTAGTCTGAGAAGGGCTGGGGTAAGAGAGGGGTGAGACATACAAGTGGTGAGTGGAGAAAGGGGGTGAGAAAGAATTCCTAGAGAAGGGGGTAGGGAGAAAAGGTAACATAGAAGGGGTGAGACAGGGAGGTGAAGGAAGATTGATAGATAAGGGGTGGGTGCAGAAAGACAGGAGGGAACTTTGACAGAGAAGGGGGGAGGGAAGCAAAGGTGGGGAAAATGCCCCCTCCCCGCAAGTTTATTGCAGGTCTCCACTTGTCTATATACTAATAGCCAAGGGTCCCCTCTGCGTGTGGATACTTATTCCTGCAGATCTGGGTCACATAGGGGGCAAGGAGATCTTTCAGCACACTTGGAGCACTCCCCAGGTGTACAGAAAAATCTTACATGTTAAAAAGAAATATATACAAGGATACTTAAATCCTCCCCCTAAAGTCAAACGGCATTCTCTACTTACAGATCCTCAGTAGAACACTCAGGGACACAAGAGAAGCTGTGTGGCTGCAGACGCGGCCACTAAGAAGGACAGGAGCAGCTGTTGGAGCCACGAGGACAAGTGCTCACGGTCCCAGCCATCCACCCGGCAGCACAAACCAGCACCTCAGAAACCTCTGATTGTATACAGTGGACATGACCCAGGCAGAGGCTTCTGAGGCTGCAATTAGGCTTATTGTCTTCCCGCAGATGTCCCCGTCCCTCTCAGGAGTCAATGGGGGGGGGAGCAAGAAGCAAGTGAGGGTGCGCAGGGAAAGAAATGACACAGGCCTGAGAAGGGGAAAGAGGGGGAGAGAATTTGGGTTGGCGGGACGATGTGAGGGGCTGGCTTCTGCAATTTCAGAGCACCCACACACTCTGCAACCTTCACTTCGGTCCAGCCGCATTCCAGGACTGCAGAGCAAGAGAAGAGACGGTGGGGGGTAGAGACTTGAAGCTGCCTTCCCCAGTCCAGCGCCAGCTGCCTGCCTGCTCCTCCTGACAAGAAGTTGCCTAATACAGTTACTGTTGCGGCTTGCTCTCTCTCTCTCCCCCTCTCCTGTGCCTGGCCTCACTCACTCAGCCAGCTTGCCTGCTTTGCTTTGCACTCTCACCTGAGGCTAGGGTTGCCAAATCTCTTTTGGCCGGGAGCGGGGGGCTCCCGGCCGGCGTCTGGGTGTGTGTGCACGCGCGCGCCGCGTGCGCATAACCCGGAAGTGACATCGCACGCTGGGGGCGGGGCCACGGCCATTTGAGGGGAAAACTCTTTGTTTTCCCCTCAAATGGCCGTGGCCCCGCCCCCAGCGTGCGACGTCTCTTCCAGGTGACACGCACGCGGGGGTGGGTTTTCCCCCGGGCCCGATTTTCGTCGCGTCGAAAATCGGGCCGTCAAAGCAATGGATTCCCTGCCCCCCCGGCGCCATTTGGCAACCCTACCTGAGGCTCAGCTGTTCCAGATCACCAGCACAGGCCTTACAGAAGAAGCAGGGAGGTGAAGAAGCCTGGGCAGTTGTCAGCAAGCTGCCAAATTTCTTTTTTATTCTCCATGTATGCGCTTGAGTGCTTTCGCATTCATATGTAAACCTGTTGATGCGCTTAATTGCTTGGCTACTGGAACGTCTATATCTCTCAAGGCCACAGGTGGTTGCCGCTAGATAGTTGCTGGGGTGATCTCACGAAGGAACGTGGGAAAGAGATATATTATGCTGCCTAGAAGCGTTTGCTCCCAGGCCCAATGGCGCGCGCGGGAACTCCCGCAATTGGGCCTCAGTTGTTTGAATGTACTATAACTTGCCATGCTTGTTGCTCCCCCCTCATTCCAAACAGTGATCCTGTACTTGCACCTATAGCTTCAAATAAAGTAAAACCTTTCTACAAGAGTGTACTTAATTGATACTGTGGGGAAGCCTGACAGCAGTAACTACAGCAACTGCCAAGCGCTGGCTCTGTTGGGGGGGGGAGCTAGGGAAGGGGGTGGGTTGACTGTAGTGGTGCTCTCCAGAAGGGCTCACATGCTGGCTCCTGACTGCAGGCGATCCAGAGCCTCTGACACAGATAACAAATCCCACAGCTAGGTTAAAATCTCCCCTCAGTCTCTTTCCTAAGTAGGGTCCAGAGATCTCATACTTTGTCTGCACTCTGCACTCACATTGTGAACATCTGAAGCAGCAGGCATGATCCAGGAAGAGAAATTGTGTGTTAATATTTAGGTTTGGGGTAGAATTACCAACCTCCAGGTGGCACCTCGAGATTGCCAGATAACCAAGATCTGTTCCCCCGGAGAACATGGCTGCTTTGGAGGGTGGACTCTGAGGTCCCTCCCCTCCCCAAATCCCACCTTCACCAGGCTCCACCCCCAAAATCTCCAGGGATTTCCCAACCTGGAGCTGGCAACCCTAGCTTGGGGGCAGAGAGAAAGAGAAAGAAGGGGGTATTGGGTTGGGGAAAGAAAGGAAGAGAAAGAAGGGGAGGGGGGGAGCAAAGGTGGGAGAATACCCCCTCTCTGCATGTTTCTTGGGTGTCCCCAGTGGCAGTGAATTCCAAGTGTTAATCACTCTTTGGGTGAAGAAGTACTTCCTTTTATCTTTTCTAACCCGACCGCTCAGCAATTTCATGGAGTGCCCACGAGTTCTTGTATTGTGAGAAAGGGAGAAAAGTACCTCTTTCTTTACCTGCTCTTCCCCATGCATAATCTTATAAACCTCAATCATGTCACCCCTCAGCCATCGTTTCTCCAAGCTAAAGAGCCCCAAGCGCTTTTACCTTTTTTCATAGGGAAAGTGTTCCAACCCTTTTATCATTCTAGTTGCCCCTTTCTGCACTTTTTCCAATGCTATAATATCCTTTTTGAGGTGTGGTGACCAGAACTGTACACAGTACTCCAAATGAGGTCTCACCATTGATTTATATAGGGGCATTATGATACTGGCTGATTTGTTTTCAATTCCCTTCCTAAATCCCCAGCATAGCATTGGCCTTTTTTATTGCAGTTGCACACTGTACATTGCTCTCTTCTCCATTTTATCCTTACAACAGCCCTGTGAAATAGATTAGGCTGAAGTTATGTGACTGGGCTGAGGCCACTCAGCAAGTTTCCATGGCAGAGTGAGGATTGGAATCTGGGTCTTCCAGATCCTAGTTGAACATTCTAACCAATATACTACACTGGCTGTAGTTAGTAGAGACTGTTTTCTTCTGACTTTTCTTAATTGGGTGAGCAATTGTGTGCATTGTTGGAGAATGCTCACAAACAATTCTCCCTTTGATGTGGATATAGCTGCAGTGGTGGCAGAGAAAGGATGAAGATTTCTTTCCTTTCTCCCATCCTTGCTGCTTGAGGGCAGAGAAGGAATTGTGTACCTGGGATGCTGCCCTACCTGCATTCCAAGTAGCAGGGAGAAGGAACAGAAAGATCTCCTAGTGTTTTTGCTGCTGCAGCCAGGTAACATGGAGAATGAGTAGAAGAGGGAGCCGTAGTAGAAGTATTGATTCAAAATACAAGTATATTCTACAAGATTTTTATGAAAACTTCAAAAAGTAATGTTACGGCTCGCTTAAAAAAAAAATCCTAATAGGAAAATAAAGCAAGGAAGTTAAGAGCCGTTTAACATACAAAGTAAGCTTCTTGATTAAGGGTTTCCCTGAAATAGGAAGTGCTCTGTTTCTTCATTAAGAGATAATTGATTGTGGTCAGCTGTCGAAACAGCTCCTCAGACATTTTAAATCCAGCATCTTTGTGCAAAGCTGAACATTTCAATAATGGACCTCTGGTGGGCTGATGTGGTCGTAATTGAGATGCTCTACCAGCTGGATTCCAGATGAAGAATGCCTTTGAAAACTTAATCACAATCACGTTGTACATTAAATACTTATCTGTCTGGGTTGTTGAAGAGCACAGGAAATAATGTTGTCAAGAGAAGCGGGAGTTTACACAGCATGGGAAATGCACACCTAGTACAGTCTTAGAGTACAGTTATTTAGGATCAAAGATCCATGCAACGTTCTGCTTATTTTAACTTGCATTTCCTATAGCACTTTCTAAGCATTCAAAGATGGTTTATTATGTTAATGGCTACGAATGTGTTGAGGAAGACTTCAGCATCACTACTGGTGATATAAAACAACAGTGTAGTAAATATTATTCTTTTAAAACCCTGACAAATGTTTTTATTGTTCCTTCAATATTCTATATAATTTCTAGATGAAAGTCAGCAGCAGAAAGAGTTTGGTCTACCTACGCAGACCTGTCAAGTAGTATTATATTGTAATTTATTTGACATAATTTATGTGCTGAGTGGAGCAGCACTTCTCTTAGCATGGTGAAGAGTAGGTGCTCCTCCCTTGTAGCCAGGGCCGGCTCACTCACTAGGCGAACTAGGCGATCCCCTAGAGCGGGCCGGCCCTTAGGGGTGCCAAACTGCACCCGGCCCCGTACTCTGAGAGTTTCTTGATTATTTGTGTTTTTCATTCTTCCTAAAATGCATTTATTTTTGAAAATTGGTGGGCGCACAGGGTGTGTGTGTGCCAGAAGGGATCTTCGCCTAAGGTGCAAAATAAGCTGGGGCCAGCCCTGCTTGTAGCACACTGATAACTTGATGCATGAGCTGAAATCTCCCTGAGTCATGTCATATCAAAGTTGGTCAGTCAGGCCCTCTCACACTCATCACAGACTTTGAGGAAGGGAAGTTACATGAGCTCAAACTCCAAGAGATCAGCAATTGGCATGGAATTCCGCTCCACCCCTCATACAGGGCTGTGTGGGAGGGACGAGCTTTGCTAGCAGTTTATGAAGGGGAATTTATAGGAACTGCAGCACCAGTGCATAGAGGCTTGCAACATGGGTGGTGGGGGGAGGCAAAGGCTTATTTAAAGCCTCTCCTCTTAAAAGGCCATGAGGAATAAAAAAGCCCTTGTAATGCAAATTAATTCATTCTATGGTATTTTCTCTTGGTTACATTACGCTTGTTTACATACGCAAATACAGCTTTGATATGTGCAAACTGATCACTAGATTTTTAAATGTTCTGTTACATGCTTACTGAAGATACACACTCATGAAAAATACACATGTTCCCCTTTTCAGGTAACATGGTGACTGCATGTGTAGCTCCTGAGCTTTCAGTACATGTGGTTGTAATGCTCAAAAAGAGCTAAAGTACTGATGGAACATTTATGTGCTTACCACACAATAGAATATTTTAAAAATGTCTTAAAACATGTACTAAAAAGACCAGACAACACTGGCAATTTTAAAATTGTGTAACAGTTCTATCATTTGTGATGCTGGGTAAAATGTAACTCTTTGACAAGTACAGGGGAAACTAAGCTGAACCATTGATATACAGTAATCTCTCTTACACCAGTTTGGTGTAGTGGTTAAGTGCGTGGACTCTAATCTGGGAGAACCAGGTTTGATTCCCCACTCCTTCACTTGCACCTGGCTGGATGACCTTGGGCAAGCTGTAGTTCTGATAAGAGCTGTTCTTGAAAAAGAGCAGTTTCTGTCAAGAGCTCTCTCAGCCCCACCTACCTCACAGGGTGTCTGTTGTGGGGAGGGGAAGGGAAAGGAGTTTGTAAGCCACTCTGAGACACCTTTGGGTAGTGAAGGGCGGGGTATAAATCCAATCTGTTCTCTTCTTCTCTTCTCTGAATTCTCAGCTTTCATTAAAAAGTAAGTCTCTAGCCCTTTTCCTCATGGAGATATAAAGGGAAAGGCATGTGGGAATTGAGGACATAAATTGTGGCCGTTACACAGAACACAAGGTAGGGACCCCAGATCCAACCTGCATACTATGTAATGTGGAAATTGGACCTACTAGAAAGTTAACCATGATCAGCAAAATACAAAAAAAAGGTTCTTTGATGACACTGTTGTCCTTCCCTGCTGTACAAAATGGAGTCTGTACAAAATGGAGTCTGTCTCAACCCATAATCAGATAAGGAAAGAGTAGCTGAGCAAGCAGAGAGGACATCCTTGGGCATGACTTCAGATGTTTCATAAACTGTGGAACAAGGTACTTTGAATAAACCTTTGTTGGTCTTAGAGGTGCCGCTGGACTCAGACTTTGTTATACTGCTTCAGACCCACATGGCTATCCACCTGGATCTATCATAAACTGTGGTCAGACTTTTAACCTCTATCAGGCCCTGCTTTTTATTCAACAACAAAATGCAATTGAAAACCTCAAGGGATTACAGGGATTCACAGAGGAATGCTGGTGGCAGAACTAACACGGAAATGGTAAACAAGTTGATCATGACTTTTTTGTTGGTTCAGATTACTAATTTCTTTTGTTACTGTGAGGCTTCACATCAGGTGAATGTCATTTGGCCCTCAGGGACACCCTTTGTATTTAGTTATGGGGAATTTCTTTATTTTTCCCACATGAACATTCTGCAGTAAGGAAGTTATAATGAAACATAGCATTGCAGGAAGAAAAGGAAGGTGAATCCCCCAGACTTACTCCTGACGAGTACTGTCGCAAAGGAGTAGGCCTCACCATATGGATTTTTCACAACCACGCTGTATTCAGCAGAATCGTCCAAGGAGCATCTGGGGAAAGAACAACAGTTGCAAACCCTTGACATTAAGCTGGCCCCAAAAGGCCCCTTTTTGCCTCTGTAGACTGAGCTGCGGTGGCTCAAGTGGTTAAGACGCTGAACTGCAGGCTGTGGAAAGGGGATAGGGTTGCCAATTCCAGGTTGGAAATTCCTGGAGATTTGAAAGATGGAGCCTGGAGAGGGTGAAGTTTGAGGAGGAGGAGGGCTCAGACAGGTACAATGCCATAGACTCAGCCCTCCAAACCAGCCATTCCCTCATGGGGAACCACTGTTGGCAATCTCCAGGTGAGGGCTGGAGACCACTCAGAATTACAACTGCTCTCCAGATGGCATTGATCCGTTCCCCTGGAGAAAATGGTGGACTCTGTGTCCTTATACCCTGCTGAGGTTGCCATAGCAAATTGATGCTGAGTGCCCATGGCCTTGGCACTCTCCCAGAGCCTTTTTCTAGAGCGCATTGTATTTATTTCCACAATGGGCCTTATTCATAGTCTCTATATAAAAGAAAGTCTCCTCACTGTAAAATCAACACCCAGGCCAAACCGCTGGACCTAGAGACACCAAATTCGGGGAAAATGCTCTTACCATGGCGTAGGTGTTCACTAAAAAGGGATTTTTAGAAATTCTACCCCTAAGTGGGTCAAAAGGGGGAAAATGTGCTCCCCCCATTGATTCCTATGCAGCTGCCAGGCAGCTGACTATCTGCACCCCCCACTATCTGATTGGTCAGCTGCAGAGCTCAGTGTTCTGAGGTAAAAAAAAATCCAACAGTTACAGGGGACTGCAGCGAGCTAATGACAGTTGAGGAAATCAGGAGTGATCAAGAACCACCTGTGAGTTGAAGCAAAGCTGCTGGCCCAGCCTCTCTGATGGCTTCCAACACACTCCCCCCACCTCCTACACCTAGCAGGTGGTTGTCTGTCAGGTGCAGCCCCACCTCCATAGTGGCTTCTAATACTCCTCTCCCTCCTACACTGGACAAGCAACTGCCTGTCAGGTGTAGGAGAGGAGGTGGTGGTTGTCTGTCAGGTGCAGCTCCACCTCCACAGTGGCTTCTAATACTCCTCCCCCCTCCCCCTCCTACACTGGACAGGCATCCTTAACTCTATGACCTTTCTCTAGGTAACACACGTGTCCAGAGACAGAAGGCACAAACTACGCCTCCATACACTGCCACCATTAGCCCTAGGTGCAGGACCAAGAAAGACAGCCTGTGCATGCTGGCAGTCAGCCCACAGGATAACCAGCCACTCCAAACTGGCACCAGAGAGGCCTTCTGTGTCACTATGACACAGCGCTGCACCCGCTGTAGTTATGGTCCTACCCTTGCAGAGGCCTTATGGGACCATTCAGGGGTAATACAGTCCTGAAGCATGGGACAGCTTTCCCTGGCCTCTCAGCCCAGATTGGGCAAGAGCAGCAGAAGGAGAACACATATGGTCACTGGGCTATATCAGAGTTGAATTGGAGAGTGGGGCAGACCTAGATGGGCTGTTTAAATGCCCACAGTCCTAGGTTGAGGAGGACCAGCTTAGGGTTGCCAGCTCTGGGTTGGAAAATACCTGGAAACTTTGGGGGTGGATCCAGGAGGGGGTGTGGTTTGGGGAGGGGAGGGATGTCAGCATGGTACCAGTGCCATAGAGTCCACCCTTCAAAGCAGCCATTTTCTCCAGGGGAGCTGATCTCTGTCCCCTGGAGGTCAGTTGTAAAAACGGAAGATCTCCAGGCCCCACTTGGAGGCTGGCAACCCTAGACCAACTTGAGGATGCTCTCAGCTGGAGCAGTTGCCCAGAAGACTGAAGAGCATGCCAGAACAATAGAGCTTCAGGGAAGGTTAGGGGTTACATGAACCCTCCTTCACCCCCATTCTGTGGACAGATGGAAACAGTGGACCGGAGCTCAGTCGACCTCATGGCAAAGAGAGGGGTGGGACATTCCCGCCTTTGCCAACTAGGCAAGACCCATGCCACCACTGTGGTGGGGTCCCTGACCCCAGCCCTTCACAACTTGAATGCATTTTGTGGTGCTCCTCATATAGAACTTCCCCTCCCAGCAAAGCCAACCACCAGCATACAGCCCCTTCCTTCCCTGAGACCTGATGCATTTTTTCCTCAGTGTTGTATGATATTTATAGTAGCTCAGTCAATTCTGAAGGAGAAGACACAGTGAGATTTCAAGCTTGCTTCCTTATCCTTGGTCCTCTGCTTCCTTCCCTTCCTTTAGCTCAAATGGTCTGCATTGCACTCTGTGCTGTTTCCTGCCATTCCCTTGCCTCAGGACCTCTCACTCTTATTCTCCCTCCTCCCGCTCCTGGCAAGCTTCTGACATAGCATCAGGCAGTTAGGTTGGTTTCCTGGAGTTAAGGATAGCAGAACAAGTAGGAAAAGTTGCCATGGAGAATTGTGGCATCTCCTTCTCTTAGAAGATTTAAAGAAGAGGCTGGGTAAACATCTGTCAGGAGCTGTTTAAATATTGTAAAATTCTATAGGCATTAGGTGGCCTTGCAGATGCTTGGCAGTGCTGTGATTCACTTTTAAGAAGCCTTGAACAGAATTTATATTATGAACTCCAAATTTTATCAATGAGGAATCCTCATTTAAATAGCAATATTATTCCAAGCACCATGTGTGTACAAAGTCTTGCTAGGAAGGTGTATGCTTCTTGGAAACATAACAAAAGATCGCACACCACTGAAAGAGATGCTGTTGCTCACTCACCGGTTTCTCATTTTTCAGACTGGAGCACTATTCCCTTGCCCTCCATTATTCTGCCTTCCATGATTGCTTTTTTAAAAGAATCAGCATAGCAGAGAGTATGAGATAATGTCCATGAAGTTTATTGTGCTTTTAAATTCTATAATATGTAACTGACTTAAGCAACCATTGTACTGGTGTCCTCTGTCATGAAATGTATGAAAAGCCGTGCCTGTGTTTTGATACTGTCTACCATTGCAATCATATGCATACTTAGGAGGAAGTCCCTCGGAGTCTCAGAGTGGCTTACAAATTCCTTTCCCTTCACCTCCCCACAATAGACACCCTGTGAGGTAGGCGTGGCTGAGAGAGCTCTTTTCAGAACTGTCCTTGAGAGAACAGCCCTGACAGAACTATGGCTTGCCTAAAGTAATCCAGCAGCTGCAAGTGGAGGGCTGGGAAATCAACCCCAGTTCTCCCAGATTAGAGTCCGCACAGTTAACCACTACACCAAACTGGCTCTCAAGGGTTACTATGCAGAGACTGGCAATGGCAACCCACCTCTGAATGTCTCTTGCCTTAAAAACTCTGTAGGGGTCGCTGTAAATTTGCTGCCATCTGTTGGCAAAATAAATAAATAAATCAGAATTAGAACCCATAACACTATCCCCATCTAGCAAAGGTCTGGTCTCCTGGCTAGTTATACAGACTCTCTGTTTCCTGGGGGGGGGGGAAGGAACAGGTTAAGAAGAAATCATAAATACAGAAGACTAGGAATAAGGCCCATTGTGGAAATAAATACAATGAGCTCTAGAAAGAGGCTCTGGGAGAGTGCCAGGGCCTTGGGCATTCAGTGTCAATTTGCTGTGGCGACCTCCTCAAACCCCACTCTCTCCAGGCTCCACCCCTGAAATCCCCAAGAATTTTCCAACCTGGAGTTGGCAACCCCATCCCCTTCCTAGCTAACCATCAACCTACCATTATCTGCTCCTCTGATTTCATCTTTCCATCTCCTCCCCCCTCCCTCCTGGAGATCAGTTGTAATTCTGAGTGATTTCCACCCCTTACCTGGAGATTGGCAACAGTGGTTCCCCAGGAGGGAATGGCTGGTTGGGAGGGTGGAGTCTATGACATTGTACCTGTCTGAGGTCCCACCCCTCCTCAAACCTCACCCTCTCCAGGTTCCATCCCTCAAATCTCCAGGAATTTCCAGGTTGGCAACCCCATCTCCCTCCCTGCCAATCATCAACCTACCTTTATTTCCCCCTCACTCTTTAGCTTTCCATCTCCCTCCCCCACCTGCAGCCTCTACCCAGGAGGAAAAGTAGTCTTTCTCTGCAATGGGGACCAAAGCAGCTTACATCATTCTCCTCTCCCCCTTTTGACTTGCACAACAACCCTGAGAGGTAGGTTAGGCTGAAAGTCTGTGACTTGTCCAAAATCACCCACTCAGCTTCTACAGCAAGAACCTGGATCTAGCAGACCCTGCTCTGAAGCACTGACTGCTACGCCTAGGGCAGCCAACCTCCAGGTGAAGCCTGAAGATCACCAGGTATCACAACTGAACTCCAGACACCAGATCTCTCCGCCCCGGAGGAAATAACTGCTTTGGAAGGTGGGCTTTATGGCATTCTGTTCAGCTGAGGCCTCTCCCCTCCCCAAACCCTGGTTTCCACAGACTCTACTAGAAAATCTCCAGGAATCTCCCTACCTGGAGCTGGCAACTTTAGTCAGGACGCCGCAATGAGTTCCTCACAAAGGCTTGCAAAGGGTTTCCTTCCTTTGTCTGAACCAAGCTTGGTTGCCTACTGTGGCGAAATAGGCTCCAGTTTACAACTCAGCTGTTAGCCTTCCACCCTTGTCCTGTGGGCATATCTCACTCCTTAAGTTCACTGCCATCACTCACTGAATCGTCACTGCCTTTTTAGAGGGACAGTGAAACCTCTCTGGCCGAATCTCCCTATTTGGAGATGGAATCCTGAATCTTTGGGGGATCCCTGGAAAGTTGGCAACCCAAGGGTCTGGGCTTTCCTTGCTTCCCTGGGCTACCCCCTCCCTTTGGTATTGTGCAGAGCAGAGGAGACTATGTGATCAGAGCACAACACAGATTATTAGCCCAAATAAAAGAATTTATTTAACTTTTTACACAATTATGGAGCACTCACACACTATAAGGCGACGAGGATGGGATCCTGTTGAGCCAGCCCAGCTCCAGCACCGCAGTGCACCCTGAGCTCCAGAGCCACGTGCATCGTATCGCTACCGGGACCATCGCTACCATGACTGCCGCTCCAGGACACTTCGATGCATTCGACACCACCGCAGAGGACTGGGAGTCCTAAATCTTCCTCAAGTCCTCCGGAATCAATGCCATGGGGAAGAAGTGTACCACTTTCTTCTGGGTATGCAGCCACACGACCTACAAGATCGCCCGCTTGCTCATTGCCCCGTGGATTTCAAAGACACGGCCTACCAAACGATCTTGGGCTGGCTTAAGGATCATTTTCCCCCTAAGCTGTCTGTCATCACCGCCTGCCATGCATTTTACATGAGGTACCCGACCGCCAACAAATCCATCACGGATTTTGTCATGGTACTACTGCAGATCGCCTGGCAGTGCAACTTCGCGAACCTCGAGGAAGTCCTCCAGAACTGGCTGGTCTGCAGAATAAGGGACAAGCGGCTCCAGAGGAGAATCCTCGTGAAGAGTGACCCTAACTTTAAGAAAGCCATGGAGCTGGCCCTTGCCTTGGAAGCCACAGAGCAGTTCACCGCAATGGTCTGGCATGCCAAAAGCCCGTCATCTTCAAGGAAACCGACCATGGCTGCTCACCACATGGACACTTCAGCGGACGAAGCTGATGAGGTCCTTCAGTTCCAGCACCCTACACACCACCACACGCCATCCACTCAGCAACACCTCTCCGCACTGCCACTTGCCGGAGACACCGCCACCCCAACCACGTGCACCAGCTTTGGAGAGCTCCATAAGAGGAGATCCTGTCGATTCTGGGGTGCCACGTGCAGGAACTGTGGAAAGGTCAGCCATATCACCCAAGCCTGTCGTGCCAAAGGGAGCCAGAGTCGACCAGCAGCAACCCCCACCTCGTTGCACTCTGCGGAGCTACACACCATCTCTGTCCAGCAGCAACAGGTACTGCACTTGCCCTGGGACACCCATGACAAAATTATGGTTATGGTCCTGATTGAGGGGAGCCCCTGCACGATGGAGCTCGACACTCTATAACCTCTGAGGACACGTTTAAGAGACTCTGTCTAGCGGTGCTATATGACATGCACCCGGGGATCCTGAGGATGAAGGCGCTGGCCCGCAGCTATGTATGGTGGCCGGGTTTTGACAGCGAAATTGAGGACTGTGTAAAGCGCTGTCAGGGCTGCCAAGAAACCTGACTGGCGCCTCCAGGAGCCCCAGTGTAATAGTGGGAATCCACCCACAAACTGTGGTCCCACTTATACCTGGACTTCGTGGGCCCCTTCCAGGGACAGATCTTTTTCATCTTGGTGGAGTCTTACAACAAATGACTAGAACTGGTGCCCGTCTCCTCCACTTCTTCCAGGGCAGCAATCCAAGCCCTCTGACGGATCTTCTATACCCACAACAGAATGGCTTTCACATCGGGGTAGTTCGAGGACTTCATGGGCCGCTACCTAATCCGGCACATCCAATCTGCTCCCTTTCAGCCAGCCACCAACGGCCAAGCTGAATGGATGGTAAGGGTCATGAAGGAGTCTCTTCAATGAATCATCCATGGGGATTGGGAACACCGGCTCGTGGCCTTCCTTTTCAGCCACCAAGTTACCCCAAGCACCTCCACCGGCCACAGCCCCGCAGAACTCCTCATGGGCAGTTGCTTAACAACATGTCTAGACCAGCTGTACCCTGACCATGCTGCAGAGCACCGGCCAGCTCTGCAGAGCCAAGAGGCGCCCCGTGGATTCTTTCCGGGTGACCCTTCTACACCTGGAACTTCTCCAGTGGCCTGGCCTGGATTCCGGCCTGGGTTACCCGAGTTACAGGGCCCCTGTCGTATGAGGTATCTACTGAAGATGGCCAAGTGCTGTGGAGGAACATTGACCAACTCTGCAGCAGAACCACCGCTCCATCCAGCCTTTCCAGATGATGGCGACACGCAGCTACCGCAACTGCAGGCACCAGAGACTGCGGAAGACAGTGCTCCACCTAATCACCAGGAAGGCTATCAAGCGGCCACAGAATTGCCTGTTGCCCCACCAGCTCTGCAGCTGTCCACCAGCACAGCACCAGCACCATTGGACCCCGATCCAGAGACCCTGGCCCCACACCGTTCAACCTGGGAACAGCGAGAGCAGCCTACTTAAGGGACTTTGTTTGTTGAAGTGTTCCTGGACTTAGGGGGGAGGGGTGTTATGTACTGAGCAAGGACAGAACTGGGATACTGACTAGCTTGAGTTACCAGAACAATAGGCAACCAGGATCCTGGAATGGACCTATTGATTAAGAGGTGAAATGTAAATAGCCTATCATGGGGAGTGGGTGTGTTGATTTGCACGCATATAAGCAGGGCTTCTGCCCTTTTGTGGTTGTCTTAGAGTTTAGCTGATTCACTAATAATCTATGAGCTGATGACTACACGCGTTTTGAACCCAGTATATTTCAGAAACCTTATGAATAACATTTTAAAGAACCAACCACAGACAGCAGCCATCTTACAAACACAGGTAACTGCCACAGCCACTGAGGGAAGAGTTAGTCCCTCACAAGAGGCAAGCAGAAGAAGCATCTTCATCAGTAGAGAAAGTTGTTTGCCAGTAATTTTGACAGGGCACAGTGGGTGAAGGGGGAGCGGGCGGGGAAGAGGAGCAGACCCAGCTCCCGGCCAATGGCACACGAGTACTCTTGCGTGGCAGCTGATGGGCCAATGTTTGAGGGAGTGCATTGCACAGCCAATAGGAGAGTTGCAAAGTGCCACTCCAAAACAGAATTACATACAAGGAGAGGTAATGGATCACTAAGCATTCAAGCATTGCCAAGACATTTCCCTATCACTGTAAACGTGGTTTGATTTGAAGAAGAAGAAGAAGAGGAGGAGGACGAGGAG
>NW_015161953.1:1274744-1287679 GCF_001447785.1 Gekko japonicus
AGGAGGAGGAGGAGGAGGAGGAGGAGGAGGAGATTGGATTTATACCCCACCCTTCACTACCTAAAGGTGTCTCAGAGCGGCTTACAAACCTCTCCTCCTCCCAGGGGGCTGATTGGACCTAAAAAACTTCTGCTATCTTGGATAATATGTTGGTATGTTGTTGATGTTTTTAAGTATTTTAATGTTCTTCTTAATTTTCATTATTTATTGAATTTGCCTTCAGATGTAAACCACCCTGAGCCCTGCTTGCAGGGAAGGGTGGCTTAATAAATCAAATTTAATAAATTAATAAAAAATAATAAATTATGTACCTTCCTGAGTTTTACATTGTGATACTGCAGGTACATTCAAGCAGTCAAGTCAAACAGACCAGGCATATTCATAGAAAGAGGGATGTATTGGTTGTGGCTAATAGCTGTTCTGTATATTGCGAAATTGAGATCAAGCATATCAGTGACTATCAGCTGCTGAGGGAAACAGCACATCCTTCCTTCATGTCCTGCTCAAAGGTTTCTTGAAGGCATCTGGATGGTCACAAGTTGATTGAGCAGATGGACCATTGTTCTGATCTAGCAGCTTTTCTTATGTCTTGTAACATTTCTTTTAACTTCTAGAAGCTCTTATAATTAGCTAAGTAGCCTTATAAACCTTTAAATATAGCTAAAATGCTTTTCTAATCACCTACATAGCTGAAAGATAGTAAAGGAAGGGCTGTTAATGAATGGGCAAAGCAGAGATAAATCATTCTCAGTACATCTACAAAAAAACCCTGTAGGCTTGAATTGATCATGTGGCTTCTCTCTACTTATGTCCAAGATAAGGCATATCTCAGGATGACTATAAATTGAGATATGGCATGGGTGGAGGAGTTCTAGGAACATTCAGCAAAAAGTGAAGAAAAGGCGGCTGTTTGTTTATCTTTGCTCACTTTTCAGCCAAATTTTTCAGCTCCTGGCTCTTTAGGGCTTGAATTGCTTTTGAATTCCCAATGTTTATCTACACACCAGGCACTCAACCACACTGGCTGCCCTGCCAAAAAGACTTCAGCATTTTTGTGAATGGACCACCCTGCCAGTGGGTGAGGTGTGTAATTCAGTCTCAAAGAAAAGATGCTGTGCAGAGGTTGCTTACTATGTTGAAGTGTGTGTGGTTTTCTGGGAGGCAGGCATTACTTGGCAGTCCACAAAAAAAATTAAAACTGCTTTGGGCTTGGAAAGGCCAGGATGACTTAAATCCACGGTAAAAGGTCTGCAGTTCATCTCTGCTGTTTAGTGTTTGTGTTAAGAGTCATGTGGCACTGGGAGGTCTTGCCTGCCTCCAAAATTTATCTTCTAGTGTTGGAGGCCTCTAAGCATTGTCATGATGGCTAGGAATGATTGTCATTTCTTATTCATATAGATAATGTAAAAAGGTGGGAGCATTCATACTTAAAGCACATAATAGCTCACCAGCAACAAAGGTTCATTTCATTTATTTTGGCTTCTATCCCGCTCGAACCCCCCAAGGGGTCTCTGAGCGGCTTACAGTTACTCTGTTATCCCTAACTATGGCCACAACTTAATTGGGGTGGGGACTGCCCTACCGGCACCCTGTAGATGGAGCTATTGTTCTTCTTACTCATGATTCGGCCCCTCGGCGCATTGCTGGCACGGCTCCCTCCGGCTCTTCCTCCTTCTCCTCCTGCGACCCTCGGCGTTGGCTGCGGTCGGAAGATCCATTCGGCGTCTGGTTCACATTGGCACGGCTTCGACTCTGTCCGTCAAGGCTCCGCCCACGCCTGCGCCTCACGCTCTCCCTGCGTTTCCTGGCTCCGCCCTCCGCCGACGTCTGGATTGCTGCCGATGTTGTGCCCGGTCGCCATGCTTGCCGCCGATGCCGTCGTTGTTCTCTGTCTTGCCGCCAACGCTCCACCAGCCCCCCTTGAAGGGGAAGGGTGCTCCCTGCCATCTAAGGCAGGTACCCAATTTATCTACTCGCGTCTTGATGATTATTATTGATATCTACTCGCGTCTTGATGATTTTATAAGGTTCTTCCAAAATTCTAGAAACGTTGCATCAGTATTATTTTTTATTGAATTTTGTGTTTGCATTCTGAATTAACAATGCCAGGAAGGCTGTACCTCATGCTTTGTCACTGAATGTGTAAATCAGAATTCCTATCTTCACTTTTCAGTAAAGGCAGGTCCTGAGTTTATGGCTATATAGATTACAGTCCCCACTCAGCTGGTTTTCTTTCAAGGAGCTAACTGTGAAGGCAGTTTTCTGCCTACTCTATACAGTGGGAAAAGATCCATTTGACCCTCTCTTTGGGCCAAATTGTACATTACAGTGGACATGGATCCAACCTGTGGCTCCCAAGGCAGTTTTGCAAGAAATTTTAGCTGTTTAAAAATTGCTACGAGGGCCCAGTCCTGTGCCTGTACTGTGGTAGCACCAGGTGATCTTGTCGTCCCCCCACTGTATCTTTTAATGTGCTAAAATGGCTTGAGGGGGCTGTTTTGGCACTTTAAAATGTGCAAAGGGGAAAAACAAGACTGCCACAGAAATTTTTAAATGGCTAAATTTTCCATTAAAGCGGTGTCAGTGGCCATGGGTTGGACCATGTTTGCCATAACATGTAGTCTGGATCTCTGTTCGGCCAGTAAGGGAAGTCATGGCATCGATTGACTGATGTGGGATTTCAAAGGGGAACACTTTCCTGTTGCCAGGTGGGTCTGTAGCACCAGTTAGTAGCATTGTTCCCCCCCCCCCACCTTAAGTATTAGGCAGCTTCTACAGGAAAATAAGGGAAAGTGTTTTTTGCCTCCTTGTGAGTTAAAAACAACAATAAGCTCTGAGTTTCTCTTTAAAAATATGAAAGGGCAGATTTTATCAAAGTTTCTCAGCTCTGTCTAGCTGCTTGAGAGCAACAAAATGAAACCAAAGTTGTAAGCTGCTTTAGGATCACATTGGGGACAGAAGCAGGTTGTAAATATGCAAATAAATAAGTCAAAATCAGCCAAATTATCTAGCATTACCTAGTGGATGGGGGGCATATAATTGCTCCTTTGCCATCTAAGCTTAGAACTTCAGGAGTTTGCCCACCCACTATTGAAATCACCATACCAACTGAGACATACCTCAAATTGTAATAGTAAGAACTGTATTTATGTCTTAACATATGCATGTACATTTTTCTATGTTGGCAAAACCAGCCAACCAATCAAAATTAGAATCATGGACCATCGCTCCAGAATTAAGAACCAAATTAGGGAAGCTCCACTTGTGAAACACTGGCTACAGAAACAGCATTCTCTAGATTACTTATGCTTTTTTGTTATTTATAAATATCAAGCTGCTAAATATCAGCCTGTGGATATTAATACACTGTTGACACAAAAAGAATACTACTAGATACATAGATTGGATACGATGGTCCCAAATGGGCTGAATCAAGAAATGGACCTCTCATGTTTCATTGGTTAAACCATACCAGTGCTATTACAGTCTGCATTAGGACACTGTTGCAAAATAAGCACAGAGTCTTAAAAACAAGTGTCATGGCTGCTCTAAACCACAGGATCTTAATGAGGATGAATCACCAAGGGAATGTTCTATTGGTTTAACCATATTGGTGCTATGACTCTCTGTATTGGGACATTGTTGTAAAATAAGCATGGGTACTTGAACACTTTGTTAGAAATGTTGTGATTGTTCTAATTTGCAGGATTTGAATGAGGATGACATGCTAGCAAGATCATGCTCAAGACCCTACAAGCTAGGCTTCAGCACTACATGAATAGAGAACTGTCAGAAGTGCAAGCTGGGTTTCGAAGAGGTAGAGGAACTAGAGATCAAATTGCCAAATTCACTGGATTATGGAGAAAGCAAGAGAGTACCAGAAAAACATCTGCTTCATTGAGTACACTAAAGCCTTTGATTGTGTGGATCACAACAAACTATGGCAAGTCCTTAAAGAGATGGGAGTACCAGACCACCTCACATGTGTCCTGAGAAACCTGTATAAGGGTCAAGAAGCGACAGTTAGAACACGATATGGAACAACTGATTGGTTTAGCATAGGAAAAGGAGTACGACAAGGATGTATATTGTCACCCTGCTTACTTAATTTATATGCAGAGTACATCATGTGAAATTCCGGCCTGGATGAATAACAAGCCAGAATCAAGATTTCCAGGAAAAACATGAACAACCTCAAATATGCAGATGATACCACTCTAATGGCAGAAAGTGAAGAGGACCTAAAGAGCCTCTTGCTCAGAGTGAAAGAGGAGAGTGCAAAAGTTGGCTTGAAACTCAGTATCAAAAAAACTAAGATCATGGCATCCGGACCCATCACTCCTTGGCAAATAGAAGTGGACGTCATGGAAGCAGTGACAGAATTCATGTTCCTGGGATCCAAGACCACTGCAGACAGTGACTGCAGCCCTGAAATTAAAAGATACCTGCTCCTTGGGAGGAAAACTATGGCATACCTAGATAGCATAATAAAAAGTAGAGACATCACCCTGCCAACAAAAGTCCGTATGGATAAAGCAATGGTATTCCCAGTAGTAATGTATGGCTGCAAGAGTTGGACCATAAGGAAGGCGCCAAAGAATAGATTCTTTTGAACTATGGTGCTGGAGAAGACTGCAAGAAGATCAGATCAGTCAATCCTAAAAGAAACCAACCCTGACTGTTCCCTGGAAGGCCAGATAATGAAGCTGAAGCTCAAATACTTTGGCCACCAAATGAGAAGGGAGCACTCACTGGAGAAGACCCTGATACTGGGAAAAATTGAAGGTAAAAGAAGAAGGGGACAGCAAAGGATGAGATGGTTAGACAGTGTTATCGAGGCAACGAACATGAAATTAAGCATACTCCAGAGGATGATGGAAGACAGGAGGGCCTGGTGTGATGTGGTCCATGGGGTCACGAAGAGTTGGACTCGACTGTGCGACTGAACAACAACAAAATGAGGATGAAGCCCAAAGGGAATATTTTATTAGTTAAACTATACTGGTACGATGACTATCTGCATTGTTGAAAAATACACATAGACACTTTAAAACTTTTTCAGAAGGTTTATGACTGCTCTAAACTGCAAGATTTTACTATGGATGGAGCCCCAAGAGAATGTTTATTCCATGAATTTTGTATTGGAACAAGGATGATAAAACACACGGGCACTTTAAGGAAAGGTGTTTTTGACACAGCTGCTCCTGATTATGAGGCTTGGAATGAAAGAAATAGACTGAGCAAAGCCCCAAATTTGTGGCTGCCTTTATAGAACTTGAGAGATATGTTCTCCTAGATAGGTTATTATGTTTGCCGCAAGGGGTAAGTGAGCTTTTTAAATAATTTAAATAATTATACATAAGGATGAATGAAATTCAATATTAATATTTTTGTTCATTTCAGTTCCGATGGCACCCTAGAAAATATGCTGCTATGTTAAGAGTTTTATATTCACAAAGGGAATTTATTGCGCCTTATGTTCTGTATGTACATCATGGACCTTGAAAAAGATTGTATTCGATACGGGTAAATTACTAGAGTCCCATGGGACTAGTGATTGTGAAACTGACAAAGTGCTGTTCGAATGTTTGAACATAGTGTAAACCTGCACTTTGATGTATTGTTTTGATGAAATCTATGTTTGCTAATACTTGATACCAATATTTATATAACAGAACAGAAAAATGTAAAAAGTAAAAATAAAAAGCACAAAATAGATCTACCTTAAATATACATCTTGGCTGTTTCTATGCCAAATGGTATCACAATTTCAGAAAATCCAGTCCTCTCCCTTTACTAAAGATTTCCCAAATTTCAAGTGAACTAGATTTTATAGCCCCCCGAAGGTGTCCCCATCCAGCTGTCTTCCCGTGGGGAAAATGGTGGGTATCCGGAGTGACTAAATAGCACCCTGCCCCAAATGAACAACAGTTAAAACTCTATATTAATAACAACAAAGCAACTTCCCCTTCCCCCACATCCTAGAAAGCTCAGGCATGTTCCCTTTTTAACTACCCCCCTGAGAAAAAGGAAAAACTAGCTACTCATAATAATAAAAATGAATCAAACCAGTCAAGGCGAGAGTCTAAGCTTACAAGGTCCAGACCAAATTGTGCACACTCCAAGCAAGATCCAGGCAGAGTCTCCAAAGTAATCTAAGGCTTTTTTGCAGCCGGTAGCACCTGAGAAGGAGGTGGCGGAGGAGGAGGAGGAGGAGATTGGATTTATACCCCGCCCTTCACTACCCAAAGGAGTCTCAGAGCAGCTTACAAACCCCTCCCCCTCCCCACAACAAACACCCTATGAGGTAGATGGGGCTGAGAGAGTTCTTATAGAAACTGCTCTGACTGTCATATGAAAATTATTGGAGTTAGTAACCTACTGGGAAGCCTTTTGCTGCATTGGATATTGCTGATCTATTATGGCAGTGGGAAAACTGGGCATTTTATCTGGTCAAAAATATCCTGCAGACCCCTAGTTAGGATTAGGCTTTGTTGCTCTTCACACTTAGTTGACTGTATTTTTGGTAGAAACCAATGAAATAGGAGATTGAGAATACCAGCCCACATCTTACTGCAGCTGACAATGAGTGCTTCCCATTTCTGCTAACTAAGGTTAAACAGTGTAGGCTGAAATGTGTGCATGTTTAGTATTTAACTGTCAAGGGTTCAAGACTTGGGAGAAAAACCAAAAAGAACTTCCTACATGGGAATATTGCATAATAATTGAGCAGAGGCCCAGCCCTGTAATGCTAGACCAATAAATTCAGAGACCACAGTACATGGGCCTTGCTCTGACTTTCTGTGTCCCAGTCAAGCTGAGCAAATCCAGGCTTGAACAAGGGACTGTGTAAAGATATATTTTCCCAGCTTTTTGTGATAGTTAAGCGGGGGAGAGGCAAAGCAAATAGTAGAGATAACTATTAATGTAATTGATGTGCATAATTAGGAAACTGTGTGCATAATAAGCACATTATTTGGGCAAAGTGAATATGGCAACCCTACTTCGCTATTCCCATCACACCCCCTACATCTCCAGTGTATATGCACATTCACCTATCCTTACTTCCATTTTCACTGATTTGTTTGTTGGCTTCCCTTCAGAAAGAAGTTCTTTCAGTTCCCTCACTTTGTGTGACGCTATTACCAAGGACCTCATTCCTAAATGTGGACTGTCTGCCCCCAGTAATGTCTCACTTTGGAGAAGGTGGCTCTCCTTAGTTAGGCTATGGTAATAAGTGGTCAAAATCTTGGTCTTGAGACTGATTGACTGATGTGATATCTGAATGCCTACCTATCACCATGAGAATTCACAAAGTTGGGCACCCACCTTGGTCTATCAATGTAAGTTTGTCTGTAGATGCAAGTCCTCCTGATCTGTAGATGCAAGTCCTCCTGAGTGCAAAACCTAATTACTACCAAGCACCCAGATGGGCATGACTGAGTTTAAATCCCCCAAATCCCAAACCCAAGTTAGAGTGTCCACACATAAAAGGAGCACATAGGGTAACAACGCCCGTTGCCTATTCTTGACTTTTTTCATTTGTTGCTTGTGCATTGTGGAATGTATTGTCAGAGGCCGTGTTGAAAGAATCAACATTGTGGGCCTTTTGTATGGTCTGTAAGACTGCTCTTTAACAGTGTTTTTTTTTTTTTTTTTTAAAGGGAGCCCTTTTAAAGCCAACTTGTATTGTTTTTGCTAGCAGGCAGTTTTATATATATGCAACCACACTCTTATGCTTTTAAAAAACTTGTGCTGTGTTTACTGGGATCATTTTTGTAAGATGCCTTTGGTTGTATAGGAATGGCAGGATAGAACTATTTTAAATACATAAATAAGAATTAACACAGTTCCTCTTGTAAGCCACCCAGTTTGAACGTACATCACTGATAAAAGTGCCAAATTTTAGTCTATAAATACTGTGGTGTTGTTGTCAAATACCCTGCTTAGCTTATAAGGCCTAATGCGCCTGGGTGCTTGATACTATAAACATTTACTTGGAAGCAGCTGTCTGTAGATAATCCAGCTCTTCTAGCATACTGCTGCAGAGTAAGCTTTTAAAGATGTTCTCAGTTCCGTAATAGGGCTTTTAATAAAGTACTTAAGTACTTGGATTTTATCAGTGTAATATCTGATAAGCGTTCCCTTCTAAGGGCTGCATTTATAATTGATTTTTGGAATAAGATGATGTGCTGGGAGCATGCTCCGCCCCCTTCCTTTCATTACATGGATGATGCAGTGCCTTTACAAATGGTGCGCTTCTCCCCTTGGGGTTCCTTTCTAAGAGTGCAAATGAAAAGCAAATAAATAAATATTATAATACTGGCAGTATCAGGAGGATGGTCTTGCAAGTAGACTTGGCAGCAGAGCATTTGGTTTGAGGCCGTATCTATTTTGTTAAGATAAGAATAGCTTTTAAGAGCAAATCTTTAAAGTAACATAAATCAGCAAAAGTAATTTCTATATCTTGGCCAAGAAATAAGACAACTTCAAAAGCTTTGTAATTTTCTTAGAGGAATTGTATTATTTTACTGGTTTCTTTTGATAAATTACCTATTTGAATTGAAGATAGTTCATGGTTTTAAAAGATTTCCTACACAGAAGGAAAGAATTTTCCATGAGAGTGTTATTGGCTGGAGGGGAGGAAACAATGGTTTTATTTCAAAACCTTTAGCCAAGAAATTTTATTTCATTATTTCCGGGAGTGAACATCAGGTAAGCAGTGTAATGCAGTGATGAATCACAAATCATGTCTCCCACATTAATGTTACTGTACCATGTTTTATAGCTGGCCACCATTATACAATAAATAGAGTTCCAGTTACTAATTTTTTTTATTTTCCATACAAGACAAACACAAAATAAACAAACATATATACAACAAAAGGGGAGCTTCCGTTTACATTAATTTTTTTGTTAAATTACGTCTTACTTTACCAAATTGTATTTTTAATTCCCCCCCTTGTATTTTAAAATATATCATTGCTTGTAACTAAAAAAAGGAGTTATAGTTCTTATTTCCTTGTCTTTTGGTTGTATATCCACATAATTTGTTGGTTTCTTCCATCCATTTGTAAAATCTTAACCATGTATTCTCAAAATCTTAGTCATTTTGTCCTTTCAAAATTAATGTTAATTTGTCCATCTCTGCTGTTTCAAGTATTTTATTCATGATTTCTTCTTTTGAAGGTACTTCATTTTTCCTTCAGTATTTAGCATATAATATTCTTGCACCTGTCAATACATGTATAGTAAGATAAGAGTCTTGCTTTTTACAATTTTCTGGCAATATATTCAAGAAAAACAACTCTGGCATATAAGGTAAATTACATTTTAACATTTTTGTAACAATTCATGAATCCAAGACCAATACTTTTTAACTCTACTGCATGTCCACCACATATGAAAAAAGAACCAATTTTTTTTGACACTTTCAACAATCATTTGGTAGTTCAGGATAAAAATTTGCTAATTTGTCTGGAGTGATATACCATCTATAAAACATTTTATAGATATTTTCTTGAAATGAAATTGCTTTAGTAGTCTTTACATTTGTTTCCCATACCTGTAGCCATTGGTCTAAATCAATATTATGACCCAAATTTTGCGCCCATTGGATCATACACTTTTTAACTATTTAATCTTGTGTTTTCTAACATTATTACATATAATTTTTAATCAGTTTCTCATCAGTATGTAACAATACCTTGTCTATTTCTGTTACTTTTTAATAAAAGCCAATTTGTTTATCTTTCGTGTATTTTGATTCTATTTGAACTTTTTCCCATCCCACCAACTTAAACTGGATTCTTGTATTTTAAGATTTTCTATTGGTTTTAGTTCATTTTTGTTCTCCAACAGATCTTCATTTTTTTGACATAAATTTGGGTTTGTAAATGCTTCTAAAGGTGAAACCCATTTTGGTATTCTGGTATAAAACAGTCTTTTAACTTCTTCCCATACCTTCAATAAAGATTTTCTGATAAAGTGTTTTTTAAAATATTTATGAGTATCGGCTTTTCCATAGCAAATAAATGCATGCCATCCTAATAATAATTCATGTCCTTCTAATGTTAATAGTCTGGTATTTTCTAACATAATCCATTCCTTTGGTTTTGAAGTATTGGAATTGTTTGGTATAAGAATATCAATCTTGGTAAAATATTCATCTTTACTGTAACTATTCTTCCCATCAGGGATATTTGTAGGTTTTTCCATTTTTACAAGTCTTTTTTAATGTCAAGGAATCAAATCCTAGCACTTTAATAAACTGTATAGTTATGGTTTTAAATCTGTGTTTAATTTGATTTTATATTGTATATTTTATTATTAGAATATTGCATCTATATATCTAATAGCCAAGTGGCGCCGCGGAGCAGGGCGGCGGGGGGGACAGCGAGGCCCGGGCGGCTGAAGCCTCCCAAGGCCTCGCTACGAAGGCGGGGTGAAGGGGAAGAGCCGAGGGGGACGGGGGTGTACTTACCCCCGCTTCTGCTTCCTCTGCCTCCCTCCCGCGGGCCCCGCCCCTGGGAAGGTGGGAAGGGGAAGGGGCGGGGAAGGAGTGAGTAGACCTGGCCTCTGGAATGGGAAGGGGTGGGTAGACCTGGCCTCCGGAGGCGGTGTGTGCTCCAGGGCAGGGGGAGGGGAAGATCGAGCCAGGGGGTGGAGGAGGGGTGGAGGAGACGGGAACCGGCGGGATAGGGGAACCAGCGGGATAGGGGGGAACTTACCTTCTCCTGCTGCTTCCTCCTCTTCTTCATAGGTGTGGAGGGCCCCCTCTCCCGCGAGTATTGCGGGTCCCCCACTTGTTGTTTTATATTGCTGTGTTAGCTGCCCTGAGCCGGCCTTGCTGGGAGGGCGGGGTAAAAATCTAATGAAATAAATAAATAAATAAAACGTCCACTATGAGTTTCAAGTAGTTGTTCATCAGCAAGGAACTGCATCTGTTTGTTATACTTATACCTAAATATTTTACTTTTTGTTACTTTTTGTTACTTCTAAAGATATTTCCTGTAACTGTTGAATTTGCAGCTTAGTCATATTTTTCGTTAACATCTTTGTCTTGGTGAAATTAATTTTCACTCCTGCCACCTGACCATATTCCTGTAAAACTTTTATTAATAGTGCAATAGAGTGCAATGGGTTTTCTAAAATAAAAACCAGGTCATTCGCAAATGTTTGCAATTTATATTCTTCTTCTCGTATTTTAAGACCCTTAATGTAGGTATCTTCTCTAATCATATCATTCAGTATTTCAAGCACAAATATAAATAATAATGATGAAAGTGGACATCCTTGTCTAGTTCCTTTCCGTATCTCAATATTTTGTGATAAATCTTCGTTTACAATTACTTTTGCTTGTTGTTTTGTATAGATTGTTTTAACCATTGTAAAAAAGTCTTTGCCACATTGTGAAATTAATAATTGTTCCAACATAAAGTTCCAGCTGACATTATCAAAAGCTTTTTCGGCATTTAAGATACAATAAATGGAGTTGATTCGTCTTTTTATCAGCCTCTGGGATTTGACCTTTTGTCTAGAAACATGAGATTTCTCTTAAAATTGCTTTTGCATTTTGCACTAAGAAAGCAAAACTCTGCTTTGGTTATCATTGCTGGTGATCTCCCCCATAGGCATAATCTTCACAGGGGCTGAGGAGCTGGCCCCCTTGAAGGTATTGAGCCCCCCCCAGGGGCAACCCTTCCCGTCTGCAGCGCAATGCACTGATCATCCTCGCACCACCGTGCCTTCTCGCCCCCAGGCCCTGACTAAGGAGCAGCCGCAGCAAGGCAGAAGGCAGAAGGCAAGGAGCCTGCCCCAGCTCCAGCGGTATGCATTGTGTGCGAGAGGAGCAGGGAGACATGCCTGGATGCACCGTGCCTTCTCGCCCCCAGGCCCTGACTAAGGAGCAGCCGCAGCAAGGCAGAAGGCAGAAGGCAAGGAGCCTGCCCCAGCTCCAGCGGTATGCATTGTGTGCGAGAGGAGCAGGGAGACATGCCTGGATGCAGGCGCCACCAGCTCCTCTTCCTGCAGCTGCTGTAAAATTGACCCTCCTCCGCCAGCCCTGCCCCCTCCATCTCCCCCCCAAACACCCCCCACCAACTGGAGCAGGGACAGGCCGCTCTCATGGTACAAATCATTTGTATTTGCATCGAGCCAGATCTCACCTCCCCTGATTCTGCATTGTTGCCCACTGGAGAGGACTGCATGGGTCGCACATTCGCTGTTTTGGCTACCATTTGAGGGCAGGGTTTTGAAAACATCCTTTGCTCTTGGAGCCCCATAACATGCATTTCTCTCTCCCTCCCTCCCCATCTCTCAGCCCCCACCTTTCGTCTCTGAACAGAATCCCCTCCCCCCCAGTGTTTGCCTTCTGCATGTTTGGCAGCAGAGCAAAAGTTCGGAATCAAGATCAGACCAGGGAAATTCTTGCTAAGTAGGTATGCTGTTCCATCAGTACCTATAGAAAAGAGTAAGACTCCAGCAGCACCTCAAAGACTAACAAAACTGGTGCCAGAACCGGGCAACTCGTGCCAGCCAGATTCTTGCAAAAAAAAACCCGTCCCCCACTCCACTGCAAAGCGTCTGTTGGGCTCAACATACTTGCTGGACTCCAATTTACATTTTGAAGGAAAGTGTGTCTCTATTTTATTTTACTTGGGTCTATATATCTGCAGAGGAGCTGCGGTGGCTCAAGTGGTTAAGACGCTGAACTGCAAGCTGTGGAAGGTAGATAGTTCAGCAGTTCGAAACCCGAGTGTGCCGCATGACAGAGTGAGCTCCCATCTCTAGTTTGAGCTCCTACCAACCTAGCAGTTCGAAAGCAAGAAATTGCAAGTAGATAAATAGGCACCACTACAGTGGGAAGGTAACAGCGTTCCGTGCGCCTTGGTGTTTAGTCATGCCGGCCACATGACCACGGAAATGTCTTCGGA
>NW_015161953.1:1287908-1288519 GCF_001447785.1 Gekko japonicus
TGTGGTACAGTTTCAAAGGGATAACTAACTGGGATGTATAAAAGGAATGACAGGATTGTCCACTGGAAACCATGGGAGAGGCTTGAAGGCCTATTGGAGATAATGGGAGCCAAGAATGCCATTTGACTTGCATGGGCTCCACTGAAATACATTGCAGGACAAAATAAGTTGCAAAGAAAATGTGGAATGGTTTTTCCATTAAGGTCTTTGGGCCCAGATAGGCCACTCTGGGACTGGAACAACAGCTCCCAGAGTAGAAAGACAGTCCCTAGGAATAGAATCTGTGCTCTGGGACTAGACTGACAGCCCCCTGAGTGGAATTACAGTCCCAGAAATTTAGAACACCCCTGTATGAAAGCAGCCTAAGTTCATTTTCCTTGAGTTCATATGCCACAGATAAATCATATGAACAGGGAGTTCTTACCCTGAATTTAAGAGTGTTTTAAAAGCATCATTTGGTGTCAAAGTCAATAAGCCCCTTCCTAAATCCCACATGGGTCCGCCTCCATAGATAGTGATAATGGCCTGTGATGTCACTGGCTCCTCCCTATGATGTCACTGGGTCTCAGTTCTTGTAAGGACCTAACATAGCAATGCCTCTGGCCTGCCCC